>NW_027117362.1:1800000-2149308 GCF_038363865.1 Apiospora hydei | reverse complement strand
CAGTCGGTGTGATGATGTCAGTTTGCCTTATCTCCTCATTCTGGCATTGATGATTCTCGGTTTCACTTCGCCCGAGTACTGTTTCTCCCTTTTTCGACCATACCGACGGCATCCCGCAAGGCCTAGACCTATGTATGATAAGGGAGTATCTCAACATTTTCGAAAAAGGGAAGAAGTGATATATCATGTTGCTTTTTGCGGCTTGCTTTGGGAGATGGTATCATCTATCAAGGTGCCAGTTGTCCAATAGCAACCCGTAGTTCGGACCACGAGGGTTGACAGGTAGATCCCGATCTATTTCCTCATTGGCACAACTATGCATTGCCGAATTGGCTTCCTTGGCTCCTTACAGATGCATCCCTGTCGTGCAGACAGTGTATCACTGCTATAATAGATCCAACCAGAATGGCATATAGGTTGGTACGGTAGTATTGAGTGATAAGCACGACAGCCGCGATTACAACTCAACAACCCGACGGGCGAATATACGGTCGGGTAGTAGGGTAAACCCAGAAAATGTATCGGCGCCTATGCGATCTTTATAGGTATTCGACGATAGATCGATCATAGGATAGCTGACTGGCAACGGAGCAGCAGAGGCATCAACAAGACACCGGAATAATCAATACAGCCCGCATTCACCCAACATGTAACATTTGAAGTGTTAACAGCCATATCCATAGTCAGTTGTCACACAAGCATCGTTTATTCGAGTGTTTACTCGAGTGTCAACTCAAGTGTTACTATACTTGGTGTTTCATTGGATCCATCAGTTATGCGATGAGCGTTGGCAAGGGGCTTCCTCCGGACGAGTGTCTGGTTGAAGGCACTGACGAACGGAGTAGGCGGCGGTCAGATCGTTGGCTTACAGTGGCGTAGCTGACAGCGGGATGCAGAACACTCTAGACCAATAGAAGACTTGAAATATCAAATTCAAATTCATTATTGCCTATCTTTTAAAAGCAAATCCGTGTCTCAAATTCATTTTCCTTATCTAGGGTATACCAGTTTGTACAGCTGCGCCTTCCAATGCAATGACGGCTCTACCATCCTAGGAGCCAAGAAAACGCCAGATCCCTAACCCCGAACGTTCGAAAATGCAGATGTATGAGCCATTTTACTGCTGCTGCGACTTCAGTCTCTCCTTCTCGCGCGCAATCTTCTTGAAGAAAGCATTGCTCTCCTTCGGCTTCTTCTTCAAGTTCTTGTTCGCGCTCTTCCTCTGCTCGATATAAGCCATATCTTGGCCACCACTGAGCCCCTCCAACATGCCTGCCGTGCGCCTGACGCCCTTCTTCCGTCCCTTGGTGGAGTAGAAGAGATCGTCGGTCGGATCGCCGTCGTCATGGCCTCGCGAGGACTCGGTATCCACTATTACCTTTTGCAGGAGCTCCCTCCGCAGCTGGGCAGTCGCGAAAGCGAGCCCCTCCATCTGCTCCATGCCTGCCAGTTGAGTAATGACCTTGAAAGAGTACCCTTGGTCCACCAAGAAAGCCTGTCGTTTTGTCGAATAATACATCTCCTGGGTGTCTTTCGATACGAGGGAGTAAAAGAAGGCATTAAACCCTTCGTCGGAACGACGCTTGCCCGAAGGATACGGCCCAGACGCTGCGCCTCTTGTCGGCGAGATCCGTAATGCGACGAGATCTGAATCAAGCATGTTGCCTCTGGTAGATCGAGTGACGTATCTCCAATCTTGGACAAGAATATGGTCTTGACGGCTGGATTGTACATGAAGTTGTCCAGAATCCGCATACGCTCACTGTTACCTGTGGAACCACAAATGTAGGCCTTTCCGAGAGCTAGAGCAACCTCCTTCAGGGCGTAAACGTTATCCGAGAACACAATGATCTTGTCGCCTCGCTTCTCGTGGTAGTCGATGAGGAATTGGCAAGCCTGGATCTTTCGGGGATTCATGATATAGAGGTTGGCCTTCATTCCTCGGTCAGATGCCCTGAGGTACTCATCGTAGAACTCTGTTGTCATAGGACACCAAACCTCCGCACACTGAACCTTAGCGATATGACCTTGCTCTGACAACTCCATCCAGTTGGCTTCGTAGAGCTTCGGGCCAATCAGGAAATTCAGATCCTGGATTTTGTCGTCTTCTCGAAGAAGCGTAGCAGTCAATCCCAGCTTCGAATGGCTCTTGATCTGAGAGGAGACCTTGCGGAAAATGTTGGCAGGCACGACGTGAACTTCATCGAGGAGCATGAGACCCCATTCTCGCTGAGTCAGAAAGTCCATCATCTTCTGGGAATCGTGTGCGCGCTTGCCAGATTGTGTCACCATGGGATATGTGGTGACGATAATGCCCGTGTTGCCTGGGAACCGCGATTTGTTGTCTGCTGTGAAAACAGCGATATCCTCAGGTCTGATATTGGACCACTTCAAGAATTCTTGCCGCCATTGATGGGCCGACATAGTACTTGTGCATAGAACCACTGCACCTTTCTTGATAGTGCAGGCAGCAGTGATGCCCACCAACGTCTTGCCTGCACCACAGGGCAAAACGATAATACCACTCTTGGCTCGACCGTTACCAAACATCTTGCTGAGGCTCTTCTCCTGGTAAGATCGGATCTGTGTCGCCGGCCGCAAGTCGATTTCCAAATTCGCGTTTCGGTCATCATTTCGGAAGTCGTATTCCTCAAGGATGGGGAACTGAATGTCGAGACACCGCTTTTGCACCTTCTCGACAGCTGTATCCGGGATCTCAAAAGCGTGTACGTCCTCTCCGTTGTCATCATCATCATCTACCCCCTAGGGCTTGATATGCTTGTTCGGGCTTGGCTTCCTCCGCTGATGCACCTTGCTGTTTGTCTGGCTGCCGTAGTGCTGCCTGCTGTACACCAGCAGCGTTTGAAGTACCAGGAATCACCAAACCAACCATAGTCGGGGCAGTGAGCTTGATAGTATCTGTACCCTGTACTCGCAAGGGGGCCAATAACGGGATCCTTCAAGAGCTTCTGAAGGACCTCCGGGTCGTTACTTTCGACGTAGTATTTGGTGTTCTTAATGACAAGCTTCACCTTTCCATATGCTTGCGTGGAATTCTGGATGAACATCCGGATGGACTCTGGCAGGGGCGTTTTCGAGAAGCGTTCAAGTGTGTTGATGATATCTTGGGCCTGCAGACCAACCGAGATGGCAGCGTACAGACTGTGGGTAGTGAGTGAATATTCGTGGAGGTATGTCGGCCGGGACAGCGGTTCGGCGATGGTGATGAGGAAGTCCTTGGCTTGCTCGGCAAGCGCACTGAAGTTCTCGAGAATAATGCGTCCTCGCTGGGGTCGACCCAGATCGGTCGGGTCTGGTAGTCGGGCTTCAAGGGAAGGTAGGAAAAGTCACGCCTGCCATGTCCAAAGAATCTGCTCGCATTGTCCATAGGGCCACGGACTTGCTTGTCCTGGTAATGTGCCAGGGAGAATCGGTCAATAGCATTCTGGATCTGCTCCTCGCCTGGCTGGGTGTCGTCAACGACATCATCGGATTCCTCGTCGCTATCGATGTCCTTTGGTGTCGCAGGTCCAGGTGTTGAGACACTCGATGTTCTGCCTGATTTGGCAGCACCGGCCACGTTACCAGATGCTTTACGCTTGACAGGCATCTTTGGCGATGTAGGTGTGTTGTTCTGGAGTACGAGTCCAGGCTGACGAGGTGGAATGACGGGAATGTAGATAATTGACAAGGGAACGAATCTCTTAGTAATCTAGGTGGTCGTTATCCAATCGGAGAATTTCCCAGTGCTGCCAATGGGGTAGCGGTAAAGTACCGAAGTACCGATCTCAAGATTTCTCGAATTCAATGTTGGGATAGTGACGACGGGTCAATGAATAGTGGCCCGAGTAAACCACAGCCAGTCTTAAAGGTGTAAGAACGGCCACAGATGGGGTTGTTAAACTTGTATTCAATTGTTTGTTTGGTTGTTTATTGAAGTGTCGACACGTAGATCTTCAGGTGATTAGTCCGCAGTCTCGTTAACGGCACTTCTGGAGTAAATGGCTGAATGGTTACTGATTCTGCCGATGAATAGTGGGAAGCAAGTATAAAACATTTCCTAGAAAAGGACTGGCTGCTTTATATATTTAGGCATCTCTTTTGACTCATGTTCACTGCGGTTCCACTATGTTGGCGTAACTTTCGTTGAACATCGGTTGACCTCGAAGCAAATAACCAGCCGAGAAAAACCGACACATCCCATGCAATGATTCTAGTTCACCGCGGTTCACTTCCTCTCTGTTCATCGTACTAGTAATATTCCCAAGTCGGCAGGCTGGAAGTTCTTGTATGCATGGGAGGCATTGCAGCCACTGTCTTGGAGAATCACGGCTAGGTATTTTCTCGATAGTAGCAATACCCCGTAGGTATACCTTTGGGCCTTATACCACCATTTTTGCAGTAATAGAGGTGACTTACAGCAGACATCTATAGTAGAGTAGAAACTCACTGGGATGGCTGAATGAAACCAATTTACAGCCTATACACCTGCATTAAGTAGCTTACCCCAGGATCGCGACTAGCTCTCTATACCACCCGGCCAATGAGCGATATTAAGGTCTTTTAACAGACATATGAGATCTAGAGGCACAGTCTCGTAAGGAAACTGTGACACTACGTCTGGAAGATGGTTTATATGAAGTTAATGGCAAGAAGAAACTTAGGGGTGGTGTCAGTTCCATGCATATGCTTTCCCCCTTACTTCACCTGCCACCATCATCTCCTGGAAGCAGTGATTGGGATGACCAACCCCCTCAAATGGAAAAAAAAAAACCATGCAGTAATGTGTTCTCTTGAATGGCCGGCAGAAGCATCTGTGACACTCCTGGAACCTTACCCGCCCACCTGTTGCAAATACCAAGTTCTCCGCAAACACCCAGGCACCCCTGTAAAGCCATGTTCAACTGCCTGCCATAGACAGCTGCTTGTAAACGGAAGAAGCCATGTAAGAAACAAGAGCAGGAACAAATCGTGAATGTGAAATTACTGTTCATTACAAAGTCTACCCATCGGCGTGAGTCGGTAACCCTGCACCTTCACCGGCTATCTACCGTGAAACCTTTGTTCCCTCCCGATTGCCTACATCCACACAGCTGGATATATAAAACTGTACAGTTGCCCCTCAATGAAGCCCCTGCAGGGTGCGTTCCTGGGGAGTTCCAACGCCTCTACTGTTGATGCGCCGTTCCGTTTCGCCCATTTTGTACAAGATCAACTGATCGGAAATGTCCACTTCGTAATCCGTCACATGGGGCATGAGAGCCGCCTTGCTGTTATTCATTTCCAACTAGGTATATTGGTACCTTTGTCGCACTGCTACATGCGCAGAGCGCGCCGTCTCCTACATCTCTTGTAGTGAGGTTTCCTCTGCTCGCGGGACAAGTTATCATAGCTTATGACGTGCTGGCCTTGCCGCCACCGTACTTCGCCTTGCCGAAGGAGAAAGGGACGTATTTGTACTTGATCATGTGCTGGATCTGCTTCCTCACTGTGTACGCAAACAATTGTCAGTCACTGTTCTACTCGGGACTCGTCTTACTCGTAGGAGAACAGAAGGAGCAAGGAGACTTACTGGTAAGGACGAAAAGGATGATCCAGTACATAACTAGGACCGGCCAGAAGACGGGGACGTTGAAGACCTCGAACCAAGAGCACATGAAGCCGATACCGATCGCGCTGGTCGCGGCGTACCAGAACTTGAACTCGGGAAGGCGACGGATGAAGGGTCGGAACTCCTCGTCCTGCTTTGTAGGCAGGCCACCGGCCGAGCCGTCTTCCATATCCATGCCGCTGTCCATGGCTTCGGCCGAGGGATCGAACTTGGGCTGCAGGAAGGCGAGGAAGAGGTTAAGGAGGTAGATGCCAAGCGCATACGCCACTGCGATTCCCGGTTGTTAGCGCCATGATCTAGCCCATGTGTCCTCGGGAAAAGACGTTTTTGCTATCGCAAAAGGAAATCCAAGAGACATACCGATATACCAGCCCTGCGCAACGAAGATGCGAAGGAAGAACATCAAGAGAAAGGTGGCAGTGCCGACCCATCGGTACGTGACGTAGGGTGTTGACTTGTCGAGGAGCGCTTGGTAATGCTGTAGATATTGTGTTAGCGATAAGCTATGCTCTCTTCCATCGGTCGCCAATTGGCGCATAGGGGTGGCCGCACCATTTGCAGCCTCGATGTCTGGGCCTGGACGGCCGCGAAGGGGTTTGTTCCTCAAGGCTCTCCATCGTGAATAGCTGTTCGGTCGTGCGTGGGAGTAATGTGCTGATACTGAGTGGGTTGCGGTTGGAACGTTTAGTCTGGAATCAAGATGCAGACTGGAAATGCGGATCGGAGATGTACGTAGAATCGATTTGCCGAGTCCTTGTCGGAATAAAGAAGAATGAGTGAATGAACAGGTAGGTAGGTGTTAAGTAAATGGATGCGAATAGCAGAAGTGCTACAATTTCTCGAGGCGCGGCGACGGGGAACTTTCTTGGTCTAGGTTCAGCGCAACCCAAAAAGCGCAGTGAGCCTTTACTTTAGGCCAACGGGGGTTGATCTGGCCTGCTAGGCTGAGAGGTGACGCCCCAAGCCCCCCCCAAGCCCCCGTTCTGGGCTTCTGGCCCCCAAAACACCCCCGTCCGCTGCATTGAGTTGCGTGAGTTTGGGTGTTGCCTGAGCCACACTAGCCTTATTGGCCCGCCACATCTATCAAACTGCCACGCAAGCACCTAACCCCCTTTTTAATGAGCCGCTAGTTGCTTCCATGGGTGTTCCTTGGCGGCCTTCTGATTGGCTTGATGCTGTTCTACGCCCAAGGAGCTCTTTCCTTGCCCACGACGGGGCGCCAGGGAGGATCTGTCTGTCTGGGGAGCTCTGACCTCATCGGCTCCAGCTGCTGTCAATTCGTCGACAGGCTATCCTCGGCATACTGGAATGGGCTTGTTCCTCCATCCTTCTGTAAGACTTCGGTAATTGACTGGACCAATTGAACTTCTCATCTGCCGAACTCGTTATCTTTCTCATCGTCTCTTCAGTAGCCACTTTACCTCCTGTCAAGGTCTCTCTGTTTTTACTAGTCGTACACGATGCAAGCCCTCCGGACTCTGAGGCCAGTTGCCTCCCGTCTGCAGCCCTCCACTCTCCCCAAGATAGTCCGGTGCTACTCGGCAAAGTCCTATGAATACATTCACGTATCGGAGCCCAGACCGGGTGTTGGCCAAGGTAAATCACTAGTCGCCTGAGAATTTTCTATATCAAAAGTGGAATCGTCAAATATTCTTGGTTTCAAATTCGTATTCATCGAGAAGGCACAATGCGTTCCTGATGCTTGAGGGGCAGAAATCACATGTTGAATATACCACTAACACAGACCACCAGTGACCCTCCACCGGCCCAAGGCCCTCAACGCCCTGTGCACCCCCCTGATCACAGAACTGAACCAAGCCCTGACGGACTTCCAGTCCTCAGACACGGTATCAGCCATCGTGCTGACGGGCTCCGAGAAGGCCTTCGCCGCGGGCGCGGACATCAAAGAGATGGCGCCGCTGACCTTCGCGGGCGCCTACACCAGCTCCTTCATCGAGTCGTGGTCAGACCTGACCACGCGCATCAAGAAGCCCATCGTCGCCGCCGTGTCCGGCCACGCATTGGGAGGCGGCTGCGAGCTCGCCATGATGTGCGACATTCTCTACTGCACCGAAGCCGCCAACTTCGGCCAGCCCGAGATCAAGCTCGGCACCGTCCCGGGAGCGGGCGGCTCCCAGCGCCTCACGCGCGCCATCGGCAAGTCCAAGGCCATGGAGCTCATCCTCACGGGCCGCTCCTTCTCCGGCGTCGACGCCGAGAAGTGGGGGCTCGCAGCCCGCGCCTTCAAGTCGTACGACGAGCTCATGGAGGGCGCGCTCAAGACGGCCGAGACCATTGCGGGCCACTCGCGCGTCGCCGTCCAGGCCGGCAAGGAGGTCGTCAACAAGAGCCAGGAGCTGGGCCTGCGGGACGGCGTCGAATTCGAGAGACGGGTCTTCCACAGTCTGTTTGGGAGCCAGGATCAGAAAATCGGTATGAAGGCGTTTGCCGAGAAGAAGAAGGCCGAGTGGACAAATCAGTAAAAAGGGGAAGGACTAGGATTCGGTAAAAGAATGTTATGGCAAGTCACGCCAGGGCCGCAACAACGCAGGATCTAGGCGTATGACAGCCATTTTAACAACCAAGTCTCATAAAAGTTTCTTTTTTGGATTCATATACGACGTTACTCATCGCATCGTGATTACCGTGAGCAACTGACCTTAGGGGTACGATTACGACATCCCTTCCGACATCAAGACCTTTGGTATAGAGAAAGTATCCACGTTATGTGGCCCTTTGCAAGGCTACACATTATTTCACCTGTTGTCTGCCGCGTTCCCAATAACCCTGACATACGGTGCCGGAAACAAACCAGTAGCCCCCATGTAGCAACCGAAAAACCAGTCCGAGTTCACATCCTCCACCTCCATAACCTCTGCTCCACGAGGAACAATAGCTCATCGTCGGAGCTCGCGTGCGGGTACCAGGACCACTTCGCTACCGTCCTCATGCCACAGCCGCCATGTGGGGGAAATCGGTAGACCACGGTGGCCCTGTTGGCGCCGTGGCGGCTACATCAACAGTAACCAGACGCTCTATCTTCGAGCGGCCAGGGCCGTACCACCACCACTTTTGTAGCTCTAGCTGTTGCTCTGCGGAATTCGAAGAAGTATATGGCTCCATATGTAGATCCCAGCCACCCACGAGGTCTTGGACAACGTAGCGACGCTGGCCGACCCGCGTGTCCTCGAACCCAACGATTACCATCCTATGGCCCTTCGGGCATCGTCCCCACCCATCTGGTCCATTTTCTGCAGATATGCGGTGAGAAGACAACAGTCCGTCGTAGCAAGGCATGCAAATATCGTAGTCCCCAGGCTCCGTGTCTGGCACAACTGTGCTGGTACACGAGTAGCAGTGATACCTGCTCTGACTCGGCGCGATGGCCACACGGCATATGTCGCAAGTTGTGGTGAAAGTCAAGGCCTTGAAGTTGCCGATACTAATGGCATTCGGGCCCGTAAGTAGACTTGCTGAGGGCGGTGGTGGCCTTGGCGAACGCGGGCTCGCTGGAGGGCTGTTATGAGATGACGGGTGCGGAAAGTGCGTCAACGGTAACAGGGAATGTGTGCAGCAACAACCTTGGTTGACGCAGTTGTTGCAGAAACCCCAGTCGCCTTCGTTGCAATAGTCGCATCGCCAGTAGCACTCATTAGCCCAGGTGGAACATCGCGCACAGAACATTCCACTCTGTAGTCTCTTCATGGGGTCCTCGGTAGTCATGGTCCTCCTGCCATCAGCGCCTCCTGGAGTTGTTTTGGGTGGCAAGTAGCGATTCGAGGTCAGCATGTGCGGCTGTTCAAACTGTTCGTTCCCCTCTGCTTGGGCTTTATCCCGAGCCCTCTCCCACTTCTTGAAAGCAGAATACCCAAATCCAAACCAGTGGAGGCAGCCTTGCTTTCTCCGATAACAGTCCTGGCAAAGGTTCCAGTCTCCATTGAGGCATATGCTACAGTTGTAGTGCAGGTCGTATTCGATGTGCGATCGACTACATCGAGAGCAACTAATCGATGGTTCGGAATAGTATTGGGACATCGACCTCGTCCGTCCATGATTAGGCGAAGTGGGCATCCCTAGACTTGGCAAAGGGTTGCTGGCTGAAACGACGAGACTGGCAGGCCTCCTTTTACTAGACGCACCACTAGCAGTTTCTGGAGCACCCCCTAGAGGTGGCGAGGCAGGGTGCTGGGCCGCGGAAGCTCGCTCGCTGAATGTTGCGCCAGCATTGGTCTGGCGGGATGCGATTCCCGTCGGCATGCTAGAGCTCCTAGAGTCGGCGACAGACGGGCGGCGGTTATTCAATTCATGTGCCTGTTGCCGGAGCGTGAGGTCCGTCTGAGATCTTGTCGTTGGTCGAGGTTCTGCAGTGCTAGGCCGTACCGGGTCCGTCGCACTGCGGCCCGTACTCGCTGTCCTCCTCCGGCGCCGTTCGGGGTTATTCCGTACTTCGAGATGTGTGGCTGTGACTGGTGGTCGGCTTCTGTCGTCAAATATACTCGTTGAGCTGCTGGACCTGGCATTTGCGGAGTTGGCTCTGTTCCTACTACTTGACCGCGAAGTATCCGAAATTGGCGGCCTTGAAGATGATGCAGCTATTTCAGGGCGGTGGGATGGACTGCTGTTATTTCTCCTGCTTGATTCCTGGCGGGACCTTAAAAGTTGTCGCCTTCGGTAAGCTTCCGTAATCTTGCGACTCAACTCGTCATTCTGAGCAAGGTCGAGATTGCTAAGATCCAGCCCCGTCCAACAGTCCCTCCTCCTGTATCTGACGGGCAAAGTCCTCGATCTCCTTTTCCATGTCCCGCGAATCCACATCCGAGGAGCTAATCAAGGACCGTATAGATGACTGGTGCTCAACAGCTCTCCGTCCTGTCCTAGATGACTCGCGCGACTGTCGCCGCGAGTCGCCTCGCCGATGCCTTCGTTCTTCCGACGAGGAAGTACCTCCCGGTCGCAAAAGACCGTCCGGGTCCGTCGCAGCTCTTCGTCGTCGTTCTTCCTCCCGGTTGGCTCTGCGAGTTCGATCACGGGTATCATCACGGTGCCTCGAGTCGCGACTGCTTTCTCTATCCGAGCGACTGCTCCCTTCGTGGTCGCGCACGTGTTGTTCCCGTCGATGGCGCGCTTGTCTGTGCCCCGATGAGGAGGAGACACCAGCATCGCGCAAGCTCAGCTCACGGGCTTGCTCCAGCATTTGCCGTTCCAGCCCATCCAACCTTTGTTCCTCCGGGGACTTCTCCGGAACTCGTATCCTCCGCAGCACGTTGTCGCCCGGCTTGTACTTTTGATGCATTTCATCCTTGTCGGCATCCAATCTCGCCTTATCCGGATGGGCGCCCAGGAACATCTCGAGAAGGGTTGCGACGGTGGCATTGTGCCGGGTGTCCCTGACCGGTGCGCGGCATGACGGGCAGGTTGCGATGTTGGCGTTGTTAGGTGGGGGATTGGGCGAGTTCTCGGCCGCGCTCGCTTGCCAGCTGAACCAGTCCCTGAGGCAAGAGCCACAGAAAGTATGCAAGCAGTCGAGGAGCGTCAAAGGTTGGTACAGAACCTCGGTGCAAATCTGGTCGCCGTGCACGATGTATTAGTGAGCGGTGAAAGCTGAGCCGGCAGAGCGACATGGCCTTGAAACCTGGAACTGGCGGGGGGCCCAAACTTACGGAACACGTTAATTCCTTCTCCAGATCGACAGCGGGCCGAGGAGAGTCCATGGTATCAAAAAAGAGCCAAGGGCCGTCGGATAGCGACCGGGGCTTCCTCGTCGTCGTCGGGAGTGTCTCAGATCATTCACAGTTTTTCCTCAAGTGATATATATAAGAGTGGGAGTCATCGCCGTAGCGCAACAGCTACATGGGAATGTAGGTAGAAAGTTGGTGTCCGTCTTCCGATTACAGTACTAGTATTTTGGTGGGGGTGTGGGACGTTAGGTATGGACGGACGGTGAGAGCGAGCCACCAGCGGGAGAAGCACCCTCGAGTTGCAAGGCTTGGAAGCAAACCAAGGCGAGGCGAGACAAGACAGCCAACCCAGAACCAAACCAAAGAAAAACAGGAAACTCATGCACGCGATTTTTCATTTACTCTCGTCTTCGTCTCTTCCTTCGTTGCCCGGATTGCCCTGCATATGGACGCAACACGCCCCGGATAATCCATTCGAAATGTCGGGTAAGAGACAGAATAAATGCAATAAAGTATGCATGTTGCTAGCCGAGGCTGAGGCTGACGAGAGAAGGTCCTCCGCCAGCTTCCTCTCGATGGAGGTGACTCTGTACGAGCTTCTACCGGGAGGAGAAGAACATCAAATCAGGAACACGGAATTTGCATTGAGGAGACTCATAGGTGCATGTAAGTCGAGGTTAGTGGTGCTAACACGCTACAATGACCGGGGTAAGGAAGCCAGATTGGCTTGAGGTGGTTTCACTTATCACCGCGCTGCTTCAATGTCTTCGATGCCGCATGCCGGCTTGGGCAGTGTTTGTCGGGCACATCTGACTGTTTCTTTACCCCATCGACCCAATAGGTATATGGCGTGCAGGTAGGTGGGTTTCAGCGAATATCTGTAGATATCGTATCTACCTAATGAAGTTATAGACATAATGACCTGTTCGTTAGGTAACAAGAAACACCCGGGAGGCCAAAAAGCTGTGGTAGCATATCTACATGACCGGACATGCATGTCTCTTCTTCCCGAAACATTATGGTCCGGTTTCAATATGCTTTCGAATCCGGATCTTGCAGTCTTCACTGTGTTTGCTGTCCCAACTCTGCAATCAGGCGCGTGTTCGTCGATACGATTCGAATAAGTGAGTGTGTAAGTGCAAGTGCCTACTGGTCAGGTGTACATATTGAGGTTGCCTTCGGCTGTTGTGGGAGCGCCAAGAAAGCATCTATATCCGAATATCAGACTACCCCAGGTACGGATTTCCCAGGGACCGGAATTGGAAGGTATCACTGTACTACACCAACGTTGAAGTGCAAAGGGATGGGACTGCGACCGAGCTCGAACAAGCCAACTACACCTATGCCTAAAGGGTGCTCGAAACCTACCTGTAGGCATCTGGCAGATGCTCCCTTCATGACCTTTTCCTGTCCCGACATCTACGACGATCTTGGGCGAAGGGAGAGCTACAGTGAACTTCCAATGTCTACTGATGAGAGCGATGAGGAAATATGTAAAGCAGGTACGCTTTGACCATTCGTCGCTGACCTCTGTCCCTCTTGGTCTTTGCTGCCGGCAGTAACGGGAGTGGAAACGTGGAGACCTAAACCGCCAGGGGGTACAGGCGGCTCTTTACACGAATCCGCGAATATCACGCGTTAGATCATCGTGGGCCAGATTGGTTCGGTTCGAAACTGGAGATGACGAGTGCGCAATCTACAGCGAGGGAAAAGGTGGTGGACCACTAAAAAGGGGAGGTGGTTGGGTCAGGTGGACCGTAAGCCAACATGTCATCAGAATGTTTGAATTGAAGCCATAGTTCTACCTACCCATAGTATGCGATTTTTATGCACATGGGTATGGCATGTTCAGAGTTCATTGGCACCAGCACCAGATGGTTTTGCCAATCCATGTCCGAGCCTCTAATAACTTGTCAAAACCTTAATCAAATTCTCCGAAGAAGCCCGTCCTGTCCACCTTGTTGCTCTAGCAGCACCGCCACGTATGTGATAGCCGTGGCCTTAGGAAACCGAGCACGTAATAAGTCCCCCAGGGTTGTTTGGAAATGGCCCTTGCTATGAGGGGCCGGCCATTGCAGATATGTTTGTTTCGCTTCCTGGCCAACTTACAATATACCAGGGAAGGGGTTTTTATTTCCGTCCACTCCTCACCTTTCGATGCTATTTCGAAAAGGAGGGTGTTCATTAACCAACGGCGTGGGCCAGGCACCCAGGTACGGTACTACTCATTACCTAGGTATATATCTTAGATCTGCCAGGGATTGCGCAAGAATTCTGTTCAAGCTACGTATCATCTGTGGTACCGTAATACGCATCAGGCCCTGGTCGGCTCGTCATTTGTTCGGCTCAGGCTGGGGCCTGGAACTGTCGGCCGCCCAGAGGTTAAATGCACGAATGAAGAGGATGGACAAGTCGGTATAGGCGTATTTCGGTGTCAAGGAAGGACAGACGTCTTGGGACTGACTATGTGCATCGTCGGTGATTACGGACAGACGCAAAACCAGAGATCGTCGAGCGATCTGCCGGGTCATTCCAGAGACAGCTTGCTTCTTTTGCTTGATGAGGCTGGCGGGCTGGAGTCCTGGGGTGGAGCCCACTTATGGGAAACGGGTGTCGACGGGGCGCCGCATGCTCTAGGCCCCATTCGATATTCTTCTCATCAACCGACCTGGAATCCTTCAGGTTCCCAATCCAGACCCAATGAGCGTCTGCTGCTTGTTAAAGAATAGCTACTCGTATCTAACAACCTCACGTATCGTCCCGGTCTAATTCAAACCAATGCAGGCATAGGGACAGAAAGGGTACAAGTGCCAGGCGCGATGCAGGGGTCAAAGGAACGCTAGTCATTAAGCGAAAACAAGCGCCCCAGAAGTTGCAGAGTTGAAGGGGTCGGAGGTCTTGACTCAAAGAAAGCCGACCAAAGGCAGGAGTGGCAGGGTCGCGCTCCTGAAGATAGCGGGATGTGCATGCTGCTCCCAGGCTGTAAGATGCCATCTCAGAAGTACAATGATAGGAGTTGTGCTCTCGAGTATCTAGGGCATATGATGATATATCGGGGATAATAGGTAGACTCTTTAGGCATCCACACAGGTCGATGGAGTGTATTAGGTGGTGCGTACCGTGTGCATTCCATTTTGAGGAGCGCGAGGCAGGGAGCGCCAGGAGGCCGCGCTGCCAGCTGCCAAGAGGTGCCAGTGCCATCTGCGGCTTAGAAGCTGCGACCAAGGGTGGAAAAAAAAGTTGGCCTGGAGCTTCGTGTATAAGAATGGGCAAGACTTATTAGAGGACGCTGCCGCCCACTTCGCAAAAGTCATCAGACCTGCATCCCGCATTTTGCACGCCCCTGCCGAGCCCTCCAGTCTCCCTGCCATTTTTGTTCGGCCTCTTCCCCCCAGCCAGCCCAGGCCAGACAACCGACCGATAAAAAAAAACAGGACCCAACCTACCAAACGAGCGCAGAGACCATCGCCAACCCCAAAACAGCCAAATCAGTCAATCAGTAATAAGTCACCAGCCACTCATCGCATCGCATTACATCGCAAACCATCGCATTGCTTCAACTCGGATCTGGTCACACTAAAAAGTGAATCGCACGCACACCTTGCACGGCCATTGCATCGACTTTTTATTTTACTTTTTATATTCTTTCTATCAGTTACGGGTGCTGCGCATCAATCTTCACCACTTAATACCTTCACCCGTCCTGGAGAGGACTGCCTTGACCATCTAAGTGATCAACAGCTAGATCATCACTAGACCATCGCGGCATCTAATACGTCGGTTGACACAGCTTGTCTCCACCACAGCTGACAACTGATTCGCAGTTGCAAACCACCACACTTATTACAGGTTAGTCTCACATATACCCTTCACCACCACCACCACCACCACCCCAGCATCGCCCTCACTTTTGCACATCCCTTTAAATCTGCTCCTATCCCTTTGGCTCCCTTAAATCTACGCAGTCGTAAATGCAATTTGCGCAACGCCGTATCCGTGTTTCCTCATCTGGGCCTCTTACTGGCTCGCATGCATGGCGCGGCCTCTGAACCACCATCTTTGGTGTCGTAGAGTCTTTCGAGATCATTCCAGCGTTCACGAGCTTGAGCGTCGTGTGGATGAAGCCATTCGGATGATGCGACAGGGTCCGTGGAGGCATAACGCTTATTCCGTGTAATGCGGCCGTCCCGTGTTATTGGCGAACAAAGTGTCATGCCGTTCTACGGAGCTGCCAGACTATAGAGTAACCCAGAGAGATCATGGTCCCATTCAGAGCAACCTGGCTTAGCCAAAAAACTGCTTCATCTTGCATATTTGATGCCTAGTAGACCAGTCGCTGACTGGCTTGCAGCTTTTTCTTGCGAAATGAACCTCCCTTGGCTCTAGGCCCCAAAGCCTCGGTGTGAAAACAACGACAATGGCGTCAAGATTAGACCGCCTGGTAACTATCCTGGAGACAGGTAGCACCAAGCTCATCAAGGACACCGCTGTCAATCAATTAGCAGACTGGCAGAAACAGCACCCAGAGGAGTTGTTCAACCTCCTCTCTAGAGTGGTGCCCTATCTTCGCCACAAGGACTGGGATACAAGGGCCACAGCAGCCAAGGCTATTGGCAAGATCATTGAAAATGCCCCCGACTACGACCCCAACGAGGATGAAGACCCCTCGGCAGCCAAGAAGGAGGAGCCCTCTATCGAGAACGGGCATGTGAAGAAGGAAGAGGATCCCGCCGTGTCGCTGCCCACAGACGACTTCTTCAGACTGGAATCGTTGGATGTTGCCATGATATTAAGACATGGGCGGGACCTGCTTCGAACGGGTAGCGTCGATCTTGGATTGGCCAGTTTGGAACCGCATGCTCGGCTTGCACACCAGAAGAAGACCCTAATCGGCCGCATCGGATTGCTCGGCCGGAAATTCGAAGATGACGAGGTACCGATTGCCGTCGAGAAGTCAGCAAGCCCGCTGACACCGCAGGATCCCACGAACTCCAACGGCCTCGGCCGCCAGGATAGTATGAACGGTTCTAAGCCCGGCCAATCAACAGAAGAGTCCGGGCTGAGTGCTAGACAGCTGAACGTCCTCAAGAGGAAGCGCAAGAGAGACGCCCAGAAAGCGGCTCAAGGCAAAGGTGGCTTTGGCGATCTTTCTGTTCGCCGATCCTTCACTGCTGGGTCTGACGGACTTGAAGACCCTTCCATGCCTGATTCTGATTCCAAGAAGGACTCCAAACCGGATTATTTCTCTCTGGACCGGCCTGAAGGGGTCGATGAAGACTCCAAGGTCGTTTCCGAATTCAAAGGCCCGGTCCTGCCAATCAAGTCTGAGATTGAGACCGAGGATGAGTTGCAAGGAGCTGAATGGCCGTATGAGCGGCTTTGCGACTTTCTCAAAATAGACATCTTTGATGCTCAATGGGAAACACGACATGGCGCAGCTCTCGGCTTGAGAGAAATACTGAGAGTGCATGGTGCTGGTGCCGGCCGGCTCCGAGGAAAATCGCGAGCCAATAATGATGAACTCAACCGAAAATGGCTTGACGACATGGCTTGCCGTCTCTGCGGTGTCCTCATGCTCGACAGATTCACTGACTACGCCTCGGATACCTCTGTCGCCCCCATTCGTGAGACAATCGGCCAAACATTGGGTTCTTTCCTGAAACATCTCCCGCCTACATCCGTTTACAGCGTTTATAGGATATTGTACCGGATGGTAATGCAGGATGACTTGGGATTAGACCGACCAATGTGGTCCGTCTGCCATGGTGGTATGGTTGGCTTGCGCTACGTTGTAGCTGTCCGCAAAGATCTTCTCTTACAACACAACGATATGATCGATGGAGTTGTGCGTGCGGTCATGAAAGGGCTGGGCGACAACGACGACGATGTGCGATCTGTCAGTGCGGCGACCCTCATCCCGATGGCTCAGGAGTTCGTGAAAACGCGACCTGCAGCGCTGACTGATCTGATCAACATCGTATGGGAAAGCCTTTCCAGCCTCGGCGATGACCTTAGTGCAAGTACGGGAAAGATCATGGATCTACTGGCCACTCTTTGCGGCTTCCCCGAGGTTCTCGAAGCTATGAAGAACTCTGCTGAGCAGGATGAGGAGCGATCGTTCACCCTCCTCGTGCCCAGGCTGTATCCTTTCCTACGCCACACCATCACGTCTGTTCGTCTTGCTGTTCTCAAGGCGCTCGTGACTTTCGTCAATCTTGGCGAGGAGTCTCAAGGCTGGCTTGACGGACGAACACTTCGTCTCATTTTCCAGAACATTCTCGTGGAGAGAGATACAAGCACTCTCAACATGTCGATGGAGCTCTGGATGGCGTTGGTGAAGTGCTTGTCACAGAAACCAGAACGACTGGCAGAGGAGTTCTACCCGCATGTGGATGCGCTGATGCAGCTCACTTTACACCCTGTTGGCGTTTCCCGTCATCCAATTCCCATGAATGGTTCGCTCTTCCAAAAACCGTCTGGTGGCACTTATTATACGCCACCTACGCTTATCTCACAAGCGTCACGGAAAGGATCAGATGATGGCGAGCGGGCAGCGAAGAGGCGCCGGAAGTCTACAAAGGTTGAAGAAGCACCTGTCTCGACCCATTCGCATGATTTGGACGGCCATATGATGCAGGGCGATGTAGATCTGGTTGGCATGGACACGTTGATCCGGTCCAGAGTGTCAGCGGCCAAGGCCATGGGCTATATCATGTCTCAATCCCCTCTGGCGAATCTGGAGGCGTTCGATGCCACCTTGATACCAGGTTTTGCCTCGTCATACTCTTCAACTCAGATGGTGTCCTGCATCATCGTTGACGAATTCGCCAAACATAGCCCTCAAGCCAAACAGGAAGTTCGTTATGTAGAGCAACTGCAGAAGATGATCGAATCTGAGCGCCCGTCTCACTACCGGGACCTGGTCAGCTTCGTGCAGCGAACGCGCGCACAGTGCGTGCAGCTCATCAACCTCTTCAGAGACCACGGTAAGGTCTCGCAAGGCAAGCTTCCAACACTACCTGTAGTAGTGCAAGGCGAAGCTGAAGCGGGCCCCAACGCATTCTCCTTGGCAATGGCCGAGAAATGTGTCGGTGACGATTTTGATAAGCTGAGGAAGATAATGGCTCCTGCACAGCGTCTGATAACCACAACTGACCTGAATGAGGCACGGAGAACCACGACTTTTGCCATCGAAGAGGCTAAAGCGATCAAGGGAGGCCGCGATATCCGAATCAAGGCTGCCGCCGCTTGTGCCCTTATTGCAATGAAGGTGCTGCCTAAGAAGCCCAGCCCTCTCATTAAGGGTATCATGGATAGCATCAAATCGGAAGAGAACCAGCTACTGCAGTACCGCTCTGCTGAGACCATCTCACGCCTCGTGCAGCTCTTCACCGACAACGGACGCAGAGGACCTGCCGACAAAGTGGTCTCGAATCTGATCAAGTTTTCTTGTATGGAAGTGGCGGAAACCCCCGAGTTCCCCGTCCATGCCCACAAGAAGGACTGCATTTTGTCTATGCAGAAGGAGGAAGACCGTGTCGACCATGAAGATGCCGAGAAGTGGGCTAGAGAAGCCAGAGAAGCGCGCATCACGCGCCGCGGTGCGAAGGAGGCGCTTGAAGTTCTGGCACGGGCTTATGGTGCCCAAATCTTCGAGACGGTGCCAAGCCTGCAAAAGTACATGGAGCAACCGCTGGTGAGGGCCTTCTCCGGTGAACTGCCTGCAGAAGCAAAGGACCCCGAAGTCACATTCGGCCAAGAGATCGTCGATGCCATGTCAGTGATCAGAACGCTTGCACCCACTTTGGACGTGTCCCTGCATCCGTTCATCATGCAGCAAATGCCGCTCATCATCAAGGCTCTTCACTCGGAGCTCTCGGTCTACCGTTATATGGCAGCCAAGTGCATTGCAACTATATGCAGTGTGATAACCGTCGAAGGCATGACCGCCCTGGTCGAGAAGGTGCTACCATCCATCAACAACCCGGTGGATCTCCATTTCCGCCAGGGCGCCATCGAAGCTATCTATCATCTAATAGCAGTTATGGGTGACGGTATCCTGCCCTACGTCATCTTCCTTATTGTTCCTGTCCTGGGACGTATGAGCGACTCGGATAACGAGATCCGACTAATCTCTACGACTTCCTTCGCTACTTTGGTTAAGCTTGTACCTCTCGAGGCCGGCATCCCGGATCCTCCTGGCCTTTCAGAGGAACTCCTCAAGGGTAGGAATCGCGAACGGACATTCATCGCGCAACTTCTGGACCCTAAGAAAGTCGAATCCTTTACGATACCGGTTGCAATCAATGCCGAACTGCGCTCATACCAGCAAGACGGCGTCAACTGGCTGAACTTCTTAAACAAATACCACCTGCATGGCATTCTTTGCGATGATATGGGTCTTGGCAAAACCCTTCAGACAATCTGCATGGTATCTAGTGACCATTACAACCGAGCCGAGGAGTTCAAGAAGACAAATGCCCCAGATGTGCGGAGATTGCCCTCACTTATTGTCTGTCCTCCGACACTGTCTGGACACTGGCAGCAAGAGTTCAAGACTTTCGCACCTTTCTTGTCTGTGACCGCTTTCGTCGGCCCTCCCGCCGAACGCAGAGCAAAGGCATCGCAATTCAGCACCGCGGATATTGTCATTACTTCATATGAAGTGTGTCGTAACGACACCGAGTATCTGGAGAAGCAAAACTGGAACTACGTTGTGCTGGATGAGGGACATCTGATTAAGAACCCCAAGGCAAAGATCAGCATGGCTGTGAAGAAGCTCGCAAGTAATCATCGATTGATATTGACCGGTACCCCTATCCAGAACAATGTTCTCGAGCTCTGGTCACTCTTTGATTTCCTTATGCCAGGCTTCTTGGGGTCCGAGAAGGTCTTCCTGGATCGGTTTGCGAAACCCATTGCTGCAAGTCGCTTCAGCAAAGCATCGTCGAAGGAACAGGAAGCTGGTGCGTTGGCAATCGAGGCCCTCCACAAACAGGTTCTGCCGTTCTTGTTGCGCCGCCTCAAGGAAGAAGTCCTCAACGATCTGCCACCCAAGATCCTTCAGAATTACTATTGTGATCTTAGTGAGCTGCAAAAGAAGCTATTCGACGATTTCAACAAGCGACAAGGCAGGAAGATTACAGAACAAGCCGGCCGAGACGACAAGGAGGCCAAGCAACACATTTTCCAAGCGCTACAATACATGCGAAAACTCTGCAACTCGCCAGCGCTTGTGATGACACCGAGCAACAAGCTCTACGAGGATACGCAGCGTTTCCTTCTCAAACAAGGAACCAACATTGAAGACCCCCTCCATGCCCCCAAGCTCACGGCCCTGAAGGATCTTCTCGTCGATTGCGGTATTGGTATCGAGGGCACGGACGTCAACGATCCCCTATACCAACCCATCAAACCTCATCGAGCCTTGGTCTTTTGCCAGATGAAGGAGATGCTCGACATGGTCCAGAACACCGTCCTCAAGCGCATGCTCCCGTCCGTCTCGTTCCTTCGCCTTGACGGTTCCGTTGAGGCCAACAAGCGACAGGACATTGTGAACAAGTTCAACAGCGACCCCTCTTACGATGTTTTGCTGCTCACCACCAGCGTGGGCGGTCTGGGTCTCAACCTGACGGGTGCTGACACTGTCATCTTCGTCGAGCACGACTGGAACCCGCAAAGAGATCTTCAGGCCATGGATCGTGCTCACCGTATCGGACAAAAGAAGGTGGTCAACGTATACCGACTGATTACACGAGGTACTCTGGAGGAGAAGATCTTGAGGTAAGTTATCGCTCGCTTCCTATTGTCTAATTTCTTCAATCATTTACTAACTCTCCGTCTTCAACAGCTTGCAAGCCTTCAAGATTGATGTCGCCTCCACTGTCGTGAATCAGCAAAACGCAGGTCTCGGTACAATGGACACGGACCAAATTCTCGACCTGTTCAGTCTAGGAGACTCGGGACCCAACCTCATCACGGAGAAGGGACAAGGTGGCGGCTTGGAGGGCCGCGAGGAAGACATGGTCGACGTCGAAACGGGCGACGTGCGGGCTCCAGGCAAGAAGGCCTGGATGGACGATCTCGGTGAACTATGGGACAACCGACAGTACGAGGAGAGCTTCGACCTCGACGGGTTCATGAAGACGATGGGCTAGCGTGACACGAAGCAACGAGGAAGAATGTGGAGGCGTTTCCGGGATCATTTTCAAGGCAGTATTGTACAGGTATAATGTATTATACATATTACTTTTTCCCTTCGGTCCACTAGCCAGGCATAGCCATGGAGTTAGCGATGGCTCGTCGTCGATGCATCCTGGGGCTTCGATTCTATTAGGTAGTGGAAAACAGAAATGACGTGGGGCTATGATCTCCCTGAACTTCATCATCGATACTGCTGCTGCCTTTTTCTGTATACGCTCGATCGAACACGACTCTAGCTGTGTTTCCATGCGCCCATTCCCTTTTCTATACATACGCATAATCATTTCCGTCTCCGTGCCAATGATTCGATCAACTAAATCAAATGTCCTTGGTCCTACCTGTTGAAAGGACGACGACAGATAAAGTAATAAGCTTAAACAGGTTTCTGGTGATGAATTTCCCAAAGTCAACAAAGTAATCTCATTTCTATTGTGTGCCAACAACTCCCGCTGCCCTCTTTCTTCATGCTGCGCTGCTTCCAAACAAGATTATAGCCCGCTCTAAATTATATATAACGTCGCTATTCCCAGACAACCGCCCTGAAAAAGAGACCAAGTGGAAGAAGAACAAGAATGTACCACCCCTACACCACCTAATTCGCCTTCGTATGCATGTGTGTGCTCCCAACTCCTTGCAGACACCCTCCAACAAGAAATGCTAACACAAAACAAGTCGTGTTCGTATGGAAGAAAGTTGAATGGGGAGGTGAGGGAAGAGGCAGAGGGTAGACAGAATGCCCGGCTGTTCAAGTCTTCGTAATGTGTGTATGTATAAAAGTATATGAAAATAGATATATGCAGCACGCCGTATTGTATCGCCGGACGAGCTGGAAAGAAGAAGTTGCAATTGGTTTGTTGTAGAGACCAGAAGCAAACATTAATAAGTATGTATGTCGTGCATGCTTTTCCTGTCGCTGTGGGTCCCAAAGCACATTAAGTAGTTATTCTGTCTGTCGGCCGGGCTATCGACGAGGCGAACCAAATTCCGAGCCGCCTGACGGCTTCATCCTCCCGCTCCAAGTCATCTTCCTCTCACGGCCGACGGCCGGGATTTCAGCGGCCTCGATTTCGTCTTCCGCTTCTATATAGTCCCCTTCGTCTTCTTCTTGATGGGATATGTCGCCGCCGAAGCTCTGCATGTTGCTGCTGCTGGTGCTCGGACGCGTCTGCGTGGACGACGAGTCCCTCGCGTCCTTGAGCCGCGTGGTGAGCGCGTTGAATTTGCCCCGGAAGTAGCCCGGCCCGCTGGTGGCACCGCCGCCGCCCGTTGACCGACGCCGATCGGTCCTACCGTCGAAGACCTCGAGGGTCCCGCCGCTGGTGTTCGGGCGCAGGGTGGCGGTGCGCGCGCTCAGGGGCTCGATGCCACTGCTGATACTGGCCGCGTCATCGTCGAGGCCGAGACCCATGGGATCGCTGGGCGTTGGGGTGTCATCATGAGGAAGGTCGGGACGCGCCCTGTCCTCTGCTCGCTCCCGAGCTGCGACACGGCCGAGGAGGTGGTGGGCCGGTAGGAGTGCTGGCCCGACGACGCCACGCTCGAGCTCCGGCTGTTGCTCCTCTGTGGCACCGGGATGGAAGTGTTGCTGCCCTTCAGGCTCCGCGGTGGGCTGCGGGAGTAGTCCACCGGGCTCGTGCCGAACAAGCTCGACGAGTCATCGCTATTCTCGCCGCTGTTGCCGACCGCGGGCGTGGCCAGCAGGACACTGCTCGTGGCCAGATCGCGCAGTTTGGATTGCTGCTGATTGGTTGGCCGATGCCTGCTGAACTTGTTGCCAATGATGGCGCCCGTGTGCGAGATCAGGGCCTTGATCACGCGCGACTTGAAGTTCAGCGCCAGGTCCAGGTTCGACCACGTTTTGTTGCGGTACTCGATGGTAGGGAGGCGGAAGACGAAATCGTGTACGTCCTCGAGGTTTCGTTCGCCCTTGCCCTTGTATGAGAGGCAGAGCACCACCGACGGCAGCTTGATGTACGCAAACGTCATGTAGTTGGACGCACGATCCATCATTTTGCTGAGATCATCCGACGGCTTCTCCTCGGCAGCAGGGGCTTTGTTCCCGCCAATCTTGAAGCGCGTGCCTTTCCTGGTCTCGGTCTGAGAGGAGGCAAGAGAGGAAGCAAATGTTGGCGTTCGCATGATGCCGGGACGCTGTGGCGGGGTGGGATTGAGCGACTCAAACGAGGTCTTCTTGTTCAGAGTCTTGCCGCCAAACAAGCGGAAGACACTTCCCCCATCTCCGCCGTTGCCGTTGTTCACGCTGAGAGCCTTGGACTTCGGGGGACTGGCCTCCAGCGTGCGAGTGTCTGAATTCAACGTAGGCTTGAGACGGAGTTCTAATGAGCCGGCTCTTGTGTCGAACATCGGATCGACGTCCCCCCCGCGAAGACCCGGGTCGATTGGATCCAGACATCGAGTCATCCGCGGCATCATCGGCATCGTTGAGGTTCTGCTTGAGCAAGAATGGCGAGTCTGTCCTACCACTGCCACTGCCGCTGCCACTTGCATCATTGCCGTCTGCGTCTTGTCCCTCTCCATCCATATTGGGGAAGACGTAGTCAAAGAGCTTCTTGCCAACCTCCCTTTCAAGTTGAATCTTCATAGGGAACAGGTTCACCTCAAAGTGGTCCATGACAGGAATGCCGGCAATAGACTCCAGCATGTGCCAATACACGCGGATCATCTGCTGGTTCTGGAAATCTCCAATGTCGATCTTGTTGCTGTCGAAGTAAGGTGCGATCATCTCCGGGTATATGGCGTCAGGCAGAAGGTTCAGTCCGAGTATCTTGCCCACTTGGAACAGGTTGATGTGGGAACCATCCGAATTGTCCGTCCTGTCGTACTCCACGTCTCGAAGCTGTAACTCGACAAGCGGCTCATTGTTGTCGCGGATCAGATGCCACACAATCTCCCTGGCGGAAATGCTCCAGCGCAGGAGAGCATTGGACTGAGATGTGGTATCGTACTTCTGCTGCGAAGTAGTGATCGCCTTCATCATGAAGAACAATTCATCTTCGCAAGCAGTCAGATCACGCTCTAGGAGCAGCCGATCCTCCCAACCCTTCTTGTCCAGATATTTGGAGTGGATCTGGAAGTGCGCTTTGATATCCTCCAGTTGCCGAATGCGTTCCTGGAGCCTGATGACCATTTCTGGAGTTCCGCGTAGATCGCTGAAATCTGACGCGAGCATAATCTTCTCCAGCCGTTCGTTGCGAGTCTTCTCCAAAGGCTCGTTGTACATGAGCAGATCGAGTACTATGACATAGATGGCGTAGTATTGAGAAGAGTTACACAACGCTCGAGCTTGCGGGAACTCGACCCACAGGTTATCCAGTCTGGATTCGGTGTTTTCAGGGTCATCGTTATTGGCTCCTTCGCTGTTGACGTCCTCGTTGTACTTGAGACGGAGGGGGTTGTACTTGTCGTATCTCAACATGGCCGACGTCTTCTGCACAACACGTTTGAAGCCGAAGGGATCCGCCGAGAAATCGTGCATCACCTCCATGGGTACCCATGGCGGCCATGACGTGCCGGCAGGCGTGCCGTAAGTATTGCCGGAGTAAAGTGCAAGGAGCTGGGTTGAGAACCACTTCTGGTGCGTGACAAAGAACTGTGTGCTGTCCATGCCAACCAGGAAACGGCGCTGAACCAGACCACTGACCGTATCGAAAAGTCGAGCCTTCTCCATGACTTCGACAACCTTCAGTTCCATGCCCTTGCCGGTAAGCAGGACAACGTGCTTCTTGTTCTTCTCACTCTGGAGCTGGATTTGCGGGGCAATCAGGCGCACATGGTACGTGTTCTGAGGAGCAAAATCGTCGGAAATGCCGCTGGTGATATCCTCCATTGGGACATTTGGTGTGTTCCTATCGTCGTCATCATCGGCATTGACGAACTTCCGTCCATCCTGCAGAATCTGCTTGATGCGGTGCTCGATGTCTTCATTGGCATCCCGAGTTTGACCGCTCGGCTTTGAGTGTGTGCTGGCATCGTCCTTCTCGGAAGCAGCCCCGTTGCCGCCTGACTTGCCACCGCCACCCTTTGCCTTGACTTGCTCTTCAACGATATCCAGAATGAACTTGACAGCCGGGCGAGAAAGATAGTACACAAAACCGCGCCGCTGGCTTACTTGATGACTGTATCTAAGGATGATGTTGCGCAACAGATTGTTCCATTTCACTTGCGCATTATGAATGACGAATCTGTTGGTGAAGTCGCTCGCAAATTCAGCTCCTTTAGGACCCTTGAGCTCAGGCGCATCTGTATCGATATCGGCACCATAATTGCCTTGCGATTCCGCAGACCCTTCGCCCCTTGATTTGTCGGAGCCGTTGCCAGGCGTAACCACGGACATTTGTCGTAGCATATTCTCCAAGAAGGCCTTCTTCTCGTTAAGAACATCCGTATGCTGACTGAAAGTTTCGAATTCTTCTTTGAGCTGCGGGTCTTCATTGTTAGTGCGGATGAGGTTCAGCTCTTTCTCGCCAACAATCCGAATATTTTCTTCAATCTGGAGCGCAAGCTGATCCAGCCGTTCCCGGATGAGCTGAGACTGGACTCTTCTTGGATCGTCGTCGTGGCTCATGATGCACAAATGTGTCGGTTCGTCGCCAAACGGACTTGTCCTATCTGGGTCACCCTCAATCGTGCCCCCGATATCCGTTTGTCGGAAGTAGGTCACCCGAGGAGCAAATGCTAGAGGGAGGATCTTGGTGTCTGGATTGGCTTCTGAGGGCAAGATCCAGTCGAGCTCAACGAAATCATCCATATCTATCCAGCTGAAGTCATTATCTGGAATCGTGAAGTGGGACAGATCAGCCCCGTCTTCTTCGCCTTGTGCGATTATAGTCGAGATCGAGTTCTTCTTAATCGCCTCTGTGGTGGTGCCCTTAATACTAGCCGAGACAGCACGCACATCGGCCGAGATCAGGTCGAGTTGGGCGGCGTGTATCTTCATTCCCGTTGTTCGAGTCTGGGTCTTGCGGCCCCGGTCTCGTGTGTTGAACTCCTCTCGTCGTTGATGCATGTCTAGCATGAAGCTGTCGAATCGCACCTTGATACCAGTGGCCGAAACCGAGCTCTCGGTGTAGTCTTCAGCATCCTTGTGCTTGTATATGTGACTGAGGAAGAGCGGTGCTAGGAGAATGTTGTACTTGATCGTGGCCAGATGTCGTCCAAACTTTTTGCTGTTCTTCTCCCTACCTGGCCAAGGGAGCCCTGTCGGACGGGCAGTGACATGGGTCCACCGAATAGAGACCACCATGCAAAGAAGTGAGTGAAGAATCTAGGGGTGAGGTGCACCGTGTTGTAACTCCTCGAAACTTGGGATTCGCTTGAAGTCCAATCCCGATCCATCGGGGCTCGGATTGCAATGGACAGATGGATGTGTTGACTCCTGAAACCTCGGAAAGGATCATATGGTTCGTCGTCCTCGGTCTGTCCGTGCTGTGGCGCCTTCATCACAACCTCATAATGGGGTATAAAATCAAAGCTGCGTTTTCCGTCTTCTGATTCCTGCTCGAACATAAGACCGGCCATCCATTGTACCTTGCCAGATAGCTTCATGATGACCTTCTTGAAAGCAGCTCCTGATTTATAGCTGTCACTGCTGGACACACTGTCGTTCTCTCCGCTCATCCGGTCGGCTTCTCGGACTTGGTGACTATAGTCTGGGATAGCCAAGACGTATTCACCGCTGTCCACGGTCAAAAACCGCTTGGGATCATCGTCTGAGTGGACGTTCCAGCGAACATCATTTCGCCAGCACATCAACAGACCAGCGCCATTGCCTGTGACCTGATAGGGATCTCTCGTACCTTTCAGGGCAAGGTGGACGTCACCGTCACCCTTCCACGCTACACGGACTCGCGAGTGGAAGTTTAGTCGGATCTTATCCCAGAAGCCTACTTTTTTCTCCTCCTAGATCTAGTGGTGGTTTGGTAAAGGACTCAATAACCATCATCATGTCTTGGATGGCGTGTTGGTACGAGGGGCCCCAAGTGATGCGGGTTGGGTACGCCGTGTTTATGTCAACATGCATATCAGAGTAAGATTTGACTGGACCGATCGTGCGGCGCACATCGATGGCGAAGCTTCCATTAGAAGCCTGACCTGTCGCTTGAGCCGAGGGAGGAGTGATTTCGACCTTAATCCGCCTAGTGCACTCGCTGCCGCGGAATTCTTCTGCAATGACGAAGTCGGTTCTCAGAGATAGTGCCGGTAAGCGTGAGGATTGGCCAGCCTTGATGGCCGGTACATGAAGCAGGGGCAGTGGGTAGTCCCGAAGACTCATCTTCACCTCGCCCATACTAACGTGGATGCTCATTGGAACGAGGAGTGAGTAAGTCATGTCCTTAGGCATACCCTTGCCGACTTTATGGAGGAAGTCGGGCAGCTGGTGGAGCGGGAAGGATGGTTTATCGATCATGACATGCAAGTCGGTAATAACAGCGCTCATTAGTGCCGGCCTTTGCGGCACGTCGAGGATCCTCTCATTGTCTTCTACGTCGTCGGGCATGTTATCAGCTCCCCAGAAGAGACCCCGTAGTTCTCTCATGCCAGCCTTGGCCATGGCGTAATGACGATCGATTCGCTTTCTCCAGCTTTGGGCGTTATGTTCATTCAGTCGGTGCCTCGCTTCTTGGATCGAGACATGAGCATTTCCACTAAAGCCACGAATGGCGTCGGGATCGTAACGAGGTGTCCGGTGGCGAGCATTGTCGCCGCCGTCAGACCTCCCATCCACCGAACGAGGGCGGGTATCCTCACTTTTGCTGCGGTTCTGGGTACTCGGGTTTGCTGTTCGCCCCCGTGCCATAGCTGAGCGATTTCGGGTGCGGCCAGAGGATCCCTTGCGAGATTCTTCCTCTTGAATCTTCTTTACCTTGACGCGATAGGCCTCTTCACGAGCAAGGCGTTGCATTTGCTCTACACGCCCTGCCCTATAGATCATGCCTAGTTTCCACTCGAAGGCGCCATCTTCGAGCTCAAAAGCAGGGTTCTCGTCCTGAGCGAGACCTTGGGTACGTTCTTGGGCCCCTCCGGCTCCTTCTCCAGGATATACTCATTAGTACCTGTCTTGAACCTGTGATGCAGCTGCTGCGTTGCTTTGACCACATTCAAGATATTGTCGGAGATCTTATGAATGATCATCTCATGTGGGACAGCAAGCCGCATGGCTTCGGTGACAATATCAAACATCTTGTCGTCATGCCAGCCTCCATAAGCTGATACTCGACGCGACTCTCTGTAGTCTATCCGTGCAGATTTGATACTGGCTATTCGAGCCCAGACACCGCGCATCCGCGGTGCTTCTGCGTAGAAGCGTATGAGTTTTGCGTAGAAGAAAGGAGAAGACCATCGGTGTCGACCGGCCTCCATATTGTATATTTGGAGCATGGCTGGCGGGTCCGCGGGCAAGTCAGCCTTTATTTGGATCAAAGAGGCCTTGACGTCGACTGTCACCAATTCTTTGACGAAGCGAGGAGATGAACCATCCATTTGATCAGTACTCGGTGAGTCTGGAGACTTGATTGGCGGCGAAAGCAGCGCTACCGATGTATGCGGTGTATGTTGTTGCTTTGCTCTCGAGTCCCTCTTGTCTGTCTTGGTTGGCATGAATGCTTTACTCAAAACCATTACCGCAACGCCGACCGAATAGTATCTGTAAAGGAGTATTGGATCAAAAGGGTCCGCAAATGAGAGTGTACGTGCAGGATCGGCCCCTGCTTGTCACTGGTGGTTGACAGCGACACCTCAAAACGAGGCATGTGTATAAAGGGGTCCACCTCCCATTTCTCAGCATTATCAATGATGAAAGCCTCCATTCCTCGGATATTGAGCGTAAATTTACGGCCATCTCCATCAGTGTGGTGTTCTGGTAGCTTCTTGCGAGGAGACGTGGGAGACTGTATTGAGTTCAAAATCTCTGGGTCGGGTACTACCGCCCGGCTGGCCGCACGCCTCCTTGAGGCTGGTCGTCTTTGAAGCTGCGCATCCAGACGCTGGGCCCTGTATTCGGTCGACCAGGAGTCGAATTGCAGTGCTACTCCCCGAGTATTAGTAGGGAAGTCCTCGTCAATGCCAGCGACCTCGACACTGAGGTCATCAACTCCTATCTGGAAGTGAAGGAGCCATTGCGGCAGTGCACGAATGCCACCAGGAGACCCTGGCGGTTTCGAGCTACTACGCTTGTCGGGCTCAACATCAAGCCGCAGTTGACGAATGATCTGGCGAACGCCATCAGTAATCTCAGGGCGGATCATACGGACGGCCAGAGATTGTACGTGACCAGTGGCCATCACGTGAACATCTGGGTTGGCTCAAGAGTGACCTTGAGATCGAAGAACTCGGTATCAACCAGGTCGAACCGATTGCCCTGAGTGGTTTGGTAATAGAGGTGGTGCGTTTGGAGACGCATTTGTGAGACCAGCGAGTAGTGTTGATCCTCGACAGCGGAGTGGAATGACTCAAGATCTAACGAGATGGAGGATATCGAGGAAATAATAAGATCGAAATCGTCAGGATCATCTGTGGTCTGCACAGGAGGCAAAGCAACGCGTATAACAGGCTCATGCATCGTGAACTTGACATTTGCTTTTGGCAACAGGCGCGAAAATCAACATGTGACGCTTTTGGGTTTTCGACTTTGGTGCTTTCGCTTTGGGCCGGAGCAGAGCCAAGAGGACCGGAAGATGCTTCGGGTCCAAGTCGACAGATGGCGATGTTACCACCGAGTTTGCGAACAGAATATTGGCGTTTTTCTCTTCGGCACTGCCTTCATCCGTGAGCTCTACAGTCTTGGATGGTAATGTGGTTTTGACCGTCGTGGTGGCCATGGGAATGTAGAGTATCCTTTCCGGTTTTCCTTGCCCGTCATCAAGGCCCAAGGAGATGGACAGAGCTGCCAGAAGGGCCTCGTGTGCGATATCCTTGGACGGGAAGTACATCCGGTGTGCTGGGGACTTGGGATCCAAGCGGTGCAAATCCACGCCCACCTCTTTCATCGAGGCATTCATGACTAAAGGACACCCTGACGTCTTGACGGTTTCGATCTTTTTGGTGAGACCGACCAAGCTGACGGCAAACTGGACCTCTTTAATGCCCCGAAGAATGGAGCTCACGAATTCCTTGGAATCCGTAACGGCCTGCATGATGTCTTGGTCCGTACTTCCTGGTTGGTCGATTTCCTGGATAACTTTGTCCACTGCCACAGACTCCACGGTTTGATAATCTTTCGAATAAATCCCGCTTCAGCCTTTGGAAGCGCTCGGATGCGACCAGTACATCATCGTACGGAATGTGTACGCGGCCCAATTTGAGCGCGATGGCAGCATCGCGCAGACCGTCCAGGTTTTCGTAGAGGAACCCGTGGATGTTAAGTACAGCGTTGTCGAGGATCTCAGAGGCCTCTCCTCCTTTAGCCGTGAATAGGACACTCCGCAGGGTGAAAATCCACTCGGCCTGTTGCTTCTGGCGGTTGCTGCCCGTCCTGCTCTGGAAGAAAAACCGCGCCCTGTCCACCATCTTACGGCGGGTATCCACGGCGACGGTGAAACTGCCACATTGTATACTGCCCACGTCCAGCACGTTGATGGCCGAATCGGTGGCAACAACGTCGACCATGCGAAGCCAGTGTATGTTCCTGTGTAGCTTCTTGATCTTCTCTTTCATGCGCGTCAACTGCTTCCAAGTCTCGCTGCGCGCTGCTGCGCCAAAGGTTGCCCGACGGGGCAGCGCGTTCTTCACCGGTGGCGGCTTGGCCCGAGGGGCAGCTGCTTTTTCGCCGTCGCCGTCGTCGGTGTCGGTTTCCGAGTCCTTGTGGCCCTCCAGCTCTTTAATGTCCACGGTGACGACGAGTTCGCTCACGACGATGCTGAGCCAGGTGGGCTGGGAGAAGGTCGGTCGGTGGACGTTGAGGCCGAGCCCCCTGATCTCGATCTTGATGCCATCTTTAGGGGTGTAGGCGAGGCGTCGTAGGGAGAAGTAGCCTATGCGCTGGATCGAGATGCCCGTGACAATTCGCAAGACGGCGAAGAGCACAAAAGAGGCAATGTAGAGGAGGACAAGGACTCCGAAGATGAAGGTCGGGTTGAGTAGAGCCATGGCGGCAACTGCACTGCACTGCACCCCTTCTCCTTCTTCTCGTCGGCCGGGGCCCCCTTCCCTTTATTTTGCCTGCTATTCAGAGGACAGGTTGAGCATAGGCCATGGACGACCGGTTCGATCCGCGCTGACGTCGTTGTTCCTCGAGCTTTGGGTTTCCCTCATGATCCCACCGATTTCGTTCCTTGCGGCGCTTTAATTATGTCAGCATCTGCCGAGCCGTCGATCGATATCGTGTCGGGTCGAGCTTCGCGGGCGGTATCGATGTAGTGTCCGGACAGGCAAGCATACAGCTCCGAGGACGTGGTCCGGAAAGGTTAAAATCAACCAATATAGCGCGTCCAGCAAGATGCCAAGGGATTTTGTAGGTACGGTTAATGGTGCAAGTAACCCCCAGGGTCGTGAAAGGAGATTGCCCGGGGAAGCCCTTGAAGGACAGTGTTAGCGTGAGATGCACGTCACTGCCAATCTATCTATCTGCAAGCGTTTAACCTCGAAAGTGGAGGGGCCGGCGGCGGCTCTTCAATCGTTAATCAATAAATCTGCTCAAATGACGCGATCCACTGTACATGTAGTTTTCAGGGAAATGGTCCTCTGTAAAATCGATATATGCGATCAGGAGGTAATTGCAAGTATATCAGTTTGCTCGTAAAGAGGGCGCGCCTCAGTGGCCGTCAAAGACTACCCCTTTGCTACTGGCATTTGAACCCATTTGAACCCATTGTTCATTGACATGGAAGCTGAGTGGGTGAGGTGCTATGTTACGGAGTCCAGCAGTGGCTAATAATAAGCCATGGCTCCAGCTGCCCCCCTATAACTCCCTATTTCGAGTCCAGCAAGTGGCTGCGTAAAGGGAACTAGACACGTAAGAAAGGAAGAAATTGATCTATTGGGATCGGCTTCTCTCGGTGCGTCAACGAGTTGCCCGTTTTGACGTGCTTGCTTCCTCCTCGAGGCTAATAAGCCACGAGTATGCAGGCAAAGTACCCGAGTGCATCACCCAACCTGTCAATCCGGTTGTCTTGGCTCAACGCTTCCTTCCGGTGTTGGGTAATCGGGAAATCGGAGTTAACGTCAACCAGCATTGGTGGGTCAGGATGAATGTCAGGGGTTACCTAGGAGCACTCCTGGCAGTCCACTATTAAACATCCTGGATCTCACTGGCATCCATCTGAGCTACATGTACTCAGTATTGCAATCAATTCGGTGATATATATTAAAAGGTAGCATTGCCCATCGATCTCAAAAAGGGACTTTCAGAATCCGATATAAACCATCAATCCATCTCAAGTCCGGGTATTCCTTCCTGCCATGTTGCCCAACGCCGAACAAAAAACCCATCCATGTACAATGCACTAATACGCTGCATCTCCAAACTCTATGTGTGCTTGAGCTCTAGTTGTCTAATCCCCTTCTGGCTTCTCCGTCACCCGGCCGGTTGGTAGGCTTTCAAAGTTTAGATCTCACCACCTCTAGTCGGAATTTAATATCCTTCAGCGCTTTCGTCACTGGCTTCCAATCGTCAAACTGCTTGAGAAGATCCGCCGTTTCGGCCGATAGCTCCGTCTTTACAATGTCCTCTTCCAACAGCCCCCGCATGATCCAAGGCAGAACGTAGGGGTTGGGGTTGGTAAGACCTGTGTGTTTCTTGATATTGCAGTAGACGTTCTTGACGACTGTCGTTTCCAATGCGTGTGACACGGACAAGTCGTATATCGACTCGTCGTCATAAAGACGGGAGTGCCCCTCGCCAGAGTATAGACTACCGGCCAACGCAACGGATAGTTCACGAATGAGCCCTTGGTCAGAAATGCCCAGGTTGCGAAGCTTGAGCGCAAATCCCACCAGGTGGGCTATGAAGTCCGGTGCATGGAGTCGTCCATCAATAAAAACAGCACGGTATATGTATGGATGTGATGCAGGCGAATAAACGGCCGACTCCATCGGGACCAACTGATCATCAATCGAGCCGACGTAGGTAATTCGCGTTCCGCGCTCAAGTATAATCCGGAGGAGCGCTCAAAGCGTTTGCTGATTTCGCTTTCCGGGTCACTAAACTGCCAGAGCTCGGCAGCCGAGCCCATGATCATCCCCATGCTGGATTTGTAGTCGGGGAACGGTCCCAAGCATACACCTGCCATGGCACAAATCCCAATCCTTGCTGTCGTGACGATGCCTAGCTCAAAAGTTTGGCAGCAAGCATAACCCCGACAGGCACTCCCTGTGAGTGGCAAGCCAGCAAGATGAAGTCGGCACTTCGGATATGGTCGATCCAATTAAGCAAGAGTGTCCACAGGTTGTCCACTCTATCGCCGATCTTGCCGTCGCCTTCGAGGGCTACCTTCTCAATCTCACAATCTGCACATCCGTGGCTATCCGTCCATCGTCTGATCGCATCAGCAGCGTGGTTAGCGAATCGAAGCGAGGTCCCGGTTGGTTGACCAATCATAGGTCTAAGGAAGGCAGCCGGAAAGAGCCCATGGACCCCGATCGCCATAGCCTTCTTAATCCGAGGGGGCTCCTTGACAAGGTAAACGTGACGGGGAGGAGGCTGTTGCGTTCTAAGCAGAAGCTGGGTGATTTGCTTCAAAATGGACGGATTCTGTTGCATTTGATATGTATGCCGAAATGCCGGGAGTAAGAGGTTTGGCGGCGCCACTGACTGGACGGATGTAGGTGTTTCTGGCTTAGCAGGAACAAGCTTGTTGGTAGGGGTCTCTGGCCTAGCCGGTCCGGTCTCTTCTACGCCGATGGCCTCGGGGCGAGCCCTTTTGCGAGCCTTTGATTGTGTCTTTTAGGACCCTGTTTCAACGGTTGTTCCTTTGGTTTCGCGGTGTCGCCAACGTCCACACCAGCCGAGCGCTGAGGACTTGATTCAGAACCATCGCCCATGACGGCCAGTTCTCCTTGTTCCTGTGAAGTAACTGTTTTCCCATTGGCCTTGGAACCCGTATCCCGAGACCAGAAAGCCCAAGTAGATCCAGCAGCAGGCGATGTGACATGGTCTGTTGACGTTGGAGGCGCCTCATCCGTGACTGTGACTTCAACTTCCTTCTTATTTGGATCTTCAGATTGCGTTGGATTCGTTTTGCTGGGTTCGTTATTTGTAATGACCGAGGTACCTAACCATCCACCAAACCATGAGTTCGTTGGTCTGATCTGGTTCGGGGTAGCAGGTTCTGTCTGCGATATCTCATCCTGAGGTGGCATTGTGGTTTCTTGTTGGGTTACCGTCGCCGGAACCTGGGTCGGTGCAGGTGTCTTGTTCGTCTCTTCATTGTTTGTTTGAGCATTCCCCTGTGTAATAACATATCCACCTAACCAACCGAGCCATCCAGAAGACGTCGCTGGTTGCTCTGAAGGTGCAGCAACTGTTGGTGATAGTGATGCTTCTGGTGCCCCCTGACTTGGTTCTTGGGTAGCCGCATTCTCAGTTTCCCCCTCCCTGACCGTAGACGCCGTGCTTTCTGTTCCGCTTTTCTTCGTGTCGTTTCCGTTGGGCTGCGATTCGCTATCGGTTGTTTTGGTAAGTGTCTTGATAGACTGTCTGTCGGAGTCTCCGGATGTATCCGAGGACTTCTTCGTATCGTATCGACTGAAGTCGGCTGGCGCGCCTTTCACAGTACCACCCATGATGGACTCTCGTGCCACATGGGTTACTGGTGCGGATTTTCTCCCTAGCGAACCATACCAGCTCTGGCTCTTCCGTGGCTGTTTGATAGATGTTAGGGTTGGATTTCGGGGGGGCTGGCGGATCATCCGTCGCCTCTCGTTGCATTTGCGAAGGCTGGGATGCGTCCTGGGACGAAGACGATGCTGCAGTTGTCGAAGACAATGTCGATGACGCCGTCGAAGCTGTAGGGTCGTTGGGTTGCGAGGAACTTCTGTCGCGCCTGGTACTACCAGTAAGCCGGGATACAAGTGAGACGGGCAGACTGGTTGTGTTAGCAGCGGTTGACTCCGGGGGATTTGGTCGCGGACGCTTTCGTGAAGCCATGACGACGATTTATTAATCAGGTTACAGTATCATTGGGTACAGGATCATTGGGGACATCTGGAAGGCGGGAGACTGGTTTGGTAATGAATGATATTACTTCATAGGAGACCGATGGTGGTTGTTGAGTTCGGTTAGATAAACTCTCAGGGTAAATAGGTGCCTTGCTGCATCCCCGATCACCAACGTCACCGGGTGTTTGAGTGGAGGCCGCGAACGCCACGCTGCGCGCTACAGCGATCCATGCGCTTTTATCAGCTGAAGAGGGGCAGCAAGAGTCAAGTCGTTTGTTACTGGACGCCCAAAGCTGGGCCGCTACAGGCCGTGAGCTTCTTTGAGACAAAATGACAGGGGCCCTTTCTTCAGTGATTCCCAGTACCTAGGTACTTGGAATTATCTTATCGCGCCGCTGCGATTAATCTTATCGCGAAAATTTTAGTGGATCGGTCGCCAATGGATAACTTTCTTAGTTATTTTCAGATGCTTTTTACTGTAGAGGCCTTCTGCATACCAACGTTAGGCGAAATTCGAATTCCGCCTTCCGTCCCCAAAAGATGAGCTCTTTGAAGAGGAAAGACGCCCCTGGCGGCTCATCAGCTGCTACAGCCAAGGCAGTCAAAACTCATGGCGACGCCCGCCCCTCCAAAGCAACCGCAGGCGACAAGAACTCCAAGAGCCAGTCTAAGCCGACTACGAAGCCAGCCAGTTCCGCCGATTCGAAACCAGCCGCCGCCAAGCTGACCAAATTGAAGGAGGAGGGAGCCCCTTTTCCCGCGTGGGGGTGGAAGTGTCTTGACACCGCTGGAGCAAAAACAAATTCAAGTTCAGGCGCGACAGGATGTGCTCTTCGAGCAGGAATCCAGCGCAGGCCAGAAGAAGGCCGAAAAGGCCGTCAAGAAGAAGAAGTCAAAGGGGCAGCTAAAGGACAGCAAGCAAACCAAGGCCGCCGCTGACGACGAAGACACGGTCCGTGTTGAGAGTCTGAACTACAAACGTCTTATCAAAGGATCATTGGTGCTTGCGCAAGTCACCGAGGTCAATCCCCTCGATGTCGCCCTTGCGCTACCGAACAACCTCGTTGGGCATGTTTCTATTACCGCCATTTCCGATGCCCTGAACGAAAGAATATCAGCTGAGGCTGCTGGCGACGAGGAAGAGGACGAGGAGAGCCAAGATAGTGGAGTCGACTTGAAGTCGTTGTTCGCTGTTGGACAATACTTGCGCGCCTACGTTACCTCAACTGTCGACGAGTCTAGTGAGGCATCCGGAAAGCCGAGGAGGCATATCGAGCTGTCTCTCCGGCCTCAACACGCAAACACCGGCATGTCTAACCAGGATCTTGTTGCAAACGCTACAGTCATGGCCACCGTTGTCAGTGTCGAGGACCACGGCTTTGTGATGGACCTAGGTGTGGACGACTTGAAACAAGCATTCTTATCCCGTAAAGAGCTGGACAAGGCCATACCCGAAGAAAGCATGCAACCAGGAAACGTTCTCTTGTGTCAGGTCTTGAAAAAGACTGGAAACGTTACCCAACTTACTACTTTGAAGGAGAAAATCGGCCAAGTACAAAATGTTCCGTCCGACGCAACCACCATCAACACGTTCCTTCCCGGTACCGCAGTTGAGCTGATGGTAAACGAAATCTCTGGACGTGGCTTGGCCGGCAAAGTTATGGGTTCTCTAGATGTGACGGCAGATCTGATTCACTCTGGTGCCGGCCCTCAAGCAGTGGACCTTGAGGAAAAGTACAAGGTCGGCAAAAAAGTGAAGGCTCGTGTCATTTGTAACTTTCCCACCTCTGAAGATCCCAAGCTTGGTATTTCGATGCTCGACCACGTTACGAAATTGCGACCCAAAACGGTGGACGGATCTTCGAGCAAGCCCCCTCTCGATGCGCTTTCCATATCAGCCTTGGTTGAAGAATGCACTGTCACCAAGGTCGAGCCCGATGTGGGCGTTTTCGTCGAAATCGGGGTCAAGGGAGTTTCCGGATTTGTCCACATTTCAAGACTTAAGGACGGCAAGGTTGACATGCTGTCCCAAACGACTGGCCCATATCGAGTAGGCTCGGTCAACAAGGGAAGAGTCGTCGGATACAACCCCATGGACGGCATGTTCCAGCTTTCATTCGAGAAGCAAATCCTCGATCAGCCCTTCTTACGCGTCCAGGACGTGCCCGTTGGTGGTATTGTAAATGGTGTCATTGAGAAGCTCATAGTTGGGCAAAATGGTGTCGATGGCTTACTTGTCAAGATCGCCGAAGGCATCAGCGGACTTGTCCCCGAGATGCATCTTGCTGATATCAAACTCCAACATCCCGAAAAGAAGTTCAGGGAAGGCCAGAAGGTCAAGGCTCGCGTTCTCTCCACTGATCCCGTAAAACGACATATCCGCCTTACATTGAAGAAGACCCTTCTCAATTCCGAGGCTGCCCCCCTTAAATCATTCGATCAAGTGGTTGTTGGCATGCAGGCCCCGGCTACTATCATCAATGTGCTCCCTAAAGGTGCCATTGTACAATTCTATGGATCGCTTAGAGGATTCCTTCCAGTCTCCGAGATGAGCGAGGCCTACATCCGTGATCCGAAGGAACACTTCCGTGTTGGGCAAGTCGTTCATGTGCATGTGCTGAACTTCGATGCCGAAGCTCGCAAGCTCTATGTCTCATGCAAGGACCCAAGCGCTTTTGGAGTTGAGAAGCAGAGGGCTCTCCTCGATTTGAGCATCGGCACCGTTGTGTCCGCCAAGGTCGTTCAGAAGACGGAGGACCATATCTTCGTCGAGCTCGTTGGGAGCTCGCTGAAGGCCATGTTGTCAGCCGGACATCTCACCGATGGATCCAGCAAGAAGAACCAGTCGACCCTGAAGAAGATTCATGTCGGCCAGACAGTCTCGGACCTCGTTGTCATTGAAAAGAACGAGGAAAAGCGTTTTATTGGCCTGAGCAAGAAGCCTTCACTGGTGAAAGCCGCCCAAGACGGAAACCTTCTCACCTCCTTTGAGGAAGCTAAGGTCGGCCAGCTTCGCCAAGGTTTCGTCAGAAACATTACGGTGACCGCGATCTTCGTTCAATTTGCAGGTCAGCTCACTGCGCTGCTCCCCAAGTCCAGACTTCCCCAGGCAGCACAGAAGGTGACCGATTTTGGCATGGAGAAGAACCAGTCCCTGCAGGTTCAGATTACCTCAGTAGACAATGACTATCGTCGCATTGTTGTCGGTCTCCCATCCACAGAGAAGGAAGAGAAGAAGACCAAGGAAACCAAAGAGAAGGACGGTCCCGCTATTTCCGCCGAGAACCCTGTGGATTCTAGTATCACAACCCTTGATGATATCGTGGTGGGAAAGGTCACGAAAGCAAGGATTGCATCGATCAAGAACACTCAGCTCAATGTACGATTGGCCGACAACATCCAGGGCCGTGTCGATGTGTCACAAGTTTTCGACACTTTCGAGGAAATCGAGAACAAGAAATCACCCCTGAGCAAGTTCAAGCAGAACCAGGTTATTTCTGTCAAGATTTTGGGAGTACATGACGCCAAGAACCACCGCTTTTTGCCCATTTCTCACAGGTCGACCCATTCTGTTCTCGAGCTGTCCGCCAAACCTAGTGATTTGAAGGATGACAGCACCGAGCAGCTATCCTATGAAACTATCAAGGCCGAATCGGCCCACGTGGCTTTTGTCAACAACATCCAAGAGCGAGCGCTGTGGGTTAACCTGTCGCCCAATGTACGCGGCAGAATCAAGTTCCTTGAAATCTCGGACGACGTCGCCATGCTGGAGAATCTCCCCAAGAACTATCCAGTCGGCACTGCCCTTCTCGTGAAGGTGCTTTCAATTGACCAGAGCCTTGGACGTCTTGAGTTATCTGCACTCTCTTCGACATCGCGCAGCAGCCTTCGGGTAGATTGGAAGAGGATCAAGAAAGACTGGGTCCTCCCAGCACGCGTCACCAAGGTTACCGATAGACAAGTCATGGTTCATTTGAGCGACGCGGTAGCTGGACCCATACACCTTCCCGACACCAGCGATGACTATGATGAAGCGAATCCATCCGCCTTTGAGAAGAACGCCATCATACAGGTCTCCGTAGTGAGCCTGGACAAACCTAACAAGAAACTACGCCTTTCAACTCGCAAATCCAGGATATTGAACAGGCACACCGATGTCAAGGATAGAGAAATCACCCAAACATCTCAGCTAAATGTTGGCGAAATCATCCGAGGTTTTGTCAAGAACGTTTCGGATAAGGGGCTCTTCATAAATCTTGGTGGTGATGTTGTGGCCATGGTTAGAGTATCAGACCTTTCCGACAGTTACTTGAAGGAGTGGAAAGACTCCTTCCAAGTCGACCAAGTCGTGAAGGGTCGGATTGTGTCAATCGATCCGGCTACTGGTCATATTCAGATGAGTCTCAAGGCGTCGGTAGTGGAGAAGGACTACACGCCCGTTCTCAACCTTCGCGACTTCCGTCAAGGCCAAATCGTCACCGGCACGATACGCAAGGTCGAGGAATTCGGTGCTTTCATTCTCGTCGATGGTTCCGCCAATGTTAGTGGACTTTGTCACAGGAGTGAAATGGCCGAAAACCCCGTTGAAGACGCGAGGAAGCTCTTCAGCGAAGGTGACGCGGTCAAGGCCGTTGTTCTCAAGCTTGATCTTGAGAAGAAGCGTATCAATTTCGGTCTGAAGCCATCGTACTTCGTGGATGAGGATGAGGACACGGACATGAGCGACGAGGATGATGTTGGTGGTGCTGCCGTCGCACTGATGGACCTCAGCGATGATGACGACGACATGGACGAAGACGGTAGCAACGATGATGCTGAGGGCAGTGACGAGGAAGAAGATGAGGACGAGGACGAGGACGAGGATGGCGATGAAGATGTCGTCATGGGCGATGGAGATGCTGAGGAGATGGAAGGTCTTGATGCTGGAGGCTTTGACTGGGATGCCAATGTATTGAATAAGCGGAATGGTGCCGCTGCCGCAACCGACGAGGACGCTGCCGCTGACAAGAAGAAGAAGAAGCGGAAGAAAGCGGAAGTCGAGGTTGACAAGAGCGGTGACCTGGATGCCTTTGGTCCTCGAACCGCGGCCGACTACGAGCAGCTTCTGAACCGCCGGCCCAACTCGTCTAGTTTGTGGATCGAGTACATGGCCAAGCTGTTGCAGTCGAGCGACGTGGTAGGAGCCCGCAAGGTCGCCGAGCGTGCCATCAGCACCATCAACAGCACCGAGGAGACGGAGAAGCTCAATGCCTGGATTGCCTACCTCAACCTGGAGGTCAAGTTCGGCACAGACGAGACCGTCGACGAGGTCTTCAAGCGGGCCCTCCAGGTCAATGACCAGCAGGAGGTCTACCAGCGTGCCGCCACTATCTACATCCAAGAAGGCAAATCCGACGTAAGTACCCACTCGCCCCTAGATAAGCTATTATTATCCTCTCTTGCTAACAAGTCTTTTCTCCTCCTGCAGAAGGTAAACGAGCTCTTCCAAACCATGACCAAGAAGTTCGGCGGCAAGTCGCCCGAGGTCTGGTACAACTACGGCCACTGGCTGCACTCGACGCGCGACGACCCCGAGGGTGCCACGCCCTGATGGCGCGCGCCGCCCAGGCCCTACCGGCGCACGCGCAGCTCCCGCTCATGACCAAGTTCGCGGCGCTCGAGTTCACGTCGAAGCACCCCAACCCGGAGCTGGGCCGCACCATGTTCGAGGGCCTGCTGTCGTCGTACCCGAAGCGGTTCGACCTGTGGAACCAGCTGCTTGACCACGAGACGGGCGGCGCCAACGCCAAGAACCCGGACAAGGCCGTCGTCCGCGACGTCTTTGACCGCGGCGTCCGCAGCAAGGGCCTCAAGCCCAAGCAGGTCCTCAAGTGGTTCAAGCGCTGGAACGAGTGGGAGGAGAAGCACGGCGATAAGCGATCCAAGGAGATGGTGGCCGCCAAGGCCAAGGAGTACGTCAAGAAGGCGGAGGCCTCGAAGGCGGCCGCTGCCAATGGCGACGACGAGTAAATAGGCATGGAGGGGAGTGTAGCTACTTGTGCATCATCTGTGCGCGTGTATTCATTGGTTGGTGTTAAAGGATACCAAAAAGCAGTTTATAAATAAAGGAAAGGGTTCTTTTTTGTTGCAATCATTCATCCACAAATGCTCTCTTGCTGAAAACATGGAAATGTCTCACTCCGATATTGCATTATACTTGGTGTAGTGATGGTTCGACTGTGTATCGATTCCTATGTAAAAGTAGCTATCTACTGGACCTTTTGCTTGGTCTTCTGAGTTTGTGTTGCCATCATATCCTAGCTTGCCCCTTTTTCGGTGGCTTTCCAAAGCTAGTTGATTATGTCCAATCTTGTCATCACAAGATCATACTGAGATATGGCCAGTGTCCACCTATTCCTAGTTCTTATCCCAAGAAATCAAAGTTCAACGCCGCCCGCTATGCAGAAAAACACAAGGCTCAATAACAAAATTCCCTCCCGATCTATTTTTCCCAATCCATCCGTCTGTACGTCATGTCGTATATTCGTTTCCCACGTGTGATGTTCTCTTCCTTCTAGAACAGCGCAACAGCCGCCATGAAGAACGCGACCAGAGCCGCCTTGCCCACGCCTACGGTGCCGGAGTTGCTGCTGCCGGCGCTCTTCTTGTTGCTACCGCCCGCGCCCGCAGGCGTCGTGCGGCCTGTAGTCTTGCCCTCGATGCCGTTGAGCTTGTCGGCCGTCTCGAGCGCCGGGCCGTGGTCCCAGAAGTCGACCAAAACAAAGACGGGCTTGGAGCCCCACTGCGACTGGCAGTTCTGGGCATGCAGGCCCAGGGCGCCGGGCGTCGAGGTCGAGGGGCTGTTGGTCGTGTCGATGTCGCCGACGTTGGGGAACATGATGGACGAGCTGAGGGCCTGGTAGGAGAAGTGGTTCATGAGGGGCAGTAGGCCCTGCTGGAGGGCGGCGCCTGCGGTGCCCGCCGACTGGGGACGGTCGAGCGTGCAGTTGAAGCCGGCCAGCGACGTCACCTCGTAGGCCGTCTCGAAGACGTGCGCGAACTCGGGGAGCAGGTACGGTGCCGAGGCCGAGGCCTCGATGGAGGCGACGAAGGTCACGAGGCGCTTGTTGGACGAGATCATGCTCTGCAGCGTGGGCCAGCCTCCGCCCGACGAGCCGCCGGTCGGGACGTAGCCGTACTTGTCGATGCCGGAGCCGGTGAAGACGGAGCCGAAGGCCGCGACGTCCTGGTTATCGCCGTTGACGAGCAGAAGCGTCACGACCTCGTTTGGGTTGGCGTCCATCCAACCCTTGATCTTGGCCAGCCAGTCTTCGAGGGGGCCCGCATCGAGCAGGTCGCACGTCGTGTGGCAGAGCTCGATGACGCCGTTCTTGTTGTGGACCTGGGCTTGGAGCAGGCGCAGGCCAGCGTCGAGGGCGAGCGTGGCGTTGAAGTACTGGTTGCCGGCGATGGAGTTGCTCGTCGTGTCGTCGCGCAGGAACGCCGCGTCGTGGGCGCCCATGTGGGTTACTTGTGAGTACGACTTGCTGCAAAGATCGGGCGAGTTATTGCATGCCGTGTCTCGCGCCGACAACATGGACGGTGCTGAAAGTGTGATTCCTCCATCTGGTCCGCTTAATACATTCCGGGGCAGCGAGTATGCTGTGGATGTGAGAAGGGCTATAGAAGCCGCGAGGCTCGGTAGCGATGGAAGCATGCTGTGTATGGGTGGTGATGATGCTTAAACCACTGTGGATGAGATATTATGTAGGTATGAGGAGGATACCTGTTCAAACAGCAAACAGAAGCAGCGCTGTTGTAGTAGAGTTGGAGAACAGGGTATTATTCCAAACAACCAATATAGCAAGAAATGGAAACAGCTATAAGGCGAGGAAGGATAAAGAGCAAACGAGAAGAACCACCTAACTTAGCCAGCCCCGGGGCGAAGGATATACTCGCCTTAAGTAAAAAGTTCAGGGTCCAAGACACAACTTAGACTTGACACACCCCCCAAGTGATCGGCCGGGGGATTTGTGTTTGAGTGGCACAGGAGCCGCGGCGGCGCATGGCCTTGGCCACCACCCCCTGGTCTGTGTGGTTGGTGCTTGAATAGAGTGACAGCGTGAGTGATGTGATACTCCGTACATAGACTGATGGATGGTGGCGGTAACACGCAACCAAACCTACCAACCTTCCTGTTCCCTAGCCATTTTCTTTTTTTATTCCATACACAAGCGGCCGGTCCAAGTGGCTAGTGAGTGGGAAAGAGAAAAGATCGTCACACTTCCTGCGTTTACCTCTGCGGTAGTGTAGCAATATGATGGCAGAGTCAACAGCGATCCCTGTAAATAGATGGGCTGGTCGGGCTGTTTACCCACCCGACTTTGCTCTTCTCTGTAAAGTACTGCAAGTAAGACCCGTATTCTGGGGTCCTTGAGCTGTCGGGCTGACAACCAGTCGTTTGGGGGTGGGGCATAAGGGTATCCGAAAGGCTGTGCAGGTCGCAAGCGAGGTTTGAAAGAGGGAAACGACAACGTCAGTCGAGGGCTTGGTCGCCAATCGGCGTCACAGCTGCAGTGTCAAGAGCCGCCGCCATCCCAAATACAAGAGACGACCAGAGACAGAGAGGCCTGATCCTGGCAAAAAGAATATGCAGAACGCGCGGCAGGTTTAAGTGGGGCCCGTCCGGTAGTTGGCCTCCATGGGTTCAAAGCTGTCTAACCTCCATGTTTATTCCAAGATCCCCTGATCTGCATCGAATAAACAAGGCTTTTCTCCCTCTAGCCTACCGCCCATGTGGGTTTATGACTTTGTCACTCTGTGTCGGTAACAGGATCGACACAACCCAGCCACGAGAGTTTTGCAGAATCGATAAATGAACACAGTAATCAGCTCTCAATTTTCCTTCCCATGTCGACCGATATCGTCGTCAGACGTTTCCGTTGCTGGGTCAGGTTCCATGGTGGCTGGCCGCTGGCTGTTGGACCGTTGGCTTTCCAATCAGGCTCAGGCTTCTTCCGCCGGCGCCGGCGCCAGGGCCACGTCATTCCACATCCATCTTGGAGGTGGCTTATTCAAAGGCTTCAGAAGCCAAGGACTTAGTAGTAAGTAGTACAGCGTAGCTGCTGAAGCGAAACATGGGGCTGGAATATGCGGTGGTCAATGTTTGCATGAAAACCACCAGTCGTAGTGAGACGCCGTGGCTCGTATTAGGTTATGTAGGTATTTGGCACCTGCGCAAGCTGGGCTCTGCCTCGCTTCATCGATCAGTGTTACCATTACACGAGCCGGATGGCGCTTGTGGAAACACTGCCATCTATTTTAAACCATCCGCCACTAATCTGGTCCCTCCATGCCTTACGTACTTTAACCAAGCACCACAATTACACATCATGCTGACAAAGGTGGTTTTTACATTGTCCTATTCTATGCGGTGTATTTCTTGGTCGTTCATCATCGCGAAGGAGAGAAAAACTCCTCATATCTCTAATAGCCATGACGGTGATGTTGACAATGCAGCGCCATGAACGCTCGCGGGATCCTCAAACGGAGTGCGATCTCGGGCTTCAGGCCTCGGGCTTTTTTTATATATAGGTACTTACGCCAACATAGAAAACAAGAGCATAAAAAAGGTACCAGGCCCTTACTCCGGGTCGTCAGTGTACGACTCTAAGGCTGCCCGTTCCTCCATATCCTTCAGATGCTTCTGTCCGTCCTCGGTCGTCGCATCGATAATCTCTTCCTCTAAACTCAAAATGTTGGCCTAAAGCGTGGCAATCCGTGTCAGCAATTGGCCATCTCAGGAAAGTAGTCACGCACTGTCAGGGATTAGGGTCTTCTTACCTCGCTCAAAAGCCCGACCAGCTCCTCGGCTTCGTCAACCTTCATCCGACCCAGAACTTCGTTGACCTTATCCAGACTGCCAGTCTCGAGAGCCTTCTTCATGTCAGGGGCAAACTTCTCGAAAATGGCCCGGCCCTGCTTCTCGGACTCGTCCTCGCTATTCTCCGGCGGGATCCGGATGTTAATGACTGTGCCCGGCTCCACGGCGTGTAGCTGGATCTGCTCGACGCCCGCATTACCAGACGCGGCCTCTTGAGCTCGCTCGGCATTGATCTCCTTGCAGCGGCTCTGAATGCGTGCGTATGTTTCCGATACGTCCTTGTAAAAGACATCCTGTGCCTGGTGGCCCTTGGTGGTGATGCGCTTGAAGAACATGGGGACGCCGTCCTTGCCAAGGAACGACAGTACTGGAGCAGTAATGCTTGGTGTACGCAATTTCTGGCAAAATCGCCCTTGCCTTCGAGTTGTGCATCAAAGGCCATGACCAAGATGCCGTCCTGCTCCTTCTCCGAGAGAATTTGTGGGTGTGCTGCGATGAAGTTGTTGCTCTCGCGATAATCGTTTGACTTGATGTTGGCAAACCTCTTTCCATCCAATGAAGCTTGTACCTCCTCGTCATCGTCTGGGTCCGAGGTAGTGGCGACAGCCTTGCTATCTGCGGGCTTGTTGATATCGAAGTTGGGGTTCAGCAGCTCGGGCTTGGACGAGGTGGCCTTGTCGCCGGGTTGCGACTTGGAGACATGGGAGCTGTCGAAACCAGTGTGGTAGCTATCGCTCGTAATCTTGCCCTGGTCCATCTTCTCCAGCTCGGCCATCTTCTGGAGGAGCTCCTTCTGTAAGTCCTGGACTTTCTTGAGGTGCTCGCCAACCTCTTCCACCATAGCATTGTAACGGTTTTCAGGCTTCTTCTCGTCCAGGGCCTTGTTCACCTGGTCCAGCAGCGTAGCCATCATCTTGGTGTAGGTGGGCATCTCTTCCTCGGACCCGTGTACGCCCTCGGGCCGCTTGGGCGGCTTGTCGTCGCCCGCGCTGCCAGCGGACTCCATGACGGCCTGGAAAGCGACCTCGGCCGGGTTTCGCGTCTCGGCTTCGGCGGCATGGCTCTTGAGGGCGTCCAGCAGGCTCGAAATGCGCTTCATGAGACCATCGTTGACGACCCGCTCGTACTTGAGGACCTCGATGTGCAGCTTTCGCTCTTGACGCTCCTGGTGGATCTGATTCTGCTTGGCCCGGATGAAGGATCGTTTGTCGACATTGGGGTGGACCTCGACGTCGGAGTCGTCGCTGAGCTCCAGCGCATCCTGAACGCAACAAACGCTTCGGGTCAGTAGACGCGCAAGGGGGAAACCGATTCGCGGGCGCAGTAGCTGTTGCTTACCCATTTACTGTAGTCGACCGGCATATTGGCGGTGTTGATGACCTTAAAGAGGGTGCAAGTTTGCAAGTTCCGAGTGTTCAAGGATATGACGAGCTGCAAATAGCTGTGTTTGGTCAGAGAAAGATTGTATCTGACCCAACGACGGACCAAGAAGCAATGCAATGCGTTTAGAAAGTTCTAGGGCAACTGGTTGCGCCCAATGGAATGTGGGGTGTCCGTCATGACCCCGCGATCTGGGATTTTGGTGCTGCCAGACCGTCATCCATCAATGAACACGCAGGTTACTCGAGACATTGGGCGTGCATACTGCTTTTGCCGTCCAGCTTATCAGGGCACATCTTGTTTATTTCAACGAGACGCTCGATTGACTATGGCCTCATTCTAGATTTGAAGTGGTATACACGTAGTGGGACGACCCTGGTTCGAATTACAGATTAACATGGGCTCGCATCCTTGGATGTTTGACATCATTAAGACCCGGGTAAACGCCTGGCATACGGGTACCTACATCTTCTTGCCTACTGGACTAGGTTATGACACCCCTGAAGAGAAATAACATGGATTATCTATATATTCGGATACGTCAGTTACTCCCGGACATTTCTTTGCACATAGCAACGAAGTCCCTTCGAACATCCGAAACTGAAAATACTTCTCCCAAGTTTCTTCTGGGCATGGAATTTTATGACCAGGCATAAGGGTCATCCAAGGCGATAAGGGGCAATCAATCGATTCGACATTGACTATGATGATGCGCCTACTCCTAACATGGCGACTTTTATGATATTAACTGCTCCCGGTCAAACCCTGTGGGGAAACCAACACACAATGCCGATCCCTTTTGTTACACTATGCCCAATATATATGTGTGCATACAACGCTTTTACGGCTTCTCCTGAGACTGCGGCCCCGGGCCTCAGCTTAGGCGCGCATTGTTTGTCTTTTCGACTGCTTGCGCATCTGCTTCTCACGCTCCTTCTCGAGGAACTTCTTCTGAGTTTTAGCATCCATGGAGCTGAGCTCGGCATCGCGCTTAGCTTTTCGGGCCTTGTCACGCTCCAGGGCTCGCTCTTCAGCCTTGTTCTCCTCATCGTTCTTCTGGATGGTCTTGACCAGCTCGTCACGCACCGATCGCACCTTCCGGAGAACTTCGGTTCTGAAGTGAGCTGATGCAGCCAGATGGTCGGGGAATCGGAGGAAAACGTTGAACAAGGGGGTAAGCATGTCGTAGTTGTTATCCGAAGGAGCCTATACTTCAAGTACATGCGCTTTCGCGGAGTAGTCTCGTCGATCCTAGAGTAGTCGCCGTTAGAATAATGTAATAAACAATGTGATAAACAATGGGTATCTGGTTTAAAAGCCAGTGGGATGACTGCTTATGCTGTTGAATTTGAACCCAAAATGTACTTACTTGGTAGGCTTGTCAATGGGCTGGTCGCTAATAATCAGATACTCGAACAGATCACCGGCCTTTTGAACGGCAGTAATCAGATCGTTGGTGAGGAGAGTATCCGTAATCTCGGCGCTTTCGCTCATAACCGTAAGGTAGTTGGGAAGCTTGGTGGTATCCTTGGTGAAAGTGATAGAAAGGTCATAACGATCCTCTCGCAGCTTCTTCATGTTCTCCTTGTTAACAATGGCCCAGACGAAGCCATCGTAGGTGCTCTTGGTGTCCTTAGTGCGCAGCTCAGCGGCACCGGGCATGGCGGGGACAATGGCAGCCTCTCTTCCATCGAAGGGGTAGGTGATGGCCTCGGCAATGTCTTGGGGCACAGCAAAGCTCTCAAAGAAGAAGCCCGAGGCAGTCTCGACGAACGTCATGAGCGGGTTGAAGCGCTTCTTCAGGGTCAGCTTGACGTCGGTAAAGGCCACATTCTGGCGGCCGGTGGCGTACGTCGAGAATTCAAAGAGGCTCTTCTGCTTGAAAATGCTGTCGGGCGACACATCAGACTGGGGCACACCCCAAAACCAACAAGGGAAAATTCGCTGGTAAGTATTGGGGTATGCGCCTTGGCCCACGCCTTGGCCTTAGCCTTGTTCAATCGCGTGCCGAAGAAGTGCAGAGTAAAGACGAGGACCATGGCCAGGAGGATGGCGCCCTCGGCCTTGAACTCGGACAGACTGTGACGTTCGTGGACATTGTACCATTTCGTGAAGGGTGTGGCCGTTGCGCCTGGGCTGCCGAGGGTGGCACCGGCCGAATCGAAGGCGACAGGTGTTGGCGATGGGGCATCAGCAAAGTCGGCAAAGTCTAGAATATGTGCGCGAATGTCAGTTTCACTTCTCGTCAGTGCGTGAATTCGATCCTGGTGCGATGCCTACCCGAATCAGCAGAAGGCACTGCCGTCTCAGACGACTTGGTGCCAACGAAGTTTTTCAGAAAGTTGGCCATGGTTGCTGGCGTGCTGTGCTGTCGCTCTCGACCAATTGCTGCGAGATGCGAATGCGATGCGATGCGATCAATTGACACGAGACAACTACGGAATAGGTGTCTAGTGTGGACTGGGGAGTGCACGGCTCATGAAATCGAAATCGGGGACAGCTCCTGCTGGGAATCAGCTGTTGGTTTTCTCCACCTTCAGCTTCTCCAAACTTCGAAAAGTGTGGAGAAGACACCCTTCGCTTAATTCACTTGGGACAGATAGAGCGACATGTGTCTGTGTGTGTAGATTAGAAGTCCAGGTTTGTACGGCTATGCTCCCATTGTCACGGCATATGTGATGATACCTCAATTGCTCAATAAATGAAATCAGCTTAGCTGTACCACATGCTGCACCCGTACAATATAAGTAGAATAACCAGTATCATTTATTCGATCGCAAGCAACTTTGAATGCTTATCCAAAGTGTAATAGCAACCACCGTGGACTGATCACGTGGCCAGCTGCTGCATTACGCCACTGCGTCAAGTGGCTGTTGTAGTGGCTTGAGGTTTCAATCCTCCAACGTCTTCAATGCTGTTGCTCCGCCAACCAGGGAGCTCAAGCCCATCATCAGATGTTACTTGCTTCAACGCCTGCAGCCACGACACTGGCCATGCTACCTACTGTACTTAGGGGAATCATAAATGCTTGATGAAGCAAAACTCAAGTCCACGCCATGTCGAAACAACCAGTCGTCCGGAAGTACGGGAAGCGCAACGTCAAGTCCAAGGCAGAACGGCTCTTCGTCGAACTGCCACAGACACCGGTGCGGGCTGCACCCAAAAGCGTTGATGCTGATGTTCAGGACGGCAATGAAGATGAAGTAAAGGACTTGGCAAGCGGAATTGATCAAGTCAAAATTCAGGATGAGAACAGTCTGTCCCGGTTGTCTGCGCAGAAACCTGCTAGATCTACCCGAGCCAGGCGGAAACAAGAGGAACCAGAGCCTGCAACACCAAAACCAGCATCTCAGGAGCCTGCAACACCAGAGCCTACAACGCCCGAGCCTGCAACGACAGTACCTGCAACACCAAAGTCTGCAACACCGGTGCCAAAAACGCCAGTAGTTGAGGAGGAGCAAGTACGGGAGCCAGCACAGGAGCCCACTCCAGAGCCTGATGAGCCGCCGGAAGAGACCGGAGATGAGGCGGAGACGCTCGTTCCTGAGATTGACCTGAAGGTGTTGTCGTGGTCCGAGGTTTGTCCCCCGGGCGATAAGATCGTGAAGATAGCAGAAGCTTCTTATGCGGAGGTGTACCGGGTGACCAATGAGAGGGGAACCAGCATCATCAAAGTCATTCGGATGGAGTCACCCATCAAACCACAGACCAAGGCCCAACAAAAGTCGGGCCTGGTGGATGAGGAGCCCCATTCCGAGGCCGATCTGATGGGTGAGCTGAAGATTTCCGAATGGCTAGCCGACATCCCCGGGTTCGTCGTGTATAAAGAAAGGTATATCGTGCAAGGGAAGACGTGCAAAGAACTCCTCGAGACCCACCAGAACTTCCAGAAAAAGGCCAAGAGGCAAGACCCTGGTCGAGCTCAGTTCTACCCATCGCCAAGTCGTTACTTGGATGGCACAAGGTTTCTTGTGGTGGAGTTGGGAGACGCTGGAATCGCTCTGGAGGATTTCGTCCTCAACTCGACGGACCAGCTATGGGATATATTCCTTCATGTCGCCATTGCTCTAGCTCGAGCCGAGGCTCAAGTAGAGTTCGAGGTAAGCATGCCCCCTCAGGTCTAATGAACGATGTGACTAACATGAGCAGCACCGAGATTTACATGAGGGCAACCTGTGTATCCGGCAGACAGGCGAGGCTGTCTTACCCGAGGACCGAGATACAGCGGCCTTCTTTGGACACTCGGGCCTTGAAATCACAATCCTAGATTATGGTCTTTCTCGCGCAAGAGGAGACTTAGATCTCGAGGAAAGTGAACCAATAGCGTATGACCTCGAGAGAGACCTTAGCATATTCACCAGTGAGCACGCACCGCAATGCAAAGTTTACAGGCAGATGCGATCCTTCTTACTACGTGGCGACCGTACATGCCTACCTCCCAAGGGCCATCAGGTCCCCTATCAAGAGGGCATTGACGGCCCCCTCTGCTGGGCGCTACATGAGCCCTATATGAACGTGCTATGGCTGGCCTACATATACGAGTACCTCATCGACAACTTCCGGGGTTGAAGAAGGAGCTGAACGCGTTCAAGCGGGCGACCAAGGACTTCTGGACCCATCTCAACCCGGAAGCCGACGACTCGATCCCCGGGTTTGCCAGCGCCAGCGACATTGTCATGTTCGCCGTCGAATCCGGATGGATCGACACGGAACAGCTGACGGAAGGCAGGACTGAGGTCGAGAGATCAATTCTGTCTGTCTTGGATGATCGCAGCTGCTTGGGGGATGGGTCGTCTTTGCACGATATTAGCGAGGCATCGCTACGGCGGTCCCCTCGGCGCAATAAACAAAAGCATTCTGTTTAATACAGATTTTACGAACTACATATAGATTACGACGAGAGCATAGAGATACGGCGCTTGGGGGTTTGAATCTCTACATACGGGGTGCACTCTTGAAGCCAGACGGTCACTGTACAAAGCGATAGCTGCATCGATATACTCGTCTCACATAGGACACATATTGTCTATAGACAGCAATATTCAGCGAGCATTGGGATGATGGGGTTTTCTCTACAGGGCAGTGGGGGTATGCCAACGCCCGTCTTCACATGTAGAGCCCCTTGAAATACCTAGAGCTCTAATCACCAAAAGAATGCATCCACGTTAGCTCGCTACATACATATGCATTTGCGATCGGGTTGCAACTGCGACCATAACCCCTTTTTGAGGGTGTGATTACGATGCATCAACCGGTATTGATCGAGTCACAGCTACAGTCAGTTGTACCCTGAGCTTTTGCTTTCTTATATGCCCTTTTAAGGGTCCCCACCACCAGTAGGTATTATACGTCTCCGTAACGTCGGTTGACTATGGATTGCGTCTTTCGATTGTTGTTCGACTGTCTCCTATAAATATGTTTGAAATGGGGTCTTGGATATATTTTATGCTGGACAAGAGTTTGCGATTTCCTTAAAATTACAGTCTGAATTGCTCGGTTAACACCCGACGTTTGTTAATTGTCGTTGAAATGTTAAGAAGGAACCCCACGCAGAATATAAAAGAGATACTAATAGCGCTATTAAGAATCGAACTTAACCTCCCTTATATAGTATTTTAATAGATATATATATATTAATATAATACTCGGCGTACTCGCTTTATTTTTATTATTAAATAATTAAGAATTAATATTTTACTGTCGTTTACCCTCGTACCGGGTTAAAAATAGCTTTAAACTTTTAATTTCTTTACCGAATATATACTTTTTAATAGCGCTATTAAAATATAAGAGAGATACTAATAGCACTGTTAAAAATCGAACCTAACCTCCCTTATGTAGTACTCTAGTCACGCTAAGATATCTACCAGATGGGTCGCCCAGACCAGACTAGGCCCCGTGCTGCTGAAGATGTCGTCATAGATATTTCTGCGCAGATGTTTGTCCGGTCTCCGCCGGTTGAGAATCATCGTAGGATGCAATCCGATGCGATGCGAAAAGCTACATGTATCTATCCTCGGGTTTCCAGAATACCTTGCTACTTGGAACGATCGTCGTGTAATTCCGATACGGAGGGAGGAGGCTCGGGGTCTGCTCGTGGCAGCTCAGGGCCTAACACTTTAGCTCCCATGAACCAACTAGCCTACTTGCAGAAGTAGGTTCGTCTTATCGGTTCATTCCACCCGTTCTACTTCGTGGGGCAATAGATCCCGACTTCCCGATCGCTTATGCCGCGGAATTGATTCTGCTCCCTTTGCCGAAGATCGCGACGATCTTAGTAGCCTTGTTCTTGCTTGGGATCTGCGTTGGGACAGAATCTACCTACCTGCCGAAGTACTGCGTGCGAGACACCAACGAAAGCACGAGGCGAAGGTTAACGGCTGACAGATAACGTGGCTAAGACTCACCATACTGCAGAGCGTTGCCTCTACCGGTATGCATATGGCAAATGTTCCCGTCTAGCCACCTGTCTCGCCGTTTTGGTTACATGAAAACCGCCGAACTCCTCCAGGTACGCGCTGCAGCCAGGGTACGTCACTTAGAAGCACCCACACTGGAAGGCTAACAACTCTCGATGCCGGTCCAGTGCCGCCGAGTTTCTTACCCCCTGTCTGCGCGTGCGGGATGGGGCATGCGGGATGGGGCATATCTTGCCAGAAGCAACGATGGTATCCGCGAGAGTTCCCGGGTTGGGCAATATCCAGCAAGAAGCCGTGTAAGTATGTAACCCCATTCACGGAAAACGGCGATTCCATACTCCCATGTCGATGTCTACCCGTCTCTAGCGCCCTGCAAAGCTTCCTTGTCCCAACCTCATTCGACGCAAATCGACTCGACATGTTTCCCGCCATATGATGCCGCATCCGCCTTCCCCGTATCGGAGTTTTTACTTTCTTCTTCTGCAGTACACGCAAGACCGTTTTTTCTGCCCTCCCTGCCTGTGAGCTGTCAGCTTATTAGCGGTCCTACTAATCAACCAACAGCCGTTGCTCCCATCCCGATGCAGTCAGGCCGTTGTGCCCCTGGTAGTAAGCCGCATGTCATGGATTTGCAGAAAGCCAAAACCCACAACCCCTGCGCATTTCCGACCTGTCCGATTCGGCCCTCATCAACTTGGCGCATGAGGCTGGACTATATCACGGCATGAAGCGCTCTTTGTTCTTGTTTAGGGAAATGGCCTCCCCTTCTATGTAGGGAGAGATCTCTTTCATATTGCCTGATCGCGGCCGAACCCCGGCGGGTGGGTGAGGGCCTAGCAACCAACCGAAGCCGCATATGGAAGTTTTGAGCGCCCATGCTACCTCCCCGTCGCGAACAACCCATCAGATTATTGTCAGCTATCTCCACCTGAAGATTGGCCTACAATGTGAATGATTTCATAATACCGGGGCCACTGCTCGCTACAACTCAGTTCCTCCAAGTCCAACTGCTCAGGTCGCCCTGTGCGTCTGTGGTCTGCATTGTGATAGTTATAGTGGGCAGAGGAACTTGCTTCTCCCTCCCGGGGCCACATTACCCCGGCACATATCGTGAGCTAGGCATTAGGAATGCCAAGAGCTGTGAAGTGACTAACATTGGCCATTTAGGGGGCTCTTTTGTTTATTGCCCATCACATTTGCTCACATTTGTCATCAGCCTTTTTTCTTGACCGAAGTTGGCTTTTATGACACGGCATTGCTGAGCATGCAATCAACACGCGGCCGAGCAATCTTACCATGCAGCTAGAGGAGAGGACTTGGCCGCCCACTTGCTATGTCACGTCTCTGCATATGTATACATATATCCTGGCTTGGTAAGGCCTATGACACCATTCGTCAGTTCGAGTCGCCTTACCAGACCAGAGACCCGTGCCGAAAGAAACGAAACTTTTTAAACTCGTGGGGCGTGATGCGGCCGCCTTATGGGTCAGCATATCGCCGTATTGGAACTAAAGTACACCACAACCAACACTGGCACATATGGGGACAACAACAACCCTGGCGAATCATGGTGTCTACCGGATGGGAAAGGTAATTCCAAATTCGGTAGAATAACAAGAAATGATTCACGCCGAGTCTTTCTCCCGCAGCGGTGAGGTGCAAGGTGGGAACCATACCCGCCCTGGACAAGAAGAGACTTGAGAGCAGCATGGCTCCTCACCTGCAGGTCCCATGTACTACTACTACTGGATCGTCAGGTTGTGTGCATATATTAATATCGAGCTTTCTCCCTCCTGTCTCCAGGTACTTGGTAGGTTTTCTCCTCTGCGCTCGCCCAATATCCGAGTATACTTTCACTCGCAGCCAAACATCTGACGGTGTCACTCTTTACTGAGCTCAACCGAGAGATTCCTCGTGCTCGGTTATAAAACGCTTCTTTGCACTCGACTTTCACACACAAAGAGCATTGAACCTCCATAGCACTCGCCTTTTTCGACGGTATTTCAGACAGTAAGTAAGCATCTGCTCTTTTGGGGTATTGTTCTACGCCATTGCATTCGTTCTGTTTGGAAGCTATATCTGTACCCGCACCCCTTGCGCTCCCGCCTCGTACCGAGGGTGCTCAAGTGCAAAGGCACACGGCTCCCACGACTATTGTTCATAATCTTAACACACGCCCTAGTTGTTTTGTGGCTTTTCTTTCCCATCCCCATTGCACTCGTCCTTTTTGGAAGAGGTAGTCTCAAATCCCGGTACCTGCTTTTCCGGTACTGCTTACACTTCGGCGGCACCGGCCTGGTGGCATTTTCACTCTCCCCGGCCCGGCCCTCAAGCTCCGCCCTTTTCTTCCAAAGGAACATTCTCTCCGTAGGCCGTTCTTAGTTGAAGCCAATATCTGCTCCTGTATTTCACATTTTCACAAATCAGCCTCCAACCAACTTGCGTTTTCTGTTGTTTGTCTAACATATTCCCTCCTTAGTCAGTCGACAGTAAAACAACTACATCAACCATGGCCGGACGTGCCTTTACCACGGCCGCACTCATGGCCGGCGGACTCGCCGGTTTTTCATCCGCTGCCGGCTGTCCCTACGCCGCTGCACTCGGAGGCCGGGCCGATGACGCCGGAAGAGACGACCCCTTGGCCCCCTTCACCATGGACGATAGCTCCGGCTACATGACGGACGACCTCGGCGGCCAGATCACCGACCAGGACAGCCTCAAGGTCGGTCCGAAGGGCCCTACTCTACTGGAGGATTTCATCTTCCGCCAGAAGATCACGCACTTCGACCACGAACGTGTTCCCGAGCGAGCCGTCCACGCCCGCGGTGCTGGTGCGCATGGCACGTTCACCAGCTACGGCGACTGGAGTAACATCACGGCCGCCTCGTTCCTGAGCGCCGAGGGCAAGAAGACGCCCATGTACGTCCGCTTTTCCACCGTTGCTGGATCCCGAGGAAGTGCGGACACGGCCCGAGACGTCCACGGATTTGCCACTCGATTCTATACCGATGAGGGAAACTTTGACATTGTTGGCAACAACATCCCCGTCTTCTTCATCCAGGACGCTATCCGGTTCCCCGATCTCATCCACTCGGTAAAGCCCTCGCCCGATAAGGAGATTCCTCAGGCTGCCACTGCACACGACTCTGCTTGGGATTTCTTCAGTTCTCAGCCAAGTGCCCTACACACCCTTTTCTGGGCCATGGCCGGTTTTGGTATTCCCCGAAGCTTCCGCCACATGGTAAGTCTTTGCCCCTGAAGTGCTCCGGGTGCCTCAAAATACACACATATTAACCATAACTGCTTAAATAGGATGGTTTCGGAATCCACGCATTCCGTCTCGTGACCGACGAAGGCAAGTCCACGCTCATCAAGTGGCACTGGAAGTCGAAGCAGGGCAAGGCCAGCCTGGTCTGGGAGGAGGCCCAAATCGTCTCCGGCAAGAACGCCGACATGCACCGACAGGATCTCTGGGACGCCATCGAGTCCGGCAACGGCCCCGAGTGGGAGCTCGCGATCCAGGTCATCGATGAGGAGCAGGCCCGCGGCTTCGACTTTGACTATCTTGATGCTACCAAGATCATCCCCGAGGAGTACGCCCCGCTCCAGAAGCTGGGTGTGATGAAGTTGGACCGAAACCCGACCAACTACTTCGCCGAGACTGAGCAGATCATGGTATGTATAATAGTTTTCTCATCCGATTTTGCGTTTCGAGTGGCTAATCATCTTGTTAGTTCCAACCTGGTCACATCGTCCGTGGTGTCGACTTCACCGACGACCCTCTCCTCCAAGGCCGCATCTTCTCCTATCTCGACACCCAGATCAACCGCCACGGCGGCCCCAACTTCGAGCAGCTCCCCATCAACCGCGGCCGCGCCCCCGTGCACAACAACAACCGTGACGGCGCGGGCCAGATGTTCATCCACAAGAACACGGCGGCCTACAGCCCCAACACGCTCAACAAGGGCTACCCGCAGCAGGCGACTCAGAAGCAGGGCCGCGGCTTCTTCACGGCGCCCGACCGCGAGGTCTCGGGCAAGCTCGTGCGCGCGCTCTCGTCCACCTTTGACGACCACTGGACCCAGCCGCGCCTCTTCTACAACTCCCTGACGCCCGTCGAGCAGCAGTTCCTCGTCAACGCGATGCGATTCGAAGCCTCGCAGCTCAAGTCCGAGCAGGTCAAGAAGAATGTCCTCACCCAGCTCAACCGCGTCAGCCACGACGTCGCCTCCCGCGTCGCTTCGGCCCTCGGTATGGAGGCCCCCGCCGCCGACCCGACTTACTACCACGATAACACGACGATGGGCATCTCCATCACTAATGGCACCCTACCCACCGTCGCCACCCTCAAGGTCGGCATCCTCACGACCGCCAAGTCGATGAAGAGCGCGACCGCCCTCAAGGAGCGCCTCGCCAAGGACGGCCTCGTGCCCGCCATTGTCGCCGAGTACCTCGCCGAGGGCGTCGATAAGACCTACTCGGCCGCCGACGCCACCGACTTCGACTCCGTCGTCGTCGCCGCCGAAGCCGACCAGGCCGGCCTCTTCGACAGCGCCACCAAGAAGGCCTCGACCCTCTTCCCCGCCGGCCGGCCCTGCAGATCGCCAACATGGCCTACCTCTTCGGCAAGCCCGTCGGCTACTTTGGCGGCAACGGCACCGTGAGCAGCGCGGCGCTGTCCGACGCCGGCTTCAAGAAGGACGAGCCGGGCATGTACATGGGCGCGTCGGATATGGAGAAGTTCGTCGAGGATGTCAAGAAGGGGCTTGCGACGTTCAAGTTCACGAACCGGTTCCCGTTGGATGAGTAAGGAGTTAGACGATGTTTACGTTGAGATAATTCTTTTTCGATTCCCCCCTTATTTTAATTAGAGAGGTGAGCTTACGCTCATAATGGTTACGACATGAGTTAAATGAACAATAAAAGTTCGATTACAAGTTCAAATTGTTAGCCCAAGAGACCCGCGGGATGAAATCTGCTTTGGACAGTCTTACTCAGTTTCGAATCAGAAACGGAGGACTGTCACAGCTTCCTTCCATCTGTGTAGTTGTCACACTAAACGAAGCAGAGCCTAAGGGCTTCCCATTTTCGGTCAGACAAGGCCCTCCTATTGGTTCGTCCGACTAGCTTGCTTCCTCCTGCAAGAAGAGAGAGAGAGGCTTTCTTCTCCTCCACATCCCCCCACATACGACAGACATCACAGGGAAGAAGCTACACCCTTGACCCCTACTGCTCCCACATGCTGCGGCCTATCCTGCGGCCAGCTGGTCCCATAGCAACGCGAGGGCCCCCATCTTTCCCTGCATACTCATGCATACAGGGGGATACACGTGATGGATTCTTGCTGTATGTAAGTATGTTCTGCATATGTCGTGCGTTTTCCCGCTTCGCTCCCGCATAATGTCATGGACACGTGAGACTATGTACCTATATATAGCACGGGGGTACTTTTCTATGGTTCCTTAATATCTCTCTGGAAACGGACCATGGCAAAAACGAACGAGTCGAACACAATCCCGCTTGCACTGGTATAGAGTCAGAATGGCTCGGGTGTGTGTATAAGTTATATAAGTATAGGTATGGAAACTGTATGAAATGTAGCGTCTGGGTATATCCCCCTCCTGAATGTGACAGCACCACCTGCTGAGCATAGAAGCCCAATGTGTGTTCACCAATGTCAACCTCCACCTCCACGACCTGCCCTCTCCCCCGAACTGCTCGGAACTCTCTCGAAAAGAAGCCATCAAGTAACATAGCGTCTAATGAAATGTACATATCCATCTTGTTGCTAACTAGTCTCTGTGCAGAACCCTGTCTTTTTTAAAACTGATCAAACTTGTGCGTTGCCATTTTCCGCCGCCCTGTCATTAATAACACGCTCTGCAGCCTCAGCCAAACTGATCTGAGGAGTGAACTGCTGGGGATGCTGCTGCTGCTGCTTCTGCTGATGATGGGGACGGTAACTCGTCCGCCGGCTCCACTGCCTCAACTCGACACTGCCACGGCGCGAGTGCGAGGGCGTGTTACCCCGAGACGCAACGCGGCTCCCAGGCAGCTCCTCCTTTCCGAGGTACTCAACATTATAGCGTCCCCCCGCCGCCGCCACCACAACCGTAGGCGCGGCCGCGGCGGAACTACCAGTCCCGTGCTCGACGTCGTCGCCGCGGTCGGTCTCGGGCACCACTCCAGCAGCAGCGCCGTCGGCCGCGTTGTTGTTGTTGTTGTTGTTCTCCTCCTCGCCGCGCGAGGCGAGGGTCTGCGCGAACTTGGAGCGGTGGCGCAGCCAGGGGCCCTTGAAGTAGACGACGTAGACGCTCGCGGTGAGCAGCAGGGCGAGCGCGAACAGGATCATCATCATGTTGAACTTGCCGACCTTCTCGAACAAGGGCACCGCGAAGGAGGTCAGGATGCCCGCCAGGAAGTCGCGGGCCCAGCCGTTGCCGCCCGTGGCGGACGCGGCGTAGACGCCGTAGGCGCGCAGGGTGTAGTCGATGGTGGCCATGTAGATGGCGTAGTTGGCGATGCCGATGAGGCAGCTCGCGACCATGGAGGGGAACCAGTGGACGTGGTCGGTCACGCCCGGGAAGCAGGCGACGAAGGCGAAGACGAAGAGGCCGAGCGAGAGGCACGGGGCCGTGTAGTTGAGCCACCACAGCCGCGCCTCGTACTGCGCGTGCTCCGAGGCCGGGTTCGCGGTCCGCAGCGCCGTGTTGCGCCGGATGGCCGGGATGAAGGACAGGTAACAAATCACGTAGCCGAGGCCGATGGGGATGAAGGCAAGCGAGACGCCGATGGTGCTGAAGCCCCAGCCGCTGCCGCTGGCGTCGCGGCCGTAGATGATGGCGAAGCTCTGCACGAACATGAAGATGAGCGCGTCGGAGAAGCCGGACAGCAGCGCCAGGGCCGTCACGATGGGCTCGCGCAGCAGCATGCCAAAGGGCCGCCACTGCGCCTCGGCGTACTCGCGCCAGCTGAAGCCGCCGTCCTCACCGAGCTCGCCGGGGCCGTAGACGTGGACCATGGGGTTGTTCTCGTCGCCCGACTTGAGGACCGCCTTGCGCAGCGCCTTGGCGACCGTGTCCATGACGACGGTGGAGCGGGTCTCGGGCACGGTGGCCAGGTGGACGAGCTGGACGGCGCCGCCGAAGAGGAGCTGGATCCACATGCACCACTGCCAGGGCAGGTTGGCCTCGATGAAGCCGCCCGCGACGGCGCCGACGATGGAGCCCAGGAGCGAGGCGAGCGACATGAAGTTGGTGGCGTACTGGAACCAAGGGTCGTCGGGGCCGTACATGTCGGTGATCATGGCTAGGGTGACGGAGCCGCCGGCGGTGGACAGACCACCGAGAGCGCGGGCAGCGATCAGGGTCGGGAAGTTGGGCGCCAGCGCGGCCAGCAGGCAGAAGCAGTTGACCAGGAACATGGACAGCTGGAGGACACGGCGGCGGCCGAACTCCTCGGACCACGGCGCCCACAGCTCACATCCGAAAGCGTAGGTGATGAGGAAAGCGGCGGCGCCCCAGACAGCCTGCGAGGTGCTGACGCCGTAGTGGGCCGCGACCCCGTTCTGGGCGTTGGAGTACAGGGTCGTGTTGAGGTTCATGGCGAGCTGGGCCAGGCCGGCGACGATGAGGATGCACCATTTCTTCCTCTGGGTCCACGAGGTCGCCAGGTGGGAGGCGTAGTGTACCCGCTGGATCAGAACTCGGTCATCGTCATCATCGTTGTTGCCGTCGACTTTGGCACCATTATTCGAGTCATGGTCGTTGCCGTTCACAGCGTGGGAGTTGAATCTGACATGAGGCGCATCAGAGGCCCTTGCAGGGGCGCTGTCACCATTGACTGGTATGTCGGCACTGGTCTGGACTCTGCTAAGGGGACTAGGGACGAGAGAAGGAGGATTCCTAACCATGAGGGTTGGTTGTTGGGTCTCCTTATCGCCCCCAGTCTTCCAAGCCGAGGAATTCCGGAGGGCAGAAAGCTTTTGGTTGAATGAGTTCGTCATGGTGTAGTGTATAATAAGAGAAAGATGGGGAAGATAGATAAGTATTGATCGATTAATTGGGGGATAGCTATCAGGTTATATACCCCAGTTGACGAATTGCTTGCAAGAACGGAGAAAGGCACATATTCAGAGACTCAAGGGAACCAGGTTGGGAAGTTATGCACGGTGGATCGTGAAGCACGCTGGTAATGGCAGATACAGTATAAGGTTGGTGGACTACGTGGTTGCCTCAAGCCCAATACGGCAGAGTTCTTACTGTACGCAGGGTTTAGCATATTCTCCGATAGTAACAACTCTGGAAATGAAGGTATCGTGAAAACAAAGTTCCTGTGTGATACCTATTGCTGGCTAATGTTGATCTATATCCGATCTGGGGACGGTTCTCGAGGCAGACGAGCGCACTTCTTCTCCGAAAATGGGTTTCGGAGACACTGGAGCTGATCAGTTCGAATCCACACCAGGACTCAAGGCTGGAGGTCAAGTGCCCATAAAACTTTGTATCGGAGACAGGTTCGTGAGCTTGGCCGATTCCGACTGTTGATGGACACACCTAAGCCTCCGAGGCAAAGAGAACTCCACTGCTGTAAGACGGATTTGGGGAGGCAGACACGACGTTCTAAGTTCTCCCCGGTATTAAACAAGTAAGTATTTACAGCACTGCCCTTTCGATTCGGAAGACCGATGATGGGTAATTAGTTGGGAGGCATGGCCCGGTACAAGAGGAAGAAACGCACCCGGCCGGAAAGCAAGGAATTATGACCAAGTCGGTAGGGGAGAATCCTGCCACCTCTGTGCTTCTAAACATACAAGCAGCGTTAATGTGTCCATCGATAAGTCAGGTAACTGATAAGTTGTTGCAAGATAAGGTCTTTCCCCCCCCCCTTTTTTATATGGACAGGCCGTCGTGAGGGCGTTTGAGCACTAATAGGATAATTGACGAATTTGCTTGCTGAGTTTATAATAGCCTCAAATGGACCGAAGTAGGCACCAGTATCCCCTATGATCCAACTCTATTTGAGGTTCGTCCGACCACCGCCACCATGAAATAATGTGAAGAATATATATAAATCGTTCCTCCCTATATACCGAAACGACTTTGGGGGTATATTCATGTTCCCATCTCAGCATTCATCCCTTTGATACACCTACTCAATACATTGGCTGAAACAAGAAAGGGGAGGGGGAATCAAGTTGTACAAGAGACTGACATCCATCACCGCCCAATTTTTAGGCTTCCTGGGGACCATAGATCGCAACGGACCGTACCCGGAAACGAAAAAGACAACCACAAACTCCCCGCCAATTGGACCATCTAAATGAGAAAAACTCCTCCCATATGCTGATGTGCATGCAGATAAAACACTTAATCAACCGTATCGCAATACCAGAATCTTGCCGGCTGTCATCAGACGGCAGTTGGAAAATGCAGATAATGGCCGAGCATGACGACGATGCAGGGCCTTCCTAATTTAAGGGGCCTATTGTATGGGCTTCTTTCCCGTGGCCTCTTTGGGTGTGCTTACAGGAGGAGCACTGGTTGTGCCGGTGGAAAATCCAATATTATCGCGGTCATCATCAATGACCCGACCGTATCTGTGTCACCAGTTAGTTCCACTCATCATCATGTATCACGGCTTGTCTAGGCGAGGGTAGTACTGACTCTAGTAGTAGCCTGAAAAACCAGACCTCAAAATCCTCATTTCGAAGAGTCTTATTCGCCCACTCCCGTTTTTGGATGGTGAGTTTTTCGACCTCCTTCTGGCTTGTGGTGCCGTCACCAAAGTACCGGACGGCCTCGAGCCACTCATCGCCCTGCAGACTGAGCGGTATGTAGTGGACCCATGGCTTCAACCAGTCCATGTGCCACTCGCGGAATATGGCCCATTTGAAAGCCATGCTCCGGCTCTTCAAGAAGGCATAGAAACGACCACTGAAAGCGTTGCCGTCAATGTCGAGTAGGTACTTGTACCGCCAAGCATCCTGCTGTTCTACGCGGTCCTTGATGGTGAAGAACTCCCGCTGGGCTTCGCAGTCGCCAGGGTCACACTGGCCAATGTGGCTGAAGAATATGTCCATGATCTCCTTGTAGTCGCCACGGTTGACCAGCTTCGACTCCCAATGCTGACTCGTCCCGAATCCAGTGTTGACTAGGATCTTGGCCTGATCCGCCGCATTGACCTTCTGCACGAATCGCTGGCGATGCTGGCGGCGCCAACCACCGTTTCTGCTAAACCCACCAGTGGTGCTTCCGCGCCAGTAGAACTTGTCCTCCTTCTCGCTCCAGGGCCTGTCTAGTTCCTCGTTATAGGTGACCTTTCCGTACCAATACCAAGGCGAGGGGTAAATAATGTCCGAGTAAGACGAAAGCTTCGACTGCGAGAAGATGGGGAACAGGTCATGGACAATGTTGTAAGCGTTTGGGCGGTCGAAAAAGCCGTAGCTCGAACTGAGCGAGGGCGAATTGCAGATGTCGGACATGGCCGTGATGTTGTATACGAAGCCCAACTCCCCAAGGGCATACTTGGAAAGATCGTCCTTCTTGTCCTCATCCTCGAGGCCTCTCGCGGGGCTCTCTGGCGGGCAGGATAAACGCGAATGGGTCCAGGTTGGTTGATGCGCGAAGACGTTGAACCTGGTTAGCTTGCTCTCCTCCAGTTTGGTCCCGGCGCTCAATCCCTTCGGTTGTTTCGTGAAGCCGTTTTTTGGCTTCTTCCGCTCATTCGCTGCTGGCATGTTGACCTCCCTGGCCTTCTTAACGAGCCTGGATAGGTCGTCATGCGGCACCATTACCCGCGGCTCGTCGTGGAGATTGAAGCACAAGTCCATGCTAGGTAGCCAATGGACGAACTTGTCCATCATCCCAGCGGTCGCCTCGCGTTGCCAATCGCCGCCTCCCTGCATGTATGACACTTTCCCGTCGCGCACCAAGACTCCCAGCAACTGATTGTCGAACCCTAAGGCTTCCTGGGCTCTCGCGCGGATGGTGGCTGGTTTGAGCCCCCAGAAGGGCGTCAATGCGTCGTGGATGTTGTCGAACTCATCGATAAGCTGGACGTTCCTGGCCTTGGCGAAGGCGAACCATTTATCGAAGTTGGGGGTGGAGGGATGTTGTATCTCCTCTGGTATTCTGCGACGGCGTCTTCGAGCGTCTTCGACTGGCCCTCTTTTAACACCTTGAACTCATGCTCGGCCTTATCGATCAGGTGTCGCATGGGATGTACGCCGATTGGCGGGGCTTGCGGCGTGGGATCGTATGCTTCGGGTGGCGGCGCGGCCGTGTCTTCTAAAGAGGCCGCGGTGGTGCCGTGGTGTGATGCCGCCGAGGCTGGGAATTTGGTTCCAATGTTGGTGGCGGGTGTCGAGACGCGCGACAGGGACATGACGCAAATGACGAAGAAGACGAGGGCTGCGGTCAGGAGCACCTGCCGAGGTCGCATTCGTGCGCCCATGGCTGCTGGACTGGCAGCAGCACCGCTGAAGGTTTCCCTGACTAGATGAGATAGTGAGCCGCAGTCCGGTGGTGGGGGTCTGGTTTGGTGAGGTATTCGGGGCGACTATAGGAGGGACAAGAGACGTCACGACGGACAGAAAGGACTCCTTTGACCACCCAAAAAGGAAGAAAGGGATCGTGGCAAGAAGATTATGAGGACTGGGGTTGGCTAACGATTGACAAGACGACGCTGCGACATTTGGACCGGCCAGAAAGTCATCTGAGGTGTGGGGGAAACTCAGATTGTGGTTGTCTGGGGAAGAAGGGACGATGGTATAGGCCGCGATGGTGTGCTACAGCTACCATGCGTGTGTCCTGTCTGGTCTCGGCTTGGTTCCTGGGCCTGGGTCTCTGGAGTCTGGCGTCTGGCGTCTGGGTCTTTGATTCTGCCGTGCTGGTAACTCGCTGGTGCTGGACACTAATAAAGCTTAGTGGGAAATTAGAGACGTGATATGTGGAGGCCAGTATATGTGATACGTCACCTACCTCGGGTCGACTCGAGCATTGGATTGGCATGAGGTAGGTGCTGTGCTGCAACTACATATAAGTAGGTAATCTTGCGATGGACGGATTTGATGGCAGTTGCGAAGCCGACTTGCCCAGGTCGCGACAGGTGCTGTCTCTTTTAAAAAAAACTGTCGTGGCCTTCCAGGTTTCACCGCGGAGGGAGTCGTTCTTGTCCTTCCTGGTCACCCGTTTCGTTACATAGAAAAAAGTGGCACCAACTTCAACGCTCTTCAAATCAGGGATACCTACTTAAGTATTCATCAACCAATTGAAGGAAAACCAACGTTGCCGGCTCATTGGCAATGTCGGTTGGCAACGTCGTTCCAGGCCCCGGGTGTGAGGGCCGGACAAGTTCTCGAATCAATGGACCAGGCTTCATTTCCTTTGCGCCCTTCTCTCCTGCATCTTTCGCCGAAAGGAGCAGGCAGCTAAACTCGATTGCTTTGCCGCGGTGTGGTGTGAGGCCGTCTGCTGTTGCTGATCCCTGTTTCAATTAAACCCACATGCTAGAGTGCCCATGACGCGTAATTGGGGGTTGCATTGCACCTCCAACCGTTGCGGTACAGCAAGCAAACGACACGACGGACTCATTTTGCACGCTTTGAAGGCTTTGTTTTGAGAATCCGACAAATTGAGAACTTGGGCAAAGCCATTGGCTGCTAGCTGAAATAAATACAACCCGTTGCCCAGTGACATCAGCTTACGGGCGCAACTTTCAGGGCTGACATGTGCGAGGCTTAGATACATGGGTTCTCAGCTTCGGTGGATACAAGATCAAAGGCGAGTAGGGCCAATATGTAAGTAATTTGTTAGTGATACCTCAGAATGTCAGTGATGGGCACGCCTTCCCATTGGTTGCGAGCATGTCCGTTTTCTAGCTTCATGATGAGGTCAGTAGGAAGCGAAAAAGGCATAGGACAAAAAGTCCTACCATCTCAAGATAATTCGGACAACTTTAGGTATTTGGTTTTATGAAACAGCAGTAAGCATGCATCAATGATCGGATATCCTACCGAAAAAGGTATGCGTTCAATCCTTCGGTAGAGGGCGGCAATTGTACAACTCTCGTGAGACATGCGTCAAAGCGGCGCAGTGCTGGCGCAGAAATCCAGCCCATCATCCGGGCCGGCCTCGGCATGCCGTTTCCATGTGGGACGGGGCCGTATGGAGATTCAAACAAGATCGAATGGAATAATTCTACAGCTAATCCAGGTGCTTTATCGAGAGAGTTTGCATTTGAGCTTCCCCAGCTGTATACAAGACTATGGATCAACACTGAAGACCAATTCTAATGGCTATCCCCCGCATGGCCGAGGCCACCCCCGCATCTAGGCCCCGGCATGATCATCGTTTGGCGGATATTCCACCGTTGTATTTAGTTTTAGAACATCACCACATAGAAGCTAGGAAGCATTCAGAGCGTTTCCGCATCCACTCTACTACCTATATATGCTTCGCAAGTCGGCAGAAGCCATTATGTGACAATACCCAGGATGGCGCCAACCATCGAACTCCCAGCCGAATCTCCTGATCTACATCTAAGCCCCCAGCCAACCCCAGAAGAATGCACCCAGATCTGGACCGCCACCGCGGCCTCGTGGAAGGACTCACTGACCCTTCCCGAGTACCTCGCCGAGGCCCAGTATCTCGCAACGGTCCCGCTTGCCCGGGATGGAGGCATGACCCGGTGGATTCTTGTCAACAAGAAGCTACCGCCCGGCCAGCGGCAGATCTTCTGCTCCTGCGAAACTTTCCAAAAGCGGGCTCTCTTCAGCGACGAGAGGGGCAGTGTCGAGGAGTGCATCGTTCACGGCGTCGCCAGCGTCTTCTGCCCGCCAGAGTACCGGGGCCGCGGCTACGGAACCCGTCTCATGAAGGAGCTAGGCAAGGTGCTACAGAGCGGAAGAGAAGCTGATCATGGCAAGAAAATTATTGGCAGCATCCTGTATTCGGATATAGGGAAGAAATACTATGCTAGACTAGGCTGGATGCCCAATCCAAGAAATGGGCACTTTGTTTTCCCGCCAGTGGAGATGGTGTCGAAAAAGTCGACTCTGTCGGCGCAGCTGATCCCTAAGTCGGGTTTTGGAAAGCTCTGCCTCAGGGACGAGGCTATGGTTCGTAGAGCAATGGCAATGCCAAGCACCTCGCGGAAGCGCGTGGTAATCTTGCCAGACCTGGATCACCTGTTGTGGCATATTCGAAAGGAAGACTTTGCTACCGACCACATCTTCGGAAAGAAAGCAGAGGCCAAAGGGCCCATTGCCGGGAGCCCTGGCAAGCAGGTTTGGGCACTCTGGGTGCGTCGCTACTATGAGCACCCAGACCATCCCTACGAGGAGGGGGGCGAAAACGCCCTCTACATCCTCCGCCTCGTGGTGGAAGGCGATAGCACTGCCAACAAGTCGCCCGAGGGCCATTCACCACTAGCATCAACAGACGTATACGCAGAGCAGGCAGCAGCGCTCCAGGCCGTGCTCCAGGCTGCCCAGACGGAGGCGGCGCGATGGCGACTGGACCATGTGCATTTGTGGGAGCCTTCCCCCTTGGTGCATAGTCTCCTCGAGCAGAGCAGGCTCGATACCACCTGGGTTGAGCGACAGGAGACTAGTATCGCGAGCGCGCTGTGGTTCACAGACGACGGTAATGCTGTAGAGGATGCTCCAGTTTGGGTCAATAACGAATACTATGCGTGGTGCTAGGTAGGGCAGTAAGTGAAGACAATTTCTTCGTAAATTTGCGTATCGGTGCCACCGTTCACACGGATGGGCAAGGATATGGTCTCCCCGGTAGTGAAACCGTTCTTCTCGTAGAAAGGGGCCGCTTCTTTGGTGCTCTCCAGGTACAAAGGCATGCCGCTCGCGTTGGACTCTTGTATGCCCCACTGTACCAACAGGCGGCCAGCTCCATAGTGCCCGAAGTTAGGATCAGTGCCGATAAAGGAGAGGTCTGGTAATGCCATATATGGTATTAGCGGAGAGGATAGCAGAGGATGCGGTCCGGGCAAGTGAAGGTGTACATACGATAGCAAGGAACACCTCCGACGGCGGAACGGCTCTCAACCTCGGAAGCTTTGGCGATCCAAGCCCCGAGGGTTTCGAGATCAGTACCCTCTGGCCATATCCAAGGCGGCTCGACGTAGTCTTCGCCGGGAAGGACAGGATGTGACCACTTGGCAAATGCGACTACCGCACCAGCGGTGCTCTCCGGGCCTGGTGGGGAAGTCAGTACTTAAGTCTGCTCATCACGGGGTATATACCAAATCTCTGGCTATCGAGAACCACAACTATAAGTCCTTACCATCAGAACTTGTCACCACGAGAACAGTCATTCTTGGATCATTTATGTCGGCGACAGCTTTGTCCTTGATACATTTTTGCAGTCCCTTGCGGATAGCGAGGGTTGGAAATTGGGCATGGAGCATGGCGTTACGGCCAAATGCTGCCATGTGAATCTCCGCAATCCGGGATGCATCTTCGCGTACCGCAGTACGCATCTGTAGTTGTTTCAATGTCGTAGTCATGATTTTGTCGATGATTGTCCGTCGCAATCCTCAACTTTGTTGGACAAGGGAATAGTAAAACCATGAGGAAGGTGATTGGATCGAGCGTCGGTAGCTTACTCCGGAGTCCGGGATGCTAGCGCACAGCCGGTCATATGCCCCGTTCCGGCGTGGAACCTTGCGGATAAAATGATTTTGGTGTAGATTATCAACTACCTAAACATAGGATATAGATATTGTCCACCAAAGTCAATTCTAATGTTACGGTACAAACAACGGCAATCAGGGTCAATTGACGACAGTAAAGTAAGGTGGACAGATGTCGCATTCTCGTGGTATCGTCAATCTTTTGGTTCTAGAAATCCTCAAGCACATGGCTTGTTTTATCCATACCCCCACAATCAACGCCAGAAAATGCTGTAGCACAGTGCTTCATCCATTCTTAACCCGCAACTATTTTTTAATTTAGATCCTGGTTCAGTTCCCCATCGACCGATGTAGTCTGTCTAGTAGAAGAAGCCAATGATCTTGCCAGCAACGTGCTTGCGGCGGGCCTCCTCGTGGTCCATGATTCCAGCAGAGGTGGTGAGGATGACGTAGCCGAACTGACGAGCGGGCAGCAGCTTGACAACCCACTTCTCGAGGTCGGCGAGACGGACGTTGTAGCGGGGAGAGATGACACCAGTCTTGTTGAGACGGCCGTTCAGCTGAACGACGATCTTGCCGGAGCGGTGGTCATCGACCTCCTCGAACTCGCCAATGTAGCCTGGAGAGAAAAACAGTCAGCAAAAAATGTGACGAAAGACTAAAAGTGAGAACTTCATTTTCATAGATCAGAGACACTTGTAAGATTCCTTCGCCCGTAGTGATACAATATTCTATCGGCAACTTAAAAGACTGTGGCCGTGGGAAGATTGAGACCAGTATCCAGTTATCATGCCGAATGGGAGCGAGGGGCGGATGTATCACCACAGGGCAAGAAATCTTCCAAACAAGCGTCTCTTCCACATGAAGAGTTGTTGGTTCTCGTGGGGGGTCGACATACCGTGACGCTGCATGACAGTCAAGAACTTGACGATGACCTTGGAGCTAGGTCGGATGAGGACCTGGCGCTTGCCGGTCTTCTCGGCGTTGTTGATGGCATTGAGCGCATCGTTGAGGACGGAGGTCTTGACCATTTTGGCGGTGTTGTGGGTTGTTTGCGGAGATTCTCAAATCGTGGTGAAGGGAAATGAGGTATCTGCCGGAGAGAAAAAGTTTTGGTTAGCCTTCAAAAGCCATTGAGCGTGGAGAGTGCCCTCTACTCAGGATGGAGCTGAGAGAGGGTTCTGCCCGCTCAGTACTGGAGGGAAAAGCGTATCAGGGGCCACCAAGATCTGTGATAGTGGCTGAAGCTCTCCGGAGGATCAAAATCCATTTTGCGACAGCAGCAACGACATTTTGATCGATTGGCAGCACCTGATTGCTTTTCCCTGGCTTCTTGAAGGGCGTGGCGGGACAAATCACTCCATCCTGGTGCGAACATACATACCTCGTTGAAAGTCTTGAGCGACGGTGGGCTTTGGACTTTGTGAAGAATTGTTGGTGGACGAGAGAAGGCTACTAGAAAAAGGCCGAGCTGTGAAAATTATTGACGGGTAGCCTCAAGCGGTGTGTAGTGGATAGTGGCCGTGTGCGTGGCTGCACGAGCCACTTTTCTTTGCCCTAGTGAGATCTGATTGGCTCATCAGCTCCAAAATCTCCAAGATCTGCCCCACCGAGAAATCACAGGTGTGGTTCAACGGCAGAAAGCAGAAAGCCTGCCACAAGCTTGCGTGGGATTGATTGAATTGCCAATTAACAATTGATTCTCGACGAAAGTCTCGATAATTTCCCACTACCAACAACTCTCACCAACAACCACAATCCCATACACCGCACCACACTCTTCGAGGATCGAACTGACATATCGCAAATCAAGATGGTATGTTCCCAATCTTCTTTCGAATTTTTCGATTCCGAATAAATACCCCGCGGGCCTGCGTCTGTGATGCGCTGCCGTTTGCGACTGGCATCCCACTTTGCACTTCTGTGTGGAAATTGTGCACACGGGCGCACACAGCCTGGTCAACCCATACAACCGATCATGGACAATGCGCAGTGACAATTTACTAACATTTCTTTTCTCTCTAGTCGGACGTAGAAGAGAACAACGCCCCCGAGGCCCCCGAAGAGGTCGAAGTCTCCGCCGATGCCTCCAAGGGCCAGATGTCCGTTCTGGACGCCCTCAAGGGTGTTCTGAAGCTCGCTCTGATGCACGATGGTCTCGCCCGCGGTCTCCGTGAGGCTTCCAAGGCTCTCGACCGTCGCCAGGCTCACATGTGTGTCCTGAACGAGGCCTGCGAGGAGGAGGCTTACAAGAAGCTCGTCATCGCCCTTTGCTCCGAGCACAAGATCCCTCTGATCAAGGTCCCCGATGGCAAGCAGCTCGGCGAGTGGGCTGGTCTCTGTAAGTTTCTTCACCACATACAATCTTCGCCAAGTGCGATGCGGTTTACTAATGCGCTTTATTTCAGGTGTCCTGGACCGCGAGGGTAACGCCCGCAAGGTTGTCAACTGCTCTTGCGTCGTCGTCAAGGACTGGGGTGAGGAGTCTCAGGAGCGATCCATCCTCCTCAACTACTTCCAGACTGAGCAGTAAGCGGAGGTCTAAAAACCGGCGTTACATGGTGGGGCGGTATAGATTTTGAGGATGGATATCACGACGTCTTCCCTATGGATTCATGGGATATACCACTCTATTTGCTGGAATTAGGGCACTTGATACTGCAATGGAATGGAAAAAGCAGACTTGAGACAATCATCATGGAGTCCCTACCTTTGACGATGTGAATGAGTGAATGAATGTGCAATATTGGCGGGAGTAATGGTCTCTCGAGACTCCCGGGCTTGGCTCAGGTTATCACAAAAGAGTGATTGCACACTTACCCACAATTAACTGCGAGGATGAACATAGGTGGCACATCTATTCGAAGTCGTTGACGAGTATGCGTCTTGTTAGCCCACAACATAACGCCTTGTGGTCTTACCAACAAGTAGTATGCGGCCCGTTATGGACCCCTTGTCTACGAATATAGCAACAGGCGTACCATAGCGTGGCCCAGCCCATTCCTTCCAACAACTTGCATCGTCCCAGTCTTATAAGGCTATCACTTCCGAAAGGGTTGTTGGGTTTGCTCCTACGCGCCAGGGTTAAGCGCGCGAACAGGGTCCTGGCCAATCACGACAAGGCCCGAATCGACATCACTGCAGGTCGCATGTTTGATGTTACATAGATAGCAGGAAGTGCAACCAACTCCTCGGATTGAGGGAAAAGTGAATATCTATTAGTACCGTAGAATGATGTTTATCCAAGTATTAAACATGGTGCTTGTCCTACTGGATGTGATGCCTGATTAAACAAACTACTGGCCTGTTGATTATTCCATTGCGAAAGATACCTACCTTTAATACCAAGGGCACCGTTGTCGCTATCAAGGGGATAACTTGAATTTGTTTATCTACATCGATGGATTTGAAAGAGACGAAGATTTCGGGATCCTCGCTGGTCGAGGGATGTTATGGGTGTTTTCTTGGTGACACAAGTGACAAGTCGGAAGGACATGGAAGCACCGATGACAGCGTGCACTCTGAAGACGAGGAGACTGATAGCTCGGAAAGAAAGCGACGCCACAGAGGAAAGCGATGATGACTTGAACGAAGAGCCATCATCTACACCTCATTACTTTCTTCCAGAGCAGGTGGCGAAACAGTTGCGTCTCTTAGACATCAATACTGATAGGAACGAACCCTTCCTCTGCAGCCAATGCCGAGCTACAGATTTGCTCGCCGCGTTTAATCACACCTCGGAAGCGGCTCAGGGGGCAGCCAACCCCCTCGTCGTGGCAGAGCGAGCCGGCCTGGACCCAGACTGTGCTCTCTGCCAGGTTTTCGCGAGGACATTCCTCTCTTCCTCCAAACATTTGGCAGATGATGACAGCGAGGAGAGCGTGGCCGTGGCGCCACGTCGTTCTGCATCGTGGAAGCTATCCGCCTTCAACAAGCGCAGCATGCTGATGGACATACGCATCTCCTGGATGTTCCAGCCCGTCGAAGTGGCCATCCTGTACGCCGGCGAAAACGCCCACGTCCAGCACATGAACGAGGAGCGGGTCGAGCGGGAGGGTTTCCTGGCGTGCGCGCGGACCCGCGACCTGCGGGCTCTGCTGGCCAAGAACGAGTCTACCGCGACGGAGCCGCTGTCGCGGTTCGTATTACCGGAATACGATCCGGGTTTGGTCCGCGAGTGGCTCGGCTTCTGCGATTTCGACTTTGATGGCCGGTTCGGTATACCCGGGATGCGGGTCATCGACTGTTACTCGTATACTATCGTGGACCATGCACCGGGGATGGCGTATTTCGCCCTTAGTTACGTTTGGGGCTTGGCGGGGGCTGATATGGTCGCTATCGATGCCGCTCAGCAGGCTGGCGAGGCAAAGGCGCTCCCGCTCCCAAAGATGATACCAAGGGTGGTGTCGAATGCAATCCAAGTCGTCGCGGAGGTGGGCTACCGGTACGTGTGGGTAGATCAGTTCTGCATCGACCAGTCAGCAGCCGCCGAGCAAGTTGCTGATCACATCTCCAAGATGGACCTGATATACTCCAATGCGGCGTTGACGATCATCGCCGCCAGTACCGGAGGGGCGCTTCCAGGGGTGGGCGGCACTCCCCGGACAGAACGGATGATGCTGCACCTGAAAGGCCGGGTGGACGAGAAGATGGGAACGGTGGAGGACGACTTGACCATTTTCACCACGCCTGCTCCGGTCGCCGCCCTTCAGCAGACAGTCTGGTACAGTCGGGGTTGGTGTTTCCAGGAATCCGTCCTCGCCCCTCGCAAGCTGTTCTTCATGGACCACGAGATGGTCTTTCAAGCAAATGACGTGAACTGCAGCGACTCGTACCCGGAGCCACATGTCGCATTGGACAACATGTTTTATGAGTTCCAGGAAACCCCATTCCTGGCTTGGCCAGAGTCCTGGAAGGAGCCTTCTAACGATCTGGTGTCAGCGTCAAAGGAACAATGCCCAGAAGACGCAATGGATCGCTTCTCCCGCAAAGTCGAACACATTCATGAACTACTTGCAGTGTACACTGCCAAGCATCTGAGCATGGCTTCCGACTCGATCAATGGTTTTGCAGGAGCAATGAAAGTATTTTCTCGTCGCGATCCCAGTTTCAAAGTCATTGCGGGGCTCCCAGTCTTCGACATCAGTGCAGCAGCTCCTGCAACGACCGAAAACCTGAAGACACTGTTGGCTTTCCAGGAGGCATCTTTCCTCCATGAACTCTGTTGGGTTCACGAGCCTAGATATAAGAACATCAGGGGAATTACGGAAGGAGCAAGGGAGGAAGAGATAGTGAGGAGAGACCGAAGAGACTGTCTGCCATCCTGGAGCTGGGCTGGCTGGTGTGGTAAAGCCTCGTGGTCATATATGGGGGACAGGAATGACTTAAAGAAGAGCCTATTGACTTTTAACCTCGAAAGCATAGAATGGGAAGGTGGGAGTATTACAGACTGGTCAGATCCCTCCTCACTAGCACAACGGTGCAGTCCCCCAAAATACCTCGTGGGGGAGGCCTATGTGCTCAGTAAATCCACTGGGAGGGATGTAGCAAGCTGGACAGATGATACTGCCAGTGGGAGCACCGCCAGTGAAAGTACTGTAAGTGGGAGCACCGCCACTGGGAGCAACACTGCCGGTGGGGTCACCACCAGTGGGCTGCCAGTCGGAAGTGTTTGGTCTCATTTGAGCATCGATACGCAAGGTCACGATATTGTCGAAAACATCGAGAGCGGGAGGTGGTCCTATTTGATAATGGCAATCGATCCCGGGAAAGAGCCAACACATCATGCCATGCTGTTGATGTTGGTAGCATGGGGCGATGCTGAGGATATCGGGCGAGGACGAAAGACATGCCATCGTCTGGGGATGGTTAGGGCAACAGTAAATTGTGAACTCAAGGCCCTGCCACGGACCCATTTTCGACTTGGCTAGGTAGGCTTGAGTTTGAAGGGAAAGATATTATCCAATTCATCATATGTAGCGGGGTTTGGAAATATATATACCGCCCAGGAAGAAAAGGCTACTTCAAGGGCTCACGAAGCAGAATGTGGTAGCCGTCGCCCGTCTTAACCTGGCCAAGTGATGCAGCATATTTTGACACATCCTCCACCTTGCATTCCGGAAGGCTGAAGGCGACCTCCATGAATGCCGGATCGTAGGGTGTCAACCCTTTTACGATTATTGGCAGCAACCCCCTATTCGTCGCCTTAGTGAGTGACTCCAAGGTGGCAGTGGCCTAGCGATATATCTGGGTAGGCTTACCTTGCTTAGCCTTATCTTCCGAGAAGTCTCTTGCAACATCGGTGAACTTTTTGGGGTCTTCGCCATCTTTACCAAGGAGCAGAGCGAGAGCCTCCTCCTTTCTAGAGTGCTTGGCGCACTGTATTGAGCAGTCAGTACCGAAGATCTCTCGCACCGCAACGACCCGACACAATGGGATAATTGCGCAAACGTACCAGGATATGGCGGATCTTCGCTGACTGGGCTCCCTTCACCGGGGCAGCTTTCTGCTCAGCACCACCTCCTTTACCCTTCCCCTTCCCATCCACCGCCTTGGTGTCCTTTTTCGACTTATTGTCGTCCGCTTTCTTGTTCCCCTTGGCCATTGTGACGATTTTGGTTTCGAATGCTGACTTGAGGCTCTCTGCCTTGCCGCCGTGGCCTTCGACCGCTAGTCTTGGATCCCCCCGCTTTTCGAACAAGTATATGCAGCTAGCCCTAAAGTCAGCGCATGCACATACATCATATCTGCAACACGGAACGGCAGTGTAACGGCGGACGAGACTGACACTCTCAGTGGTATTTGCAGGTTCTCGGTGATCACATGTGGTTTTATAAATATTTGATCCCGAAAGGCTATTTCGGTCCAAAAACACAGGTGGCCAAACCCTCACCAAGTTTACTTGACGAAGTTTATACCAATAGGAAGGAGCCCCACTGACAGCCACAACCCAACTCGGCAGTTGCCCTCTTGAGCTCGATTGCCGTCTTGCGACCAAGGCATTTCAACAAGCAACTGACTGGACTTGATCTGGCTTCATTGAGATCCGACGATCCCCTGGCCTCACAATCTGCTTCCAAATGGGCGTGGGTCATTCCAGGACAAGACGCTCTGAACTCAGTACCATCCGCCACTGGTTCGCTCACCCTTCCACTCGTATCGGAACATCTTCAGCTTCTAGGAGAACGATGCCCTGAACTCGCAGTCCCTTCTCCAACTCTCTCTGTCCAGCCTATCTTCTTCCTTCTGGATGTTCCACTCCATATACTTGGCATTGCCAATCCTCTTCATCTCGTTGCCCTCCAATTTTTCGTACAGCGCCCAGTCATCAAGCTGTGAAGGTTGCGGGGTCCGTTTCAGCTCATCCATTGGCCGTTGCTCCAGCACCCGTTGCAGTCTTAGCTCGAGGCGATAGGTCTCTGACACGATGTCTAGTTTCGTGCCGTACTGCCGGATGGTATATCTGCAGATCATCAGTCAGTCCTCGTTATACTGATATCCTGTTGGACCCCAATTGAACATACAGGCCCTCATAACGGATGCCCGCTTCGGGGGCATATATACTCCTCAGACGATAGCCCCTGAGAACTCGGATATTCTTCCCGACCTGCGAGATCAGAGGTATGTGCATATCGGACGAACGGCCGTATCGTATGTACTTGGTGAGTTCGGATCCATTCTCATATATGACTTCTTCCCTGCCCGTGAGAAGTGGCAGTGTGGTGATTCCATATCGACCGCTCGTGGGCTCCTCGACCGAACTTGTGACGATACCATCGCGTTGGGCACAAGCTAGGTTGAGCCACCAGCTTTACCACGGTCAGCAAGATACACCCAAGCTCCTCAAAGGGGTTGAGGCTGCATATACTCACTGTCCGGCTTCGAACTGCAAGCGGCCTTCCAATTCGGAGATTGGATTTGTTTCCTTGGTTTGCCATTTCCCTATTTCGTAGGACAGGTCGTTGTTGAATGAGACCTCTCTTAATCGACCGACCCTTACTAGGTCTTTCATGCGGTGGTTGTCGATGAGGAGGTATTGTTCGAGGAAACGCTGTCTCCACGCATTTTGCAGCTTGGAGGCGAGGTCTTGCAGCTTGTCAACTTGGGCCACCATTACCCAGTATCCCAAGTGCAGGACCGTTGCATAATTCGTGTCTTTGAGCAACCGGGCGAATTCTATCACATCCTCGAGCAGTTTGTCGAGGTGGGCATATTCGATGCAAGCAAAGGTTAAGGCAGGGTCGGTGTACATCTCATCCCTGACGGCGTCCTCCAAGAAGTTCTTGAGGTTGGTGTTTTCTGTTTCGAGGCTTTTCTCATACTTCATTGCATGCCGCGCTCTGTCAGACAGGCTCAACAACGTGTTCTTGTCCCACTTAGGTCTAATACCAACGTCGGAGCTCAGTGATTCATTGGAAGATGCTGCAGAGTCCAGTGTCAGTATGGTCGAAAAATTGTGTACTCGTAGGCGGGACCTACTTCTCGGGGATGGCGATCTTCTGGCAAATGGTAAGCCGGCTCCATCAAAACTGAAGTGTCGAATGTTCGGACTCAGAAGCTACGGCAAGGTCAGATTGTACCTAATATCGGGTACTGAAATCACCCACTTGGTTCATAATAAGGTCCTTCTGTCTTCCGAACAGTGACCGTGAGCTGGCATCGTCGGTCGATTGTAAGGGGGCCGGTCTGGGCTTCGGGAGCGGTCGTTCTCGGCGCGATTTGGTGCTGTGACGATTCGTCAGAGCGAATCTTTCTAGTTTGCTCATTTTGACTCGATGCTGTCGGTCAGGTACACTGGATGATCGAGAAGGGCGTGTTCTTGTGCGTCGATGCCACGATGACTTAGGTTGGGCGCGAGCCAAGGAGGAGGTATCTTGGGTCTGCCGCTAGACCGCCCAAACAGACATCTTCTCTGTAACAGCCAAGAAGAGGAGGTATAATTCTGAAAAGAATGTATCGATATGGACGACGAATATCTAGGATTCTTTGTGAGGAGCATGGCACAAATGGGCAGCCTTCCGGACAAAGACATTCTGAGCGGCCCAGACCGCTGCCAGAGTTGAAGAAACAAAGAGAAGGAGTCATCCATCCCTTTCTGGCAGCATTCTGCAAGATGTGCCTTCTTCATTGGGCGCCCCTTCCTATTCTTGATGATACCACACAACTGATGTCATGACACGTCCTTTTTTTCAGACATCTAGCACAACGCATCGTCAATGATCGGCCAAAAAAAATCATGTTGTTCAACGCCACAAAATCTCGAAGATAGGACACCTCAACTTGAAAAAATCTGGTAACTAGAGTGAATTTCGTATCAATTGGATTTGAGGGCCCCTATTCTTGTTTCGCATCAAACTTGGCATTCTTCCTTGTGAGATTTGACGATTAGCTACATCATTAACTTGCTTGGCCACCACTACCACCCCATTAGCCAGGAGACCACGAACATCGCTCGCATCAAGAAGTGTTCGCTGTGGGCGTGAAGTTGTACCTCAAGCACCCGGCGTCCACATAGCCGCCCACCCCGCCGTTGCCGGTGCAGTTGTTCCAGTTATCGTACAGCAGCTCCGTGCAAACAAGGTCGTGGCCCGGCGTGTCCTTGGACGTCTGGTTCAGGGGCCGCGCCGGGCTCGCCTTGTCGACGGTGGTCTTACAGCCGCTGACCCAGCTGATGGCGAAGTAGTACGGCACGTTGCTGATGGTCGCGCTGTAGGTGATGGGCGCCTTGCCGTCGTACATCTCGTCCTCCGTCAGCCCCGTGTTCATGCACGCCTGCTGGCTGCCCAGCTGCACATTACTCCCTTGGATGGGCCCGTGGCCCGGGAAGTCGGACTCGTCGTTGCAGTGGATCGAGCTCAGGGCCAGCGCGATGATGGACGCGGTCGCGGAGGGCGGCGGCGGGGCCGCGTACCCGCCTGACGATGTGGTGGATGATGCGGTAACGATTGGGCTTTGGACGACTGAGGTGTACTTCAGGCAGCTGTAGTTGTCCGCCACATTGCAGATGAAACCCGATGGACAGCATCCATTGCCGCAGCAGCTTGTGCCTAGAAGGGCTCAGTATCGTATCGCTACTGCTGGGACCAGTACCTTCGTCTCGGGGAGAGAGAGGTGTGTGTGTATGAGCATGGGCAACGAGCGACTTACTATTTCCACATAGGTTATAATCGCCGCTGGGCATCATGCAGCATGTATCGCCGTAAAGATACGAACCACATCGATCCTGGCACCAGAACTGTTCCGACGTGCAGTTTCCAGTACCCGATGCGCCTCCAACCAACAATAGAAGCAGCGGAAGAAGCCACCGGGTTACCCGAAGGACTGGAAGCATACTGGCCATGGCGATTATCACTTTTGCTGCAGCAAGTCACAAACTCCCCGAAGTTCTTGGCTTACTGGGAATGCGAGAACGTTGATTGTGGTTTCTCGTGGACCGCGAGAGGTGTAAATCAAGAAAGACAGAGCCTACTCGCGGTCAATTGACGACTGAAGAGGTAGGTGAGGCGCGAAATAAACTTGACGTTACTAGATGTTTGTTTGCTTGCCTCCTCCCGTTTGTCCCGCCATCGGTACTTCGTTTGCGCCTCTTGACACATGCTTTTGCGAATAACCTCAATCAGAGGACGTATCGTCATCTGCATCTGACACGGTATGCTTTTCGCTTTGGGTGTTCCCAACTAATCCTCTGTACAGGATCTTTGTCAAACTCCATCGACGTTAGATGCGATGGCATCCCATCTTATGAGGCATCGTATCCAGGCACAGTCAGTTGATCCCGATGGGAAGCTGCAGGGCCACCTAATCGTCCAACGCAAACTCCGTACGACAGCTACCAGCATCCGGATGAGCGTTTGACAAGGGTCCTGCTAGTTCTTCGCAGAGTTCAGCATGCGAAGCTATCGAGACAGGATCAGATGGGAACCTTATCGCTAGCAGAAGACTGGATGGATGCGAGCATAAACCGACCCCTGATGGCACAGCATCGCTAAGTTTCTCATCTTGGCTACACATCTCGTTCTGGCAGATGTCGACATCTGATCTAAAGTGTTACCGGAGCACGAACCGCGAAGCTGCCTGTTCAATTTGATTCTTCAATACTAATCATGGGCTAGCGGCTTCTTTCCACCGCTTCTAAGAATCATCAAGCTGTCGTTGGTCCTGGTTGCCCAATCCCTCGGGACCTCCTTTGTTCGGATCATCCGTGAGGCGTTCAATAATCCAGCCAGTCACGTGCGCCATAACACCTTCGTTGACTCTTGACCACTTTTGATCGCTCTATACGCCATGCCCACCACAGTCTTCCAAAATATATTCAGCCATTGCATGTGGCGTAGAACCTCTCGATTCGGCTGCTGCGATTCGTTTCGTCCTGCACCGTTTCCTTTTTGTCTCCCTCTTTATAACGGACGCCATGCATGCAGAGCGTTGTCGTTCCTGAAAGAGCTGAACCCCCCACGCGCGCGGTGACAGGAACGCCCATACGCCACCTCCTGCTGGAAAGCAGTATGTAGATCAGCTGCATGGTCAGATCTGGTCTCGGAACAGGCCACCGAACGACCAACGGCCGTATGTACATACGCCACGAGGAGGGGGCACGCTATGCCCGATTACCAGGGACACAATAGCTGGTAGACCGGTCGGCACATGCTTGCTTCACCTTTGGAAACGAACTACTTGAAGGAAGGAGGGGCGAGCTCTTCTGTTATAGTCCAAGTAGAAATATCAGTTTCGTTACAGCTGATATTTTTCCAGGCGGACAGCAGTAAGGCTTTGCGGTCCAAGCAGTTTTGCTACGCTATGGACGAGCTGGCTACCATCTTGAGATAAAAAGTCCCACGTGCCATTGTCACATTCGGAGTTGAGTTGCACGCATATCTAATACTACCTACCATACCCCATGTACAGCACCACGATGCTGCTATAAGAAAAAGGAGGTAAGGGAGGAGCAGTGACGGTGCGTACATGCGTATGTATGTCTTGCGAAGCGACTGCAACCCAAAAATTCAAGGCAAGACTACAGTACGGTAAGACGCAAGTAAGAAAAGGGGAGGAGCCCCCCGGGAACAGAACCCGGACTCCATCGAACAAAACCATCGCCCCAACAAACGTTTCACGGAGGGCTTTTTTGGCGCATGTCAGATCCAGCGGAGGGGGAGGGGCGGCACGATTGGCCAGGGAGGCGCGCCTCAACGTCCATTTACGGAGCTGGGACAGCAGGTGGTAATACGTCCGGTAGGTTGCGTATACACACGTAAACCATCAGATCCCCACGCTACAGTGGAATCATCGTGGAATCCTGCTGCGTGGTTGTAGGGCTGGTTCCTTCCAATCGGAATATCTAGTATCATGGAATCACATGTCTATCTGCCTTGCCTGCTTGTTCCTCATTCCTTCTGGCCCCTCCCTCCCCTCCCCATCCCCAAAGAGGCCACATATGTATGTAAGCTGAGAACAAATCATGCTATATGTATGTATGCGTACATATGTAGCTGCTGCCATTGTGGAGGACGGTGATGCAGGCGGGATTTGGACGCTTGGAAGGATGATAAGTCCAGCTGCGTCCGTTTGGTTCGCATCCAACCCCCGATTAAGCATAATCGCCAACGTCAAGTTTTGAACGTAGGAATAGGTTTCACAAGCCGATTGGACCGGAGGAAGCATCGCTGTCGATCCTAGTGCACGAAAGGGGACCCCAGCTGTTTGGCCCTGCGCGCCCAGGAGCCCAGGCTGCCAGGGTCGCCGAATGAGGATTATTCTCCTCTGTGCAAGGACTTTTATCGATTTTTCCCCCTTCGTGTCATCATATGCCGGAGATGATGACTAGACAGAACGTGCTCCTTCACAGGGAACAGCAGCAGGCCCTGGCAGGGCCAGAGGCAAGAATTTGAACGGGGATGGTCAATCTTCATCACATCAGCCTGGCTGCTGCTAGCAAGGGCACAGCCGCACGATGTAAAAATCCGAAAATCGATGCGCGTGATCTACCACTTCGCTTTGGCCTCATTAATCTGCCGAGATGCCTGTGTTTGCTTGCTTCGCTTCGAAGGGTAGGCAGGATAGGCAAGCACAAGCACATGCCGCACCGCACACGGCTTCGGCCAGAGCCGAAGTAACCCCAGCAGACCATCGTATCATTTTGGGTGTGGAAAGGGAACGCACTGGGCATTGGACACACAGCTACGGTCGCAATAAGAGTGGTGCGGAGTGCGCTCGGCCAGGTTCGTTCACTCACGGTCTGCGTTGCGACGACGCAGCAGGCATGGTGGCATGGCAGCATGGATTCCTGGCTCCTCCTTACCTAAGTCACCTTGCTCCACCGCAAATGGCCAGGGGGAGGAGGAGAAGGATGCTGTAGAGGGAGAGACGACGAGGTCTGCAACGTTTGTTTTCCCAATGTTACAGGCAAGGCAAAGGCAGGCCAGTGAGCTCGTTGGCTGGATCTGGCTGGTCTTGCTGCTGGAACGGAACATAAGATAAAAAAACATGGTGTGCCAGGATTCCCATATATTCCCCGAGCGTTTGTGGATCGCGCAGAGGGATCGCGAAAGGACAAAATTACAAAAGAGCCTGTCCACAGCCCACTCGGGCCCCATGCGCGGTGTCCGCGAATGTAACGCTGGTAGTGGGAAGACCATCGTGAGGCTCCGCTTTGACAAGGAAAAAGCAAAGACACGAGAGGGGGGGAGTGGAGGGGTTTGGGCAGAAGGTTTGGGGACGACAACGTGGGAAAACGTGAAAATGGATATCCTGGTGGTGCCAACGACTGACGGTAGCGACAGACTGTTTGAGTGTACACACAAAACACCAACACGAAAAGACAAGAAGAAAAAAGAAACCCACCTCAGGCTATCTTGGGTCGGGAGTCTTGACCGACTCGAATGATCTTCGGACGAGCAGATGCAGCCGACAGGTTTTGTTTTTGTTTCGCGCCGCAAGCCAGCTTCTAGTTAGTCATTGAACAGGCAGTCGGGTCGTCAGAACCAGTCAGAAAGAAAGAGGCGCGCTGTCTGGGTATCGCGTCAAAAAAGACCGACAGACCGACTCGACACAACATCATGCGTGTGGTCCCGGTGGCCTGGGAATGGAATCCCTGAAGCCAGATTCGTCGCGTTGTTGCTTATGCACTCCAGCTCGTCCCAATCCAGACCTTCCTGTTCCGTGGTTCTTGGGCTGGCCCGCAGGGTACTGTTGCTTATTGCAGGAAGGAGGTGAAGTGACGGATGGATTCGTGCCCATCCTCTCGCTCCATTTTTGGAAGGTGATTCGTTCCCAGTCGCCGAATCCGTGGGTAAGTTGTCATCGTCGGTATCCGAACGTGGCTCAGAAAAGAAACCTCTGGTGTAAGTACACTCACTTTTTGTTGCTTCAATGTCCACTCGACGACGTGTGCTGTGCTTTTCCGACAACCCCCCCCACTACGCACCCACCCCCTCCTCACTCATCACAAAAGTCACAGCGGAAAGATATCAAAAGCAAACATAAGGCGGTCGGGCTAGCCCGCGAAATGATTTATCACACTTCCATACCTATGGTGGGTGCGGCGCGCCCGCGTGCTTGCATGGGGCACAAAGAAAGAAAAAATGATAGACCGACCTGACGTCGGAACTTACAGCGCACGTAGCGGCGGAAACGACCCCAACAAGCTCTGGAGATCTTTCGGGTGCAAGTTCCTGATGAGCCAAGCGTTTTGTAGATCGCAAAGAAAAAGGTTAGATGGTCTCCATCCATACCTAGAAAACCGACGACTGGGTTAGGGGAGTTCGTGAGAGTGCGGGCCTTGTTTGGTCATCTGAAACGATAGCTCGTGGCAGCAGGACGAATATAAAGAACATGTCGGAATAGATTAGGTAGCCTCTCCTGACCGCCCCTCATCCTTACCTGGATCCAACGCCGTCTCTCTCTGCCGACTGCCGCGATCGAAATAGCTGAAACAAGCCACATACGGAGCGCCAGACCCGGGCTCTCGCAGGTCCGCGCATGGAGCTGAATATAGCTCGGTGACGGTTGGTCGCTGCTGCATGGAACGAAACGAGTCAGCCGGAAAAAATAATACAGCTTCATCTGAAGCCTCATACGATCCCGCTATGGGTGTCTTAATATGGTCAGCTCAGCTGAAAAGCAAAAACAAGGCAATGCACATCTCGAGATGGTTTCATCCCATGCTGGAGTCCACGACTAAATCGTCTTGAGATCGAACGGGTGCTCGCCGGCGGCAGATAGATACCAGAGTGTCGGGCTTATTAGTGGCTTTCCGGGGCCATGATAGGACGACACTCGTCAGTCGCGTAGGCCACCTCTCTCGGTACCCCAAACATGAAACCCCATGACACGACCATGAGCAGACAAGTGGCACAGCTGGCTTCAAGGCTGGTTTGCAGGGCATTCCTATTTCAGGTGAACCGAAGAAAATTGCGATACATTTCCTGCCAGGAGTAGCTAAGCGGCGTTGGCTCTCGTTTCTTTCATATCGGCCCTTTACTGCGCGACCAGGAGGATCGTCGTCGGCAACGGCGTCAAATGTGTAAGGAACTCCTAGTCTGCGTCAAGCCTCTTCTCCGGGAAATCAGGGTCCTTGCGCCTAGAAAGGACGGCGTGTAAACGGCGCGGATGTTAGCTCGGAAGCCGACATTCCAGAAGATTGGGGTTCTACTACTACACCTATTGTAGTCTGCCGCCAGCTGTTCTAGGCATGGCGTCTTTCTCGAGCAGCCTGAGCGACTTTAGTTCGGAAAAAAGATCGTAGCGTGAATAGTGTAAGTCGCAGTGCATGTTTCTAAGAATGTATCTCCACGAGAGACGGACGGAGTTCCCATTCCTACTAGGGGGAGCCATGTGATGGCGATGGTGAGCTTAACCCTAGCGCGTTGATATCGCGGGGTTGCAGTGTCCGTCCGGTCGAGGCTGAACGAAAGAGCTGCAGTCAGTTTTGCTTGTGACCTGTGCCAGCGTTACAATGCACAGTGGCTTTGATTCAACGCAAAGAAGGCTTGAGTGACATTCCGGGTGGCGTTCAGTCAACACCCGGATGCTAGGCGAGCAACAGGCAGCGGCATTTACGAGAAATACGGACAGAAGCGCCGAAAAGGCCAAAGGAGAATTAAGAGGCACGGTGTCGCGGAGCCATGTATAAGAGTCTCTTGTATGGTTATTATGGGACGCTATAAGCAGCCGGGTTGCATTTGACGTCCGGCGAGGTTGCATCGCGAATTGGCGCGATGTAATGTCGGCTGGGTACTTTGGGCTTTCGCCTGCCTCTAGGCCATGCAGTTCACTGAATCAAGAGCCAAGCGTGTGCGAGCGTGCCCATTCGGGTTGGGGATGCCGGAAGTAAGATCTGACCATGCCGTAGCACTGCAACGCTGCTTGGGTTCACCTCTCGAAGTGCCGGGCGAGTGCCCTGATATCCCCCGTAGCCGTGGGCCGGGCTGTATCGGGTGGTTGAAAAACGCCCCGACCGTCCAGGGCCAGGGATTTCGGGGCGTGGCCTTGCCCTCGGCAGTTCTTCGCAAGTGAGTAGGGGCCTGGCTCGACGGGCGATTTTCGCGTGGTCAAGGTCTGGAGAAAAAGCGAAGCGATGAGGCGATCGGGCTCGCGGAGCCTTTTTGGTGGAGCGGGCGCCCTGGTCTTTTTCCTCGCGAGCGGTTTCAGGCTGCTGATCAGTTAATAATAATACGGTCGGATCGTACCTACCTCACAGCTCAACGTCTTTTCGCAACGTCGCGCCGCCTGATGGAGGAGCAGCTGCAAGAAAAAGGCGGGGTGAGGGAACATAAAGTAGGTACGACTGGACGACGACGATGAGATGCCTCGATCAGTGCTAGTTCGGGATATTTATCGCGACGGCCAGCGTTACACCGCAAGTCGAACAGCAATTTGTAGAGTCGCAGCCACACATGTCAAAGTCGGCAGACACACTGACGTTGCAATCTATATCACACACATGAGTGTATCTGCCCGTTGACGTATTTTGTTTCACGCAGTGACCAAATGTTCTGGCGATCCCCAAATCCATGGTTCTGAAACATGCGGCTCAACTAACTGTAGCTCTGGAACCAGATTGGGGCCGCAAACGACAAATCACAAACAGCCGAGTCAGACTTTGTAGGTCGGCGGTCTGCAGCCGAATTCGGCCCATGAGCGATTTTGCCATGTCATAAACGTCCATATCCATATGAGGCCCGCTTTGATGCCAATCTGTCCAGGTCGACGTCCTGGCAAACAAGTTTATAGATGACAAATATATGTGGTGCGTGTATTCGGATGACCTTGCTTTTGGAGGCAGATATGAGTGTATACATCTAACCTATCAGGGCATGCTGCAATGATACGTATATCCTAGTAGACCGACATGCACTGCTGCTGTTCTCTGTCTCCCATCACAAACCGGTGAGTCTTACCAAGATGTCGAAATGGGTCTCCCCGGCTTGGAGTGATGTTTGCAAATTTCCATCCATTCGTATGTCAGCTTGCGTGCTAGGGAAGGGGCTACCCGTACTGTCAGTTGCGTATAAAGAACTTTAATTACATCCTTGGCTCACTCTCGTGTAACACGATTATGTAGTGAACATGATATACCTTGCAGATATCCAGACGAGGGAAGAGGCCAGAACGGCCATGAAGCTGGTATGCTGCACCTGTATGTCCTACCTGGTATCGGCTCGAAGTCATGCCGATTCGCCGGCAAAACGTTCGCTAGTATATCTGCAGATATTTTTACGTGATTGGCACCCCAGAACGCGCAATAGCGTTGGGGAAACGGAGCAATATTTCCTTGAGGGGGCGGAGCGGCCTGCATAGATACGAGGCGGCGGCAGTACCTGTTTATCGACAGACGACCCGAGCTGTCGGTATAATCGTCCTCTTGGGAAAGTAGTACACGCACGCCTTCTGCGCACGCATATGCATCAGGCAGGGGGCAAGCTGAGGAAGATCTCAAGGATGCCGGGGGCCTGGCGAGAACGATGACTGGAAGAGAGGGTGTGTAGGTCCCATGTTGGGAACCCGGACCGGTTTTCGTGAGTCTGACTGCATCATATTGCCTGCACGATGGCCGGGCTTTTCTTTCCCTATGTGACTCTCTTACATCTCGCAATGACCAAGGAGTGCTCGGCCTCTGCAAGAAAAAGCTTATAGCGTATCTGGAGGTAGTCAGTCGCTGTTGCAATGTGCCATATAATTTGATGGTTCTCCCGATACCCCCCTCTTCCCAAGGACCATAGGACCATGTGCCCCCGCAATTTCTGTCATTACGTCGTGATGATACTGGCGTCATACCTGTCGCGTTGCTGTCGTCGTCGTTGCGCATCACGCCCGTTCTGCATAGCAGTTCACACATAGCTCGAAATGACCGCACAGGCTGATTGGAAGTTTCTGTTGATTTCGGCTGGGCATTCTTTTGGCACATCCCGTTTGTGGGTGGACGAATGCCCAATTTGTGCAGATCATTCCTCCAATAGTGAAGATTAGTGCGTGCCAGGTCGGGATTGTCGAATCACGATCGCACTTGGGGCCAGGATAGGAATGAACAGACTCCAAGGGTACCATGCCCAAAAAGCAGTTATGAGGATAGCTCATCCTTGTTGCGAGGCAGGGCAGGCAGGGATGCCTCAAGAACTCTCCCCCCAAGCTGCCAAGCGTCCAGGAACCTTACGGACCCCCTGTTCACCTGTTTCCGCGGTCCAATTGACTGCCCTCCAGCTCGCTCGCCCAGGCACTTTTGAAAAAGCCGGCCCTCCTTTTTTATTCCCTAAGGTTAGGCGGTTCCAAACGAGAGTCGGAATGGGTTCGCATAGTGCCGACCCTTCCCGGCAATCTTATAAAAAGTTCAGGGTGGTTATGCCCAATGACCAAACTCCAGAACTGCTGTTTCTGTGCCGTATTCACATACCAGTACGGCGTTAAAAGGACCTGTAATTTGCCTGTTGATTAAGATTGCAGTTTATCTCCCGACGAAGTGGGTGGATGAGATCACCCCATCTCTATCCACCCATCCTGCCATCCTATCATGCCCCCGATTCGAACGGTTCGAACATTCGGCCACTTGTCTCGTTTGTCTGTGCGCTAACTCCCAAAACAGCCAGACAGCCAGCCTGCTTGACCAGGAGGCCGGTTTGGCCATCAGCAGAATAGTCCGACGCGCCGTTTCTGGTGGCTTGAGATTCCCGAGCGAAGGGGAAGGGTACAGTACAATGTAAGACAATAGCCACAAACAGCAAAAATTAGGAACATCACTTCAAGTAGCTGACGATCTTGGGAGAAAAAAGGTTCCCAACCCCCCACACGTCAAAGTCCGAGGGCCCTCGAGCGCAGATTGTGCGTGTGCGTTCGAACTCTACAGGTCTGATATGACTCTTGAACAAGATTGAGCAGCTTATGCTTAATATCATATTCTACGACATGACTTGCTCGCAATCCGCTGTCAAACCGGCTGCACCCAAGTCGGGGACCACAACTCCTGGCATCCGGTGGCCCAAGTGGTTCTGGTCGGGTGGGACTCTTCTGACCCTGACCCGTTCTAGTGAACATCGCAGTCGCAGCAGTCTCTTTTTGGCAGTGGCTGTCTATTTGCAGTAGCCTGGCCCGAGTCATGGATGTTAGTCGAGTCTTGTCTCCGGGTACTCCGTACTAGGCACGGGAGATACAGCCCAGCCCAGACCGAAACAAAATCTCCAGATACCACCACCAATCGACAGCATGGGCTGGCGCCTTCTCATCGGCTTGCTATGTGTTCTCTAACATGCTAACATTGGTCTCACGGCGAACCCTTCTTTTAATGGCGTGCTCCTAGACGTCTCGCCACGTGCCGTATATCCAGATGTGATCTGTGTCAACCAAGTCAAGTCACCCATGACAGCTAACGGTACCTGATAGTCGAGTGCAATTAGAGACGGAACTTGCCAAATCAGGCCCTGCAGGTTGTTGTCCCCTTACTGTGTAGAGTACGATCAAACACACTGCTCTGCTGCGGGTAAATACAACATGAAGACAAACAGGTCCTTCCTTCTTGGAGGAGATTGTTAGTATGATCCTCCGAAGAGGATTAGTCGCCAGTTGCAGTTGCAGTTGCAGTTGCAGTTGCAGTTGCAGTTGCAGTTGCAGTTGCAGTCTGATAGATGAAACATTTCGGGCTGGGTGCAGGTATGGAGTTACCTGATTGGTCGAAATCGTGGCTTGGTACGCACTCTTTGTCAGATTTACAACCATTTTCAACCACTCAGATATCAGCTTGGGTAGCATCCTGACAGCCGACTAAAACTCCAGCTTGCGGCGGCACTTCGCTCTCAAGAATCTTCCTTCTAAGGTGCTCGACTCATTGCTGAACTCTATTTCCCAAAACGAGTCCCTCCAGCCACGGACCTAGTCTGGCGGTGAAGTCAAGTGAAGTAAAGATGGGCAAAGAAAACAAAAACGTCCTCGTCTACTCCAGACACTAATAAGGCTATCTGCATGTGCAGCAACAGCACTTACACCTCATCGCCTAGGGCCACCTACGTAGTAAGCAAGTCTACCCACGTACGACAATGCATTTTGCCTGAGCAAACCGATAGATGCCACAAACCCTGGCCAGCCAGCCAGGGCTACGTGCATATAACACAAGACCTGCCTAGACAAGACTCCTACCAACCTCACGAGCATCAATGGATATTTCCACCGTTGATCATGGCCCATGCGTCCAGCCGACAATCCCAACCAGCAAGTTTTGGAGATGCTAATAATATGTTGTTGTTATCTGATGTCGACAGGGCCGACGGGCCTTTTGACAAAACTCCGAACTAACCAGATCAAGCAACATATGCAAATGTCATATACTGTATATCTTGATATGCCAGCGCCCATATAACACACACTTTGGGCAAAAGCTGCAGAGGCAATGAGCCGGTCCCGTCTCTATTTTGTGATAGTTATGTAATTGCATTTATGAGTTGTCGAAGGAAGTTTGGTTGTTTGGGTGCTGAGGATGGCTGGTCGAACTGGACAGGGCCTCTCATCCTCTCGCCGTGACCGACCTGTGCCACGATAGAACCCGCGTTTACAGTGTGAAGTGAACGCACGTGGAGTATAAAGTATGTAAGGGGGTGGGAGGTGGGAAGGACTCTCGAGATCCGCAGTCCGACCACCTTTTGCTGATGCGATAACCCATCAGTGCAATCAATGCCTTACTTATATCTTGTCCATCTCTTGATCTGAGCACGATCTACACACATGCGATTCTTGCTTCCGAAATATAATAATAGCATGAGGATGGCGTAGAGCATGAAAGCCTCCCCTATCATATGTGTTGACCCCTGGGGGCGGGACTTTTAACATTGGTACGCTTCAACCCTCGGGGCCGTGAGGTGACATTCGATACATAGAGAAGGGGAGAAAAAGCATCGACACGGGCAGCCAGTGCCAGTACGGTCACGGTATGTACCCAGCAGCATGCTACCGTCCGCAGCGCCGTACATTGTGGTGGACAAAGGGGGCCAAGAAACAAAACGTGTGGATGCCGGCTGCATGAGCATGGGAATAGCGTATTTTACTGGTAGTGCTCTGGAAATGCCGCTAGCCCTATGCATAGTAGCGCCCTCCTGCCCTCGGCGCCCAGGCGCCCTGCTGGGGGGTGCTCGGGGGCTTGCTGGGAATGCTGGTAATGCTGGGTACATGGTAATTTAGTGCTGTTGCAGGGCCCCACGCGCCGCTTTCGAGAGCCACGATTTTCGGGGTCGTTCCTTTGGCTAACTTATACAAGATACACGCTTCAATGTTCTTAGCGCAGTGCCTCCCCCGTCCGTCACCCTTCATCGTCTGGCAGTTCGCGATGCCGAACATCTGCACCGTCTCCTCCCCATACAATCTCTTGAGACCTTGACTGTTTGGGCTCCTCTCTCCTTCCTTTTGGCTCTATCCATTCGGGTTGAATTAAAGAGGGGACGTGAGATTCGCGCGCTACCTTACGTTATATCACTTCTAACCTCCGTTCGCTCTCTCTCTCTCTACCTGTTTCCTACTCCAGGATCTAGTCCATTCCTCTCTCTTGCCCCTTGGCCATTTGCCTTTTGTACCTGCATAAGTTCATTTGTTTGTTTTGCACCTCGAGATATCCAGTCGTCGTTTTTTTTGTTTTGTGTTCAAGGACGGGCAACCCACACCATTCCATACATACATTGCCTCGCGCGAAGTATTTCCTGTTTTCCGACTGTCAATCAAAGACCTCGACACGCCACACATACCGAACCCGGGCGACGAAGGGCCACTACACACTCGAGAGCTAAGGTTCCCCCGACAACTCAACACAATCCATCTGGATCGGAACCGAGCTAGATGCAAAATTACGAAAACGTTTAAGGCATCAACGCAGGCATCGACACGAACATTGAGTTGCAGCGCATTTGCAGTGGCCAAGGAAGGAAGTTCTGGCCCTCCTGTTATTCGACCAATCTCCTGCCGCCGGGCCCTCCCGTTTGAACGGTAACGACCAATTGCAAGCTGGTGGCAGTCGTACCGAGCTGCAGCTAGAGCTTCGACGGAACATCGATAACTCGGCACCTCGAAAAACGGATTAGAGCAACCAAAACCGCATTGCGGCCTCACTTTTCACTTTCAAGTACGTATGCATTTTGACCGAAGTGGCCATGGACTTGGCCTCACCTGCCCAGACCAGCCACTACGGCTTTGCACCCCGAGGGCGTTAGACGTCATTCACCTCACTCAGCGATTGCCCGGAACAAGTGTTTGCGCGCGCAAGGCCAGCTGCCAGATAGATAGCTGTGGCCCATCCCACGTACATGCAAGGGCGAGCGCACAATACTCCCTGTTGTGGAACGATGCTTTGCGCCGCCGGCATGATCGCATAAAGCATGGCTTTTCAATACTTCTCGAGCACGCTGCAGCCTGCACCGTGCTTGTGAAGGGACGAGATATCACCTCCAATGAATCGACCGGGGACTGCAGGGGAGGGTTCAGCAGCAGCCACGCCCTCCCGGCACTGGCGTCATCAGCACCCGGTATTGATATTCGCCGGCAATTTTATTATTCCCCCTGATTTTCGCCATGCGCAACGAGGTCCCCTACCAGAGCGACCATCTGTCTTCTCCCTTTTCGATATACCTGGGAGAAAGTATATAGCCTGCTAACAATTTCTTTCTTCAGATCTGAGGGTCTCTAACTGAGTCTCATCGCTTCACGGTGTCACTTTTTAAGGCCCACAGGACGGCGAAATAACTTAGCCAAACCGGCGAGACATACCGGCTCTCTTCCGGCAGTCATTGTTTCTGCGGTTGTGCACCCAAGCCTTCTTCGCAGCTGCAAGGCGCTGTTCAGTCGGATCAACACCACTTCAAAATAGGTAGGCCGTTGGTTGCTTTGCTGCGATAGCAAATTAGCAATCCCAGCGGACCGGCACCGGCTTTATTCGCAATTTCGGGACGCGGGTAGGAATACTCGGGTTCGAAACGGTCCTTCTTCCAGCCAAGCGAAGACAACTTCGTCGTCAAGCAAAAAGCAAAGAAGCAGCGACAAAACCAATCTCACGCCTCGCTTATTGTGCATTCACCCATTGAGCCGGGACGCAACCTACAGCCTCCAGACGCATACTGACGACCAGCATTGGGCAGCTTGCAGCTGAAAGGCCAACCGCATCGTACCATTCCTCTCGGCACCGCAGCCCCTGTATCGAAGGTACTCCGCACCCCCTGGTCTTAACCATACCCCGGACTATATTGCATAACACCGCAAAGTGCGCAGCGAGGTTTCCCACCAGTCCTATCGCGCCCAGCTCCTGGTCGACTTGATCTCTTATATCCCTTCCTGGTATCGCATTGGAAGCGTCGCCCCCCCAAACACCTTTTTGGGTAGTAAACATCGGTCATTGTTTTCGATCACCCTCGACTCAACATCGTCGACTAGTCGTGATAGAGGGAAAAGATCGATGAAGTCATCGGAGACATAACCATCGCTCCGGCCATTAATACGAGACAACACTGTTGCCACAGCAAGTAGCTCATCATGCATTCTTCGTATGCATCTCAGAGGCCCCCTTCGGGAAAAGCCGCCAAAATCCTCGGCGCGACAGAAGACTTCTCTGGCGTGCCTCCTGCACCCAAGAACTCAAACCATAAATACGCGGGGTTCCTCGAGCCCGCATTGGATGGGCCGCCCTCGCCAGACCGTCTTAGGCAGCTTAGCCAGGAGATGAGGCGCGGTTCGCAAGCCGACGTACGGCGCGGTTCGCACGCCGACACCAGACGCGGCTCTCATGCCGATATCAGGCGCAGTTCAATCGCGGAAAAGCGCCTAAGCGGTTCAGCTGCTGAAAAGCGTCAAAGCCAGAACACCAGCTCGTCAGGTTCCTCTTCCCTTCTATCGTCAGGCTCAGACCGACCATCATGGGAGCATGGCTTGGAGCAGCTGAGTTTGTCACGGAAATCCTCTCAGCGGTCCACGACAAGCAGCTTGCCATCGCGTGAGGGGCGTCCGGAGAGCCTGCAGATATTTGGAAAGACATTATTTAACCGCAGGGGTAAGTTGCGGAGGGAAAGCAGTGACCAAGGCTCATTGAACAGCTCTCTACAACACAGCGAGGTTGAGGCTGCTCCTGTCGAACCCCGCCGGAACGCGTACGTAAGGGTCGATCCCGTTTATTCACGGGATGCTAGGAGGGCCAGAACGCGAGCGCAAAGGATCGATGCCATTCATTCACGGCGTTTTAAATCGGCGGAAGGGCAAAGGCGATGCTGAGGCACCGGCAAAAAAGATACAAATCTCTGGTCCCTATAACTTCCAACATCTTACACATTCCCAGAGCGATGGTATCGACAATGTCGAGGAGAATATGATCGACCTCTCAGATCCGCGATACGCGCGTCGGCCAACAGACCCGTTCCCTAAACATATTCGACCCGATCATTCGCATTTCGCCAACTTTTCGTCTGAAAGTTTGACGGGTATACAAGAAGACCCATCTGCTGGATTGCATGCGCGGAAGAATAGCGAGCTGCAAGCGCGGCCGCCTTATGGCCACGAGCGAACCCAGACGCAGCAGAGTCGATACTCTCCTTCCGCGCCTCCTCGACCTCCGGTGAAGCGAACCCAATCTGAGGAGCAAATGCGAGGCCCGCCTCCTCGACCGCCAAGGTCTCCTATCGGAATGAGTTTCAACTCGCCTCACCCCCGCCCAGGCTATCTAGTCGGACGCCATCCCGAGAAGAGCTTGACCCCCTGGAGCGGCCAATGACCAACTGCAGCTCCCGGCAACCAGCGCCTTTTGTTCTGTCTCCTGCCCCACCAATGCCAGAACCCCCTGCTACAGCACAAGGCCTGATTGGCGACTTCTTCGGCCCGAACGAGGTCCCCGAGGAAGATTTTGGCTCGCACGCCATCACGACACCGGATGATGCAGCCTGGCCTCTGACGGCCAATGTCCTGACGGCATTGCCCGATGTGCCGGAGGAGGAGGAAAGCTCTGCCGCAGCCCGACAGGAATGCGGCAGTGTGACGAGCAACTCGTCTTTGAGAGGAAGCGTCTCGGTTCCTCTACTTCGTAAGAAGTCGCAGGCTCAGGGTCCTGGTCAGCATCCCCCGAGCAACGCATCAGAGACACTGGGCAAATTCGATATGTTGGCCGCCCAGCGTCTTATGCGAGGGACCATTGATGATGACGGGAGCGTGTACGAAGACGACCTTAACTGGGAAGATGACATCGATTATTGCTACGAGCATGCTGCCGAAGCTGATTTTGATTATGCCTGGGAGCGGCCATCTGCCGACATGACGCGAGATTACGACGAAGAGGCGCAAAGTCCGAAGACAACCAAGCCTAGACCGTCGCGACACTCAGCAGGTCAGACCGGCAACCATCTGTTTCTACGCAACAAATACGACGTCCCGGCCCTGAGCCCCGCCAGCCAAACATCAATGGCCTCTTCGCAGGGTGTCATCACACCAACACTCCAGCAAGGACCCGTGACTTCGAACTTCTCTCTGCCTCGAAGGGACAGCTCCACGCTTGCTGGCCGTGGACATAGCCGTGTGCCATCTCGGGTCTCGGCTTTCAAGGAATCGCAGGGTTTCATTTCACCATCTCTGTTGATTCCGAACGACTACCATCAACAGATGCTTCTCCACGAGAGCGAGTTGAGGGAAGAGGACGAAGATCATGAGGCCATGTATCTGAGCCACGGCACAAGTTTCCTCGACCCAGCAGCTCTCAAGAAAGCGAACGCCCGCGCAAGTTCTTCGACGACACACTCGACGTACTCAGATTCGTCGAGTCGCCACCGGTCGGCAACCTCAAACTCGACGGCCTTTACACGCTGGACAGCTAGCAGCGCCGCCACCAGCATCGAGGGCTGGCAGGCTCCTAGTGATGACAGCGACAACACCGTCTCGAAGATGGACAACGATAATGTGTCGCCGCTGCCTGTTTTCCAGGATGTCTTCAAGCGTGACGCCAGTCGCGAACGCCACGTCAGGGCTCAGTCGCATGCCAATGTGTTTGCTCCCAACGACGACGGCGAGGTGTCTCCCGTCACTGTTGAGAAGCCCTCTCCCAATCTACCTGCGAAGTCTCACCGTAGAGCGAGGACCAGCAGCCGCAGCCAGAACACCATACCGGCTTCATTTGGCCTCTTCCCTGCGGTCCCGGGCACTTACAACTTGCCAGGAGGTCGAATCTAGGTCGTAATATGTACTTACATATATGCATCTATATATCGCTATTTTTCTACCAGCAATATCTTTCTTGATAGTCATTATCCCCATTGGAGCCTTGAGCTTCGGTATCGGCCACGGTTTCGGTCGAACCAATACCTCGATAAGCCCTCTCCGGCTGTATTTTACATGTGCAACACAGGCACATGAAGCATTGTTGGGCGTTCTCACCTGTCGTTACTGGCGCCTATTCCATTCCTTGTTTTTCGATTCATTTTCAAGTTGGGTGCGGATTCTTGGGCCCCCATAGACAGCGGTTGCGCGGAAAAACATCGCATTCTCTTTTGTGTACACCAGGCTGGTTATTTCAAGCCAAGGGGAATGGCCCCAGATTCGTTACACTGGAACACCCAGCGGCGTGGCGGTGAAAAGGGGAACATCAAAAGCTGTTTTTTATTTTTCGTTGATGCATGATGGGATTTTCATGAAATGTTGTATCTCCTCAGCAAGCCGCGTATAGAACGAATGGGGTCCTGGGTTGCATATATTCCGACCAGAGCCAGTTTTACATTCAGCGTCACATCACCTGGGGCGTACTATGTATACTTCACGGGCTAGCCAGTCCAGATATTTCCTTATTTAGTAGTGTGTTCTTTGGAAGAGGATGGTGGAGAGAGAGCAAGAGAGCAAGAAGAGGCGATTTATATACTTAGACGTCGAAGGGGATGCTCCAGAGCATCAGAAAATATTAGTACACCAGCTATGTCTGGAGCCAAACTTTACAGCTGTCTTGTCTTGTCTTGTCATTAAACAGTGCTCATTTCGTTCTGGCGTCGTAGAATGCATTCATCGTTGTTGGATGAAACGAATCAATGATGCTTTCCCTGGACAATGTTCGCAACCATCGTGGTAGGAGTCCATGCTTGAGCTTTACTTGTTGGGCTTCGGATACAGATGTACGTATACTTAGTCTAATTGACCCTGCTTGGATGAGATCACACGGGTGATCATCATGTGCTGCTGCTGCCCTTTGCTAAGAGATCCTCGACACGTTTCACTTTGTCGGCGGCCGACTGCTTCTTATCCGTCCTATGGTCACAGCAACAGTCAGCATACACACACCACCATCTCATTTCATGTGGTTTGTTGGCTTCAGCCGTTCCCTTGCTGGGCCGGGCTAGGTAAGAGCGGGTATGTATGTATATGTATATAGGTACTCACCTGGAGCCGACTCTCATGGACGACTGAACCCGGAGGACGCCCAGCGAGTGGACGAGGCTGTGGGCCTGGCCGATGACCTTCATGACCTCATCCCAGGAACCCTCTGGACGATAACGTTAGCATCCATCAATGAGAGAGTTATGAGGATAGCAGATGGGTAAATTAATTACGCCCGGCAAGGACGTACCGACGGTGGTGCCGGCCGAGTGCATGGTGCAGGTCAGGCCGCTGGCGTTCAGGAGCTTCTGCACCTCGGCCACTTCGTTGGCTACGGAGACGCTGCCTGTGCCGACCTGTGCGTGAGGGGGGTGTTTAGCATTCTGTGTTTGCTGGGTTCGGGAACGGACAGGGGAGAGGGGAGAGGGTTGAACTAACGGGTATGAGACAGAAGTCGGCGTATGCGCGCTCGGGGGTGGCGATGCTGGTGTAATCCATCTTGATAAGCGTGGTGGTGGTGGCGGTGGCGGTAATAGTTCTGGCGAAACGTTGGAACTGTAGAAGAGGCTTTGACCGGGCTATATTTATCAATTCAAGGATGGACTGGATGTTGTTAAAGTAGATGAAGTGTCCGTCCGGATGAGTCTGCCTCTACAACGAACGATTGTTGGCGGCGGGGTCGTCGCCGTGCCCGGAAAGCGCCGGGTCTGCTGCTAGTGCGGTCCCCTCTTTTTCTGGATGGCTGTTTGGCCTCGCCTTTGAACTGCAGATGAGGTAATGCTCATACTTGAGCGCTGACGTGCAATTTTCACATCGATGTCTATGAACTTCGATATACATAGTGAACTGGGTCCTCCAGAGAGCGGTATGGGAAACCCTTCTATAGGTGCGTTGGGGGTGGAAGCGTCAGGAAGATGAACGTGGCTTGGGGGCTATGTAGCAGCTATGTCTCTGTACTCGTAGTCACGCTCGATCCGGGATATTTTATAAATTGTGCAAAGATTTGCTTCGATCAGTCAAACTCATCGGCAGTGTTCATGTGATGCTTGTGTAGCTCTGGTCTGTTGCTCGGGCTGCTGGGACGGCTCAGATGCAAATGCCCTCGAACTCGTGACAAAATAAGGGGTACAATCAATTGGCGGCTTACACAGCGGCACTTTACTTACCGAAGAGGAGCCAAGCTCTAAGTGTCACACATCTGTCTTGTTTATTACTGACTACTGCCCTTTATACTCGTCTCAGGAGTCGCGCTGAGCCTGGTACGGATGGTCAATGGCGAGGAAGACGACTAGAGATGAAAGACTGGGTGTATGGCAGGACCTGGTTCATCAGTCAATGAAACTATCCTGTGTTTTCGATAGGCAATAGTGTAACAGCGACCCCTACAGCATCGTTTGATCACTGTCACCAGGTACCGTACCGTCGTCTCATCGGGTGTGGTAGAAAGGATCTTCGACTTCACGTACAGCTCTGCTTCATATCTTGAAGGGGTACACGGAGCTATATCAGTAGTACTATGATAGAACAATTCTCCAATAGCGACCTGTCCACGAGTTTCTGTTTCTTAGATTACTTTAGGTAGGTCAGTAGAAGGGCCGTAACAGCTGGGTGTTTAGATACCCTGCCATATGATAGTTTAGGGTAAGAGAACAGTTGTTTAGCAGTTCACGCTGGTGGACAGGAATAATGAAGATGGATCCTTGATTCTTTTCTTCGTGGTGTCGCGGAGATCAATACGCCAGTGAACAGTCTTCCGTTTGTATCCTTTGAAGACATGTTGCCGTATGCTTGCGTCTCTGGGCACGAAGACCTCGAGGAAGCAACTCCATGGGAACCAGGATAACAAGTTGGAGAATACGAAACAATGGCAGATTACATAGCTAGGGAAACATTGCCACCGCCGTAGACAATAGTTGGCACATCGAGGAATCACAGATGCCTCTGGCGTCTGTTCAACACTTCGCAACGAAGAACCGCCCACCACCCAGTCTGCGGCCGGTATCCAAGAATGGCAGCTTGGGAATCGGCCCTCGTGCAAGGGGTGCTGGCTCGGCCATGCGTATAACTCACAATCACTCATCGATGGATAGCTACAGGCTCGCCAGGGTACTCTTGTATGTGTCAATTTCGCTTCATTCTAAGAAGGCCATGTGTTTTGTCTTGTTGTGATGCTCTAGATATCCCGTGTACATTCCGTTCCTTCATGCCTCCTGAGACGTCTGCACGTGTAATCTCTCTACGTCTTAACGAGCCAAGGCCATTTCTATATCATCTCGCATGCGTCTTTGTGGTGTCCAATGGTGTCATCCATATTCGATCAGGCCATTGTGCCCCCTTGATCGTACACGCCATCTGTCGCCGGTGCTCGTATATCAGTCAGGTCAGGGGGTCATGCGAGCTTGTTATAACCTAATCCAGGTATGCGCCCTCTCGGGGGCACATCTATCGAGTTCATGATGGTGATGGGATGCTTTACAGTCACGCGGCTCACCATCAGTCACGTCAAGGAGAAGCTCGCGTTCATAGGTTCACCTCAATAAAGAAATCATATGGAGAGCTTGGTCAGACCCATCTAGATCTATTCAGATACCTCGCAAGTCCCCCCTAATGCGTACGGGCTTGCGAGGCCATCAAACCCTCAATACAAGCAGTCCCAACACCTTATTCTACAGATAGGTAAAATAGCTACATCACTCGGTGAGGGAGAGCGGGATGCGTGCCGGTCGCCAGGATAGGTGACGACGCAAATGCCCTGCACAAAGGGAGCATGAACTGGATTCGCGAGGGACACGAGTCAGGGGGCAGCTGTCCTCATCAATGCATTCAAGCATTTGGCCAGATAGCTGCAGGGCGCTCTCGTAATGAGGTGACATCCCCTCTTCCTCTGTCCCTCTTTCCCTGCAGGGTCCGGAACATCACCTCATGGCGTGATATCGGACACCCCGTGCCCCGGAACATCGTTCCCGGATGTTCGGACGGTGAATTCTATTTCGCCCCCTCCCTCCCTGGGGCCTTCCCCCGTACCCGCCGCACGTCAATCGACTCGGTATCGCATCCACCGCAGGGAAAGGGGTAAAGACTTTTAGGGGTGGGTGTGTGGGCACGCGAGAGAGAAACTAGTCGCATGCTGTCAAACGCCCATCAATTCCCCCCATCGCAACAAGTCATGGGCTGGGCCAAGGTTGAGTTGACAGCATGGGGGAAGTCGGAAGTCCTCTGGAGTCTGGACGCCACGAGAGCCCGTAGCCCGTAGTGTGCCGATTTCCGATGGATGCGCCTGCGGGTGTGGGCGACGATCTGCGCGACTCATCCGGCCCCCTCCTTAGTCAGGAACATACTTTTCAGGTCGACGAACGGTTGCCTGTCAAACTCAGTTCCGGATGACTCGCCAAAACCGCGACACCTTGACTTTCCCTCTCTTCCGCCGTTTCATCAGATGAACACATGGGGAGAAGGAACTAACTAACCACATCATTCTCATCGAATCTGGCCGTTATCGAACCCCACCACAACACCCCCTGGCGATCGATGTTGAATGGATGACCTTGTAGACCAAAGAGAACCTGCCCCTCGTGATCTGTGGCAAGGTTGACAAGAACCCTGGGAATACAGATCATCATAACAAGAGATAACGAACGCAATGTATCCTACTCGTGACCATAATGATACATGTACACAGTGAGCCGCGGAATTTGACAAGGTACACGGAGTTCGTGTGGAATGATTCGGGTACAAGGGGCCGCCGAGCTTTCTCAGACATTGCGGTTCCCATGGTCCTCCTGCCTGTGGTACTGGTTGGGTTGGTGGTAATGGTATGCATATGTAGTCATCTGGTCTGCATTTGTCAACTTGTCGCATCCAAAGTTAGTTTTGTTTGTTATTGTTTACTTTCTCACCCGAGGAAAACAATCTGTGTCTTGGCGGGGTGTGCAATGTTCGGCTCCTACGACCGCGGGGTTGCTCGCTGAAATAGATATGCTTTGCAGTGGCGTGGGTGGGAAAAGGCATGTTTACCGTGGCGCCGCAAAACCATCAACCCCAAACTGTCCACAGGGGGCCTCAAAAACAGAATGATAACCTCCGATGGAGGCCATTTAATTCAACGGGTTTTTGTGAGTTTGGGGAATCAGTCCGTCTCGTATATGTACATGAGTGAATGGACGGGTGGGTGAGTGAGCATGTAGGAAGAGTGCATTTGACCATTCGGTGAAATACCTACCAACATGTATCACTAGAATACCGTGATTTACAGCACTCATGTACTGGGCGGTAGCTACATGCATCATCATCGCCGGTACGCCAGCAAGGATTTATATATACAGACAAGAAAGAAAGATCGTGTTATGAGACATATAAGACCCTGAAAACCGTTGGACAAGTATTTGCTCTACTCGGTGAGTTCCGGAGGCAGTTATTTCGTGTTTTTCACTATGGACTTCAGGGGCGGCGAGAGTCAACTCACCGCAAAACGTCGCCAACGGCCTTGACCCTATCCTCCATGATCACGAGAAACCATCCATGCATGAAAGGGAGCGTTGTTCCTCGTGCTCACAACCATGAGATCTGTCAAAGAAGAAGGATTGAGCACATAGATTTCATGGACACGTAATGATATGTACATTTTGACCAGCATCGTCAGCATGGCAGGCAGCCGCAAAACCACACGTATTCATATCTATATCGTGAACCCGCCTCTCATCGGGCCGGCTGCGGGATTGATGTAGTTTATACCTGCCTGTCTCTCCATTCCGCCGCATGCCCAGACGTCCGGGGTAGCCCGTGTCGCTGAAATAAGCTTTGCCCCTAAACGGGGGTCACGGCAATCCAGCCATCCAGTCAGTCAGTAGTCATTCCATCTACACTTACACATTCCTGCTCAGACGAGACGAACGCGAAGGCGCAGAGCTACCGTACGTCGGGCCGTTGCAGCCTCATGTGATCTACAGTGCGCCGCGGCAAAAGAGATATTAGGGCCGCTGCTGCTGCCTTCTGCTAGATAGATAGATATACCCTTCACCAATACTGACCTGTCATTATAGCTACTAGCTACCTAGCCCATCAGCCATGGATCGGGGGAGGAACAAAAACTCTAAAATATGACCTATCTCGTCCGCATGCCACAGATATGTGCGTCATGCCATAGGAAAGATAACGGCCCTTGCCGCACTTCCGTTCCCGACACGTACAGAAGTTGCGGTGCAAAGGGAAACATGTGACCCAACGAGGACCTCAAGGGCCACGCCTTTGACCATCACTGATAGCGTGCAAGAGTAGTACATCGTCCGTAGCTCAGCTAGAACAGATGATACTCCTTCCCAGCCCTGGAACTGAACAAACAGTCATTGAAATAATGCCACACACTATGGTGGTTATCATGTGCTATGTACTGATGGCCGTCTTCACGTACTGTAGCTATCTATAGAGGAGGCGGGCACTGTTCCGTGGACGCAAGGCAGCTTCACCTGTCTTAGGACGAGGCCAGCGAATCTTGTTTGCGACGGCATGGAACATACAGACCAGCCACGAAAAAGCCACTCACCGCCATCATCCAATCCACATCAGAGGATCGGGCACCCGGCCGGTCCGCGCGAGAGAGAGGGAACTGGTGGTACATTTCCAGACCGATGGTACCCAGCATGTTCACGGGTGATTCAATACGCCCATTCTTTCCACTGGCCGGATAGGGGAGAAAAAGGAGGGCAAACGAGTCGCACCTGTCGCCAGCACGATCTCTCGCCCATCCCATCCTCTGCTTCCTGAACCTTTCCGTTTTGAGACTATTCAGCATACACAGCCGCGGGCAGCGCGACGGAGAGGTATGTCACCATCAAGCTGATGTGCGCCCCATCTCGGGAGATTAGCCACTGAGGGGAGATTAGAGCAAGCCACCAAATTCACGCAAGACGTGCCGCCCTTGGATAAGATCGGCCTGTAAGACAGACTGACAAGACCTCGCTAGCAATGCTGGGGGATGGAGCCCCCGAGGTCGCACTGAGGCATTAGAGGCAACGGCGATCGTCATCCTCGTCGTCACCTCCCCTCGGATACATGAACGCGACCGGACACGATTGCGTCGGGCAGGTGGAAGCATGCTGCCTTGCCCTACCTGCCACAATGTCATGTTCGAGGATAGCGCGCTTGCGGTAGAGCGAACGAGAAATGGGCCGAGTAAGCGGCTGGTTGGCACATGGCATCGACTGTCCCTTGAGCCGTGCTGGATATCTGATACTCGTTTCTAGCTACCAGCCCGAACAGCTAGCCAGTGATCCTAATTAGCATTTCCGGTTTAGACGTGACTTGACATGCATGGAAGGCTGAACATGCACGGGTCACAGAGCCTGCGGTTTTCCTTCCCCTGCGCGCGGTGCTTATTCGGGCTGACCGCCTAGAATAGCAGAAGCTTGTTCCATGTAAACTCGTCCGCCGTCTTGCCGCATGGCGATGCTCTTTCCAGAGAGTACCCCGAAGTCGCACGCGACAGTTCTGGTATAGTCTTGATTTCAGGTATACCCGGCATTGACACGCTTGATCATGCCTGGTAAAGCGGGTTCTTGGTATGGCCGAGAGCAAGCAGTCATGTTGCAGCAATAGACGGGACAGGCATGCCCCTGAGCAGAATCAGTAACAGAACATCCGAACACGACGAACGCCAGCCATCTCATGATATGCGATCCACTCTGTTGGGGTGCCGTACCCAACGCGAAAAGATAGCTGAGGCTGAGATGGGGATCTAGACAATTCCGCCTCACCAATGCGCTGTCATGGGGCTCAAACACTGTTAAAGCAAGTAACTTGACAGGGAGCTAGCAAGGGGCGCTGTGCTTTCTTCTCCCGCTGGTTTAGCACACCAGGCGCGCTAATAATGCTTGAAAAGCAACATGATCAATCAGAGGTACCATCTCAGGAGTCTGTTCAGCAGCAGGAGAACTGATACACCGGAGCCGAGACTGGAACATTGAAGCAATTGACGTCAAGACTCAAGGGCCGCCAGGGCTCCAGGGCTCCAGGGCTCTCTCAGCTTCTGCGCTCTGGTCCGATCCAGGATATCCGTGGGACCATGTTGGTTCGAATGATCGCCGTCCGGCGATGCTTGGCGAAGCAGGTTGCGCAGATATTTCCGGGTGATAGCCACCAGGGCTCGCGGTACATCGCCCTTCTGGTCCACTTGGGAAGCGCGTGCTGCGTGCTGACCAGAAGCACTGACATAGATTGGTCGAAAATCTCCAATCAGTCAGTCATTATTATGAGATGATGGCAGGAATATCCATCCAAATTGGAGCCCAATAATAGAACCATCCTTGATCTTGATGATGGCGCCCCATCCGAGTTCGAGAGAGTGTTTTTCGGCCAATTTCCCCAGCTAATAACGTGCACTAGCAAGCACCAATGGCAGATCCCTGAGGCCTATAGCCCAATGATATGAGCAGTTGGACTAAAAATCAAGGACTAGACCAGCTGGCCAGACTGTACGTGTAACGAAACAAATTAGACTGGGGTAAAGAAAGATTTGCTAACCATCACGCCCGCTGCTGGGCCCTCACCATTAAGTCCTGACGAAGCCGAACTCCGTAAGTCTGAGGGCCTGGTCCGGTCCACTCAGAGACCTGAGTAGTAGCTAATATGGAGCACTGGAGATGTACAGTATTTGCCCTAATATCGGCATACGGCCAGAGTCGGTCGTCCACCTTAGGGACTGGAACAGCCATGGAGAACTGTGTACCAGTGGCCGTAGTAGTCAAGTATCCATTGCAGGCAGTCATCCCATTGGCCCACTTCTTGGTGACGGAAGACCTTGACCGCAAAGAAAAGCGATGAGCGTTGTTGACGCGAGTCCCGTCCACGTCGCCGTAATCGTACTGCCAGCAGCTTTGCTTTGTGACGAAAAAGAGCTCTGCATGGCAGGCAGATGCATGCATATATTCATATAGGGCCTAGGTTATCAGAGGAGAGGATGCGGCCAACACGAGAATGCGGACATGCAGACAGGGTTCAAAGTTGGTCGTTACGAGCCAGGTGGGTGGTGGTGGTGGTAGCAGTGGCACTGGCACTGGCAGTGGCATGCGCGCGTACACACACACACACGCACGCACACGGCCTCCTCTCCTTTCCGTGATATGCGGATGCCGCAAGCTGGGCGATGGGGCACATGGCCGAAGTGTGACATGTTCGTGTCGGCGCACAGACTGCGTTCAGGGAGATGGGACTGACAAATCTAGGCCGGAGATGCAACGAGTCATTGTCTGTGCTCCGATTGATCATGGATCAGGGTCTCTTTCGAAGTTTCGATAGCAGAGAAACGAAACGATCCTTTAGTCCGGCCAATAGATAGCGCCGAACGGCTGAAGTTGCTAAGTGCGGGAAGCTAGTTGGAGCAGCGGCGAGAGGAGACGGAGGAGGGCGCTGTGTGGGCTGAGGGCGAGTAATGATCTGCAGTAGGGACGAAAACTACTGGATTTGTACGGAGAAGACCTGACACTTTCGCGAGGTTATTGGATATGCTGGCAGGCAGAGGGAAACCGATGCGTGTTGTTTGTCGACAGCGAATAGGGGCGGGCGTCTGATTCGATTTGGGTTGATGTTCATGTCAACCCTAGGTGCCTAGGTCCGTAGGTCCCTAGGCAGCCAAAGTCAGCGCATCAGCGCACCTCGCGGGTCTGTGCTGGGCCATGCCGGGCCAGGTGGTGTCACGCAGAGTTCATCTTTAACAAAATATCGAATTTTTTATTAGGCCAGCAGCCCAATCGCGGTGGATCTGGCTCCTCCGATAGCGCCTTCCAATTCCACATTGATCGGAGTGATATGTCCATGGGCGCATGGCATGGTAGAGGGAGTCCGGAGTGGTAGCAATAATCTTAGTGCGGCACGAGATGCAGGTTGGGCCTTGGGCCATGGGCCATTGGATGATGCCATCCACAAGTCAGATCAAGCGGTGGACTCCCCAAGGTGGATCGATATCTGTTTCTCGAATCTCGACAATGCTAAACCCAAAGCCGCTTTTCGAACCCGCATACCCTCGATGCACCCATTCTTTCAATTGTTATGCTCAGCCTTGAAGAGAGGATCAATCAGTGCAATGGGCGCTTCACTACTCGCAAGTACTGCCGTACAGTATCTACACTCGCACCAGACCCATCGACCTCTTGGAACAGTAACAAACAGTACGTAACCAAGTCCAAGCTACCTCGCGCTTGACGTCACGTCTTCTTGCGGGTACACTCGAAAGTTACGCCGCACAACGGCCGTTTTGCAAGGACCCTATGCGATGGTTCGGCCATATGGAACGTGTAAATCGGTCACGTACAGTAATTGTAGATACCGACTTACGTAGCCATACGATCCAGTGCTGCTTTTGGCAAGTTCACGAGGAGGCATCGTCCACGCGACCTTTGCCCTGCCTGTCACGTGCCTCATCGGCCTGCAAAGCTTCTTGAATCGTCAAGTGTGGTTTGGATGCAAGATATCGTGAAGGGGCGCGCATTGCACCTGATTTCCCCAACCGAAAGTGTGTCTGGCCAGTCCCGTACGCTCTTACCCCGTGTTTGTAGGGATTGTCGATTGATATATTGACGAAAAGTTACCCGTAGTCCTAGTCGCAGCCTAGCATCTCATATCTAAGGTGCACAGCATGAGTGGCGCTCGAATCCTCCGCCCAGACGTTTCTTGCCATTCGTTACCAAAGGGGCGGATGAAGCTAGCCACAAGCACGAATTAGTAGGCAGGTAGGTCAGCACCAAGCGTCTTCGTTCTAACGAGAGGGAGGAGAAGATCAATGGGCGGGCGGGCTTTTGGGCAGGACGCGATTGAAGCGATAGCCGGGCTCAGATGGCCCCCGAACTAAGACGTTGGTCCCAACGATGCAACTCTGACTAAACAAGACGTTTAACGCTCTCTGCGAATTGAAGCCTCGCACATCATGCACTGCAGTTGCATACAGGTCTTAGCAACCGAGGCCTTCCAATGGATGGAAAACATCAAGTACATGCGGACCTGAAACATAGAGAAACCGCGCATGCATTTGACTGAAGCCTAGGAATGACGATACACAGTGCTGCTCAAAATGGGAGGTACTCCCGTACTGCTGCCAGTCAGCCAGCGACGGCTGTTATCGGAACGTGCTGACCGCCACGCCACAGCGGTGGCAGTCCAAGACTTCCAAGCGCGTATGTACATTGGCAAAACCAAAGAGCATAACGACCTATCACACACAGGCAGACCTGCCGATGTGTCGAATGAGAGGTGTACAGTACAGTGAGCAGCATTATGGTGTGAAGAGAAACAAAACATCCATCATGCCGCCGACACGTCGGGGGCCGGGGTGTGCAGAGAGAGCGAGAGGTTGCACACTTGGGAATGCTGATGCTGCTACCAGCCTGGCCTGTGGCTCTGCCCTCAGAATCCCATTCGCTTTCAAAAAGAAAGGAGGTGCGACAAGTCAAACATGATGGCCCACGACCTGTCGGAATCTGTGTAGCTACAGACCCCAAGTCCCGGAGGTACTGCCCGTGCACTTCCAGACGTTTGGTTGGCTGGTCTGGCATGTAGGTACTTTGGGGAAAGAGATAAAAAGAAAAGTACGAGCTGAACCCCTACGATGATACCTACAGGTACTGGATACATCAGCTATTTAGGGCACGGAAAATTTATCTATTGAGGAATTAACAACCAGATGTATTGGCATGGATCGAATCGAAAGAAGGGGTGTCGAATTTCTTCTTGCACCAATCGAGTACCGGCCTCCGTGCATGGTCGCAGTCCTGAGTTGAATCAAGAACGAAACCAAACATCGAAAGGGACACCTGCCTGCCTGGTGCTGATGTATGGTATATTCGGGATGATAATTATAGCAAGTCCCGGCTATGGTATCGCACTTATGTGGAAGTGAGATGCCCAACATACCACTACCGTAGCGTGTGGTCGGCCTCGCCATGCAGTAGTTTCAAAGCATATCTCAGCCTCTCATTAGCACCATGTAGGTTGAGCAGGTATGCCGAATGCCATCGAGGCAATTTTCCCCTCCGAAGCGGATATGCGAATTCACAAGCAACGACCCTTTCCATCCCCCTCTCAGGTTTTAAAGTGTTGACGTTTGTGCGACGGTCGCACAGCAGATGACCGTCGTCAGCCATTCGGTGATCCCATGAGGGGTGGCAAGCCCGGGAGGTGCCATGGCACCAGTCAACGTCCTCTGTATAAGCAGAGGGCATCCACGTGAACAAGATCCCAGGTGTCTCTGCATGATCCTTGGGTGCAACCTTCGATCAGAAGGCCTGCGCTTGGTGCTTGGGGAACTTGCGAGGTGCATCAATTGGAGGGGATGGGTGGTCGTTCTTTTTCTTTGCCGACCCTGTCCCATCCTGCGGGGACATGGGTGTCCGTCCTCTCACTCTCACTCACTCACTCTCTCACTCACATATCATGAGGACATGGGGAATTGCGATAGGAGGTGGCCGACAACCACCAGATCAGGCAAGATTAGATGAGCTCTGGCTGAGCGAATGATTACCTCATTTCTGAGCTCGCTTTGAGCATGCCCTTGTATCATTGGCAATGGTGTCTAGTCACTCCATGCCACGCCGTAATTCCATCATCTAACATGTACCGCCATGGGGTTTTATCATTTGATTTGATTTGATTTGATTTGGCTTTACTTCTTCATTCGTTTCGGGGTGGTGAAGATGGCGGTGTGCCAATATCGGTGGGGATACGCAGCTGCGTGTGATGATGTGTACTGATTGATCTGATCATGCCAGACCTACACCTCCCTACCGTACGAACTTCCTTATTCAAAACAGACCATGAATGGTCCGTATCCTCGATCGGGGCATGGCATCCGCATTGAGAGCGCGCACATTGGAAGGGGCAGAAAGAAGGGGGTGCAAGAAAGAACGGTGCACTGCGTATCACCATGTCGTTGAATTATAGTACGGGCTACGCACCACCACTACTACTCTTCAGCGTTCTGGGGGTGGGCATGAACAGCGAGGGAGGAGGAGGAGAAAAAAAGCATTAATGGAAAAACATAGGTCGGTTTGCTTGCGCGAACCATCTAAGCATTCGACCAACCAACTCTGAGATACTGTGCCCCTCCAAAGCATCAAACGCTTTTTTAGTCTATCCAGATCTCTGGAAACCCGAGTCACTGGCGACGGCGCGCCCTAAAAAAGCTCCTGACAGATCGCCTTAGCGGAAAATCTTTCTGGGGAACCATGCTTGGGGGTCTTTCTTGTTAAACCACATTGATGGTGTTGCAAGAATGCAGCTACAGCATGTATCAGGAGACACATTTGCCTGTGCGGACGCGGACCAGAAGCCCGATACTCCCAAGAAATTGTACAGGAGCAAAGAGGCTTTCGAGGCCGCATCCCCATGCATGCCCCCTCCCCTATTCATATTATGCGCCCAATGGCTGCGCGCGCCCTTTGTAACTTGGGCGGACTGTGCGTCCTCTATGTATGGCCACGCACACACACTGAGGGGAGGGTGAGGGACGCATACCGCATCGCCATGCATTGATAGATACTTGGAACCGGATCACCGAAACATGCCGACCACTTGTTTTTTTTTCTTCCTCTCTCTCTTTCTTCCTTCTTGGTAATGTCCCGGGAAACCGATCTTGTCCTGCCACCCCTTACATCAGTACCGCAGCGTGGGGAGTTGACTAGAAGACATTCGGTTAGGTCGGCTTTCACGGGGTCTTGAGTTGCCCCTGCCACCTTGCCATTGACAATAATACAGTACCTCTCAAGACCACATGCAAGTACAGGCTCTGATGCATAGTAACTAGCCACCACTTCGAATACCCGGCCCTTAAGCCGAGCTTACGAACGCGAGGGCAAAACACAATACGTAATCGACTTGAAGAGAAACAAGTAGAGGCGTACGGTACGTCCGAGATAAAGCCAGCACGGTTACAAATGGGATCCGGCGAGATGCTCCAGTCTCGATTCTGTTATGCATTGGTACAGTCTTGTTAGCTGAAAGTACTCGCCGCTAACCCGACAGGGGGCTCCACATGTGAGCAAAGAGCCAGAGGAGGAGAAAAAATAAATAATCCGCGCTACCTCGCAGTGCTCCATCGTGGACCAGGTTTATTCGCGGCCTGAAGTCCCAGCGAAACATTGGCCAGCTTTTTTGGCCTGCATCTCGGCGAACAGAGCTAATGGGGATGCCAAGTTGTTCTCGAGGGCCAGGGTTGGGGGATTCTGTTGGAAAATCTAGAACCTTGGTTGGAATTGATCCAGTACACCCCCATCAGGGCATTGCTCATGATCTTGTGATCTCCTTGAGACGCGGAGGGCACACAGTAATCATTGATTATATCCGGGATCATGAGAGACGAACCAAAATACCTCTGAACTCTTCCTGATGTTCCCTTGGGAAGCGGACATGGGGGCGGAACGGCCCCGATAATTCCCACATTCGGTCAGACGAAAAGACGCGAAGAGAGGCACAGAGGCAGAGAGGCAAGCTGCAAGCTTGATTGGGAGCGGTAGTGGTAGTATTGAGTTGTGTGGCATGGCTACATCATGTACGTAAAACCGTGAAAGCCAAAGGGGCACAGACATCAGAGTTTATTCCGTGATCAAGTTCGACTCGCGCGCTGGACTCGCTCCCGCGACAGCCGAAAGGGAAGCTACGAACCGGCCGAGAGTTCTATCATCCCAACTACCTACGTGCTGGGAAACGGTCAAGCTACCTGCATATCGCATACGACATATTACTACTATCCAGGTACTGCCCTTGACAGCCCGTCACGATACAACGGCAGAAAGAAGGCTTCCGGTACTACGGGATATGATACCGACATGGCACCTACAGCATACATGATATCTCGGGAAGTTTCCGAGAATATGTGGCTGCAAGCTACGCTACGGTACGGAGAGCAAGCATACAGCATTGTAGCTGCGACAAGTATGTGTCAGCAACGCAACGGCCATCATGAACGATGCGGATTTATGTACAATTCCATCAATAATACATGGCTGCTATTAGTCTTACCGTCCGTACTCCTCCCAGAAAGAAGCTCCTCCAGCTCCTCCCAGAGAGCTCCTCCCCCAACCACCGACCCCGTTCCTAGTAGTATTCATCCCTCGATCCCCATCGCACGCACAAACATCCATGTGACCAATGTAGCAATATGATGGTCGAACCCTTACACAGTATCGCATTTTGGCGACGATACTTGGCCAGGCCAGCGAGATATTTCGACAGGACTGCAATGGCACATCATTTTCTCCACACCAAACCCAGCTTGGGCGACCCACGTACGTAACATGGTCCTGTTTCCTCTGCAGCGTCCTGCTCAACTGCCACGCGAGCGAACGAGCGAGTGCCCAGCAAGTGCGCACGCAACTCGCAAGGTGAGGACGAGAAATGTCCGCTGCACCCTTCACCGCTCGGTCGAACATTCCCATTACGGGAAGAGCTTGGTATCAGATGGACCCCCAGAGAAAGACGACCCCCGCCCTCGAACCTGTATGGGTGGTGATGGTACGCGCTGCGGCCCCTGTCCGCGCCCTTTGCTTGCTTTGTTCGGATATATTCGAGGTTCGACCTCTCCAATCGTCAATCAATTATCAACGTCCTCTGCTCGCTTCCGCGGGCCAGACGACGTTAGCAGCTTAGGTTGGACAGGGCAAATTAAGGTTTGGCAAGCGTGTAATATGTCATTGCCGTGCAGTCCTTCCGACGTTTTGTCACTCCACTGTGAATCATACGTACATATGCCTGCCCATCCAGACGATGCGCACATTGATAATCAACTGGCGATGCTGACGAGGGGGCGAGGTGTGAGGTGAATACCCCCCTTCAAATTTTCCCAAATTTTTTTTAACATTTGCACCTATCGCCCACACCGACAATATGCAATCATGAATATGCAGTATCCGCTGCACTGCAGTCCAGTCCAATGCAGCGTCTGCCTGGCTTGGCTGGCTCCTCCCTGCAACTGTAGGTAGGCATAGAGAGGGCGAGCGCGGGCTTGGCTTGGTATTGATATTGCGTGTTAGGCATTGAATTGCTGGTTTTGCTGATTAACCAAAAACGCAAGCTAAACGCGGTACTCGTGCAGATCCTTGTCCATGGGTATGCCTTGCTCTCGTAACTCGACCGACAGCATCGATCGGAATTTGGGCTCTGAACGTCCCATCAACGACCGACCCAGACCAACCAGACCCAGATGGAAAAAACCCATATTACCAGCATCCCCTAGCCTCGTGATCTGATTGCTTACTGTTTCCCCATCTCTTTCGACCCAGCTGCCCATGTACCCTCGCGCCGTATAATGCCACATACGATGATATCAAGATGTGCTCTCGACACGGAACACCCACAAGCCGAGTAGTTGTTGGCATGGGAGGAGCACATGAGGGTTTCGATTTCACCCTGGATTATGCAATCATTAACGAATACACAACAGCTGGGCAGTCTAGGCCCTCCCCTGCTCCACCAAGGCTTAACAGCGAAGGGCTAGCGAATGGCAGACCTGCCTTTGCCCCGGAGCGAATTTCTGTCAGGACCTGCCGTGGAGATGAGGCCCGATTCGAGGTGGCATCGAAAGCCTCCTCGCTCGCCGGCACGGAGTTGCATTGCCCATTCAGCCAGCACGAGTCAGCTCGCGATCCGGCACCGGGCGGTGGAGGCCCTTTCGGCAGGAGATCTTCGTTTAGCAAGCGACAGCAGAGCAGGTTAGGGTCTCAGGAGACAGATATGCTGCAGATCAAAATGACCTGATGCTAATAAAGAAAACACGTCGTCGCATATCACTACTTTGTACAGGAGGATTACCCAATACCCCCAGCGCTGCTCGTACGCAATCTTAGCCCGTCTGCTGCAGCAGGCAAGAAGGCCAGATAACCCAATCCCTACCTACAGCAGGTAGCATGTAGGCGTGGTATCGTCGCGTTTGTTGGAGAACACCACCCCCTCCAAAACTGCCCCCTGTCATGGTTAATAGAATAGTGCGTAGCTTGGCCCTTCTCGAAAAACGTGGAGAAGGCGTCATTTCCATTTGCGCAGGGGGAACGCACGAACTAACGACCTTACCTTACCTCTACCCATCCATTCCACACCATTCATCCATTCATCGAGTAGTACCCTCCCCAAATGGCATACATACAGCACTTTGTTCGTTTCGAAGCTATCTGCAACAAGAGAGATTTAGACTCGTAGATTGCCGAAAACAACTAGCGCTCACTTGCACGACATCTAAGACCCTATCTGCCATGTTCACGATAGGACAGGACAAGCAAGCTTGAAGAAGCATTGGCACCACCGAATACTTGCCAATTGGCCCGGGACCCATTTCGACCGTGACTTACATACACACATTACCTCAACATTGTACATACGAACAAAGGATTTGAGTATCATTAATCAGCATCTGGCACGTCTCGTTTAAGACTAGAACCAGAGACCCAGTTCAGCTGAATAGAGTATACACCGCGAAAGGGCCCCAAGCGATGTCGCGTACGTCGAAGAATGACGAGCTCTGGGCTTCTTCACCTGAAAGCAATACATACTATCTGATCATCGGGCCCACCGCTAGCGGCCGAGTTCATCTCGAGAGATGCCGAAATGCCAGCAAGAAAGCTGACGAACGCGAGAAAAAGGCGACAGACATGCTTCATACGACTACTTGTATCCCGACATCCACCATCCATCCACAAATGCAAATACACAATCCATGATGCGTTGCTGTTCGCCGAGTTGCAACCCCACTTTACAAAACACAGCAGCAAAGCAGCATGCATACGGCACATGTACAGACGGTACACGCCCAGAAGTACATTACCTACACGCTAGATTGAGGAGGAGATATCATTGCCTCACAGTGCGAATGCGATGCACTTTCAACGCAGAGTACTTGAGACATGGCATGCCAAGCAGCCACCGACAGGGATGTGCATCCCAAATGTCTGCTGCATGTGGCCAAGGTTCTGTCTACTATCGGTACCTGCCAGCAGCACCACCATCGGCGGGAATGGGCATGTAGACGGAAGTATAGATCAGCCAGGGATTTGCACGAGATTGAATTGCAATGAGCTGGCCAAACCACCCACACCGCGGCACCACAAGCAGTGCAGTGGCAGCAGCAGCAGCAGTAGCAGCATAAGCATGGAACAATCCATACATGCTCGTGGCCTTTGATTTGATGCTCTTTTGCTACCTATGCTGCATTGCTTGCCCAAACTCTCATCATGTCAAAAACGAACGAGCCAAAGTGAGTTTTGCGTGGGAGAGAAGGGACACATCGCGACAGTACCTACAGTACCTACAGTACCTACAGTATCAATCCATCCAGCCTCCAGCCCCCCGCCACAGAATGCTGCTTGACGCGTCTTTTTGCAAACCCCAGTACCTCGAAAGCAGCAATGGACGACAACAAGTACCTCTTGCCATGCAATATTGGGTGGTAGGTGTAGCAGAGTGGACAAGGAAGACGATTATGGCCAGGCTATCCCAGCGTCCAGGTTCGCGAGCTCAGCCTCTCGCTCCCCACCTTTTCTTCTGATCTTCCAGTGATTATTGCAGTGTTAAGTCCCAGCCAGTGGTTGATGTGTATCGACGGTACTTGCTGCTGTACGTATGTACAGTAATGTAATTCTCTGCCCTCTCCCCCTACTTGTTTCTTTTATTCCCTGTCTTGGACCCGGAATCTCCACTACCCCTACCAGGAAGAACCATAGCTCGCGTATAGCTTTGCGGACTAGCCCGAAGGGGCAAGTACCGTCATCCTCTCTCCGGATATCCCAAGCATGTACATGTCACTGCTCCTTCGAAGGGCCCTCGGTTCAAGCCGACTTCGAGAAAGCAAGACAAGACGCAAAAAACGAAGCAAAAGAAATGCGAATAAAAATAAAGAAGGCCCAATTGACCAAACATTGGCACCGGTCTGTCATAAAACGCGGCAGCGATTAGGTAGGTATATATAGAAGCAGACACGTTAAGGATGCAAGTACCTACCTGCACACGCACACAGCAAGGAGCGGCAGTTCTCGCCCATGGCGAGCGAGCGCGTCCGATGCGGCCCAGATGGACCGGCGAGAGTGGGAAAATGGGAAGGATTCGAAGGTACTTCCTTCCCTGGAATCACTACATACCGACGCACTCAACCCGCCTGCCAATTACCTGGCCAAATCCCTCAAATAATAGGTATCTGATAATAATTATTGCTTGCCATACCGCTTCTCTTCAGGTGAAATTGAAATTTCGACCTGACCAGACCTGACCCGACCAGCCAGACCCGAGAAAGACCAAGCAAAAGCAGACAGTCCAGCAAAAGAGAAAACAGAGAGGCAAGGTAGAAAAAAAAAAAGAGGCGCCTGGTTCTTGTCCCCTGCCCTGCTCTGCTCTGCTGCTGGCCCTCACTTCCCGTCATCCATCATCAAATTGATCAGATCAAATTCTTTCCCACCGAGGCGGCCCTTTCCCGCCTTTTTTTCTATTTTCCTCGACTTCCGGGCCTCAGCATTCAACCCGCCCCCCATCTTCAATCACACACAATCGAATCTCTTGTGTGCGTGTGCTTCTGATTCCCATCTTGCACACACACCCCATCTCCTCCAACCCAACTTTCACAAGCTTTTTGTTCTCCCACTCGCAAATCTTTCGTATCGAAAGAGAACAAAATCATCGGCAAAGTTCTACTTCTACAGCACACCCAACCGCTACCACGACCCAGGTACAAAGATACTTGTCTTGTACCTAACCCTGCTGGTTTATTGCTGCTGTTTAATGCGTGCGTGCAATCTATAGCGCATCGCGCAAGGACGGCCTCATACTAGTCGAACGCCCTAAGATCGAATTTATCTCTCTTGGGTGTAGATTGTTTGGGGGCTAAGCATCACTGGCGCGTAGTCTATACCTGCCTCAACCCATCATCGCACCTCGCCATCATCCCTACTGCCACTCGTCGACACGCTTGAGCCACGCTCAGTCTGGTGCCCGCTGCCGAAAGTGAAAGGAACTGGTAGCCGACAGCATACTAGTGCACGTCAACAACTAGGCGTGGATCCTCCTGTGTGCGCGCGCGCGTGTGTGTGCAGTGCAGTTCAGAGTCAAGTAGCCTGCGTGTGCAACAACCAGGGATCTCCTCCAGGACGAACGATTCCAAGAGGGCCCCAGATCTTAAGCCAGCCAAACCATTTGCTGATCACCCGGTATCCGACACTTGCTAGCTCTTGGTCGAGGTACTTGCTGGCCGTCGACAGCGCTAGACTTCGGACTAAACAATTTGAGGACAAGCTCATCATCACTCATCCCAACCATCCTGGCAAGCCAGCCAGGCCCTTCTCTATCCGCACTATTTTAGCAGCAAGCCTCCCCCTAAGCCCACCTCGTCGACTTGGGAAAAAAACCGCGCCAAAGCACGCACTCTTTCTCATCCTCCTTCATATAATAGTGAAGACGAGGGGACCCCCAAGACGACGCTAGTTTTGAGCTACGCCCTGCTGCTGCCCTCTTACTACTTCACACTTTCGTGGAGTTCGTCAGGCTGTACGACTAAGGAGATTACTTGCACATCATTTGGAGGTTAAGTTGGCAGCCGCGATCTAAATAAGCTCCGTGATCCTTGCCACCAACCTCTGATCTGGCCGGAGCCACTCGCCTCTCTGGATTGTCATCCACTCCCTTTCTCCCTATCACTGGCGTCCTCTTCCCTAGACGACCCAAAGGCACCCCGAACTGGTGCTTTGTTCAGGCCTGTAGCTTAGTGGATCTCCAAGCTCAAGGACTATTTCATCCATCCAGGCCCTGGAGCTCAGGAAAAGACCGGAAGCGCACGCTATCCTTCCGTCACTGGCCGCCATCACTTGGACATATACACCAACGCAGCCGCGTCTTGCTTCTTCGGTACTACCCTCTGCCTTTCTTCATCACTTGTCAGAACAGTAGCCCGGCACCACATCACACCATCCGAGACACCGTTATCCCTCAAGTAGGACCAGGCTCGAGAACTAGAGCTCTCCGGCCATCTTACTGTTCCATCGTTCGTTCTCTGCTGTAGTATGTTCGCGAACCACGCACGATCTCAGCACGCGTTCGTCGAGCCTCACGCACCGCTGCCACGTACGTCCGCCGTTGGAAGCGTGAGCCCAGAAGCGCCTTCCAATACGCTCCCTCTCTCGTCGACCAACAGCTCTATGGAACGGAGTGCCGAATACTCGCAGACAGGTTTGCCTTCGCCCTATCCAAGCAACTTCGGCGACACTCAGTCTGAAGTCTCCTCTGCAGATCACGCATCTGCTGCAGCATACCCGAGCGCGCAGGAAGCACGCTCAGCCAACTACTCGACGTCAGCTACGCCGACGTCGTCAGAGTACGGTGGTGGTGTCTTCCCGCAGTCGGCGCGGTCAAGTTCGTTCCCCGAACACATTCAGCGTACATACCATCCCGCAAGCAACCATAGTGGCAGCAGCGGAGGTATGGCGCAAACACCAACAAGTCCGTCCATGCCTTTGCCAGATGGACGCAACCATCAGTCCCAGCAAGTCAAATCTGACAACGAATTACCCATAGATCCCAACATAACGGCACCCAGCCCAACGTACCCTCACCAGCAATACTCGCCATACGGCGCGCCCCTCCGGGGGACATGTCGCACGGCTATGCTCAGGGTAGTATGTATAACCAACCACGCCCCGACTGGGGGAACTATGGTCATCCCGGAGGGCACATGGGGCAGCCCCAATCAGTCTTTACTCCGACATCTGCGGCGCCACCCGGCAGGCCAGCTCAGGTAGGTTTTTGTTGCGTTTTTCCTTCTTTCGGACGACAAGGCGTGGATTCCACAGCGAGACGCTTCGCTGGACACGGCTGGGGTCAAATCGCGACCCTATATGTTCTTTGGATCCGTCGTTTCGTGGAGTCTGGCAATCATCGGACCCTGGAGGCCACATGTTGCGCGTAGATGTTGTTTTTCTCTCCTCTTCTCGTCATAAAATAACTGATGTTGGTAATTGACACAGTATGGTACGCACCAGGTTTACTCTTTTGTGCCGATTCCCGGAGCACAGCAACACAAAAGACCGAGGAGGCGATACGAGGAAATCGAGCGCATGTACAAGTGCGGTTGGAATGGTTGCGAAAAGGCCTACGGTACCCTGAACCATTTGAACGCACACGTTACGATGCAGAGCCACGGACAAAAAAGGACGCCGGAAGGTAAGCTCTTTTCCCTTTGATCGAAATTATTTGTTGGGAACGCGGTGCTCTCGTTTGTGAGACACGGATGCCATTCTGGTGCACACTTTCAAGGACCCGCACGCGCCCCTAAGTTTGGCTGCCATGGGTTTTGGTAGCCGGTTGCTTTAGGCATGAGCCGGACTCGCACCAACTTAGGAGGGCTAGCTCGACACCCCAGACAAGGGTTTCAACCAGACTGTCGGGATTGATGGCTCGTATGCTGACATAATTCTTCAACCATCTAGAATTCAAAGAGATCCGAAAGGAATGGAAGCAACGTAAGAAGGACGAGGAACAGCAACGCAAGGCTGCCGAGGAAGCTGAGCGCCAGAGACAATCACACTCCTCAGCCCAGGTGCAGAACGGTGCAGCAGAGGGTGCAGATGGCGCCCAACCGCCTCAGCCCTACTCAGCCGGTCGATCGGTTCACCTTCCACCGATTGGTTATACGCCTCAGTACCCTGCGCCTCCGTCGGCTGGAGTCACCAACGTGCCGGAGTACAGCCCGACCAACATCGCATACCCTAACTATCAGCAGCAGCCCGCATCGCCCTATGCACCTCCAAACCCGCAGATGTACAGTCAACGTCCGTAAAGTTGCATTCTGGAATCGGTTTGTTCAGGGGATGCTAACGGCGAGCGGCAGATAGCGGCCAATCTGAAACGTGAATCTGGCTTGACAATCTCTTGATTTCTCGAGGGTCTGTCAAGCCCACCTACGGAACACGATTAGGGAACATACGACACAAAATATAAAGAGACTTTCGAATCGGAAAACAGAAAAAACACGAGATGGATGACAAGGCTGAACGGCAAGACTGGACGATTCTCCGCAAGGAGCCTACACTTTTCCCTCGGTTGTACCATACTTAATTACCCAAACCCGGACAACTTTGCATCTTCCATGCGGGACTCCTTCGCGGCCCGGACATGGTAGAACGAGGTTGACGTGGTAGGGACAGTCGATACCCTCATTTTTCCACGCCCATGGAGTTTGCGACGCGACGTACACGCATCTGGACTTGACGGCCGTTACGATCATCTGTTTCCTTTTTGTGCATTTTGCATTCGGTATGGGAAGGAGGGCTGTATAAATCTGGTTCGACGTTTCGTGTTCTCCTTGGCATGGGGGATTGACCCTATCAGGCTATTTGTTCGGATCGGGGATCTGAACAACGGTCGGGACTGATAGGCAAGATGGAAGCTTCAGGTTGGGACAAAGGCCTCGACGATGAGGTAGGTAAGTCTTTTGCAATGCTGTTGAATGGCATGCAAATGCCTCGGCTTCGTTGTCTACATACTTTTACACGTACATACGCGAGATGTCTTTTTGTTTTTTAGGGGCGACAGACGACTCTGCTCTGATGCATTTGCGACGCACCCATTTTAAAAATGATGAAGAGGCGTCTTTGGCCCAATGCACATATACACACACGTCAGGGGGGGCTTTGTTGGTTTTGGCAGTTCAGACAGCACGAGATAGGCAATACATTTTCTTGAGCAAGCATCTATGCTTTTCTCCTGCGCTGTGATGAGGACGATGGGCATTTCGGAATACATTTTCTGGCTTATTGTTTGTTTAGCTACTACTGCTGAGCCTAGTATGAATGGATGAAACCCGACAGCATGGTAGTCTACTGCACCAAGCTTTTTCGACTATGGAAATCTAAGCCAGCACTCTGGACCCCATGGGCTTCGTTTGTGCTACGGACGCCACGAGATGTAAGACACAGAGAGCTACGTGTACTTAGCCTGCCAAGGACATGGTGTAGTGTGTAGGTAGTGACGGCGGTACACACTGCAGTCTACAGGGGTGTCCTGTAATCTGCCTGCTAGCGAAGTTGGGGGAAGCTAACGAAGCAAGTAAGAGAGAGGCGAGCGATGGCACGAATGCCGTGTAACCACACCTGCGTGCGCGCTATATGGCTTGGGAGAAAGGGACCTGTCAACACCCACGTGGGCAATGCAAGACTTGCGTCGCTAGCGACCAGCCCATCTGCTGCCAACTACTGACGTATTTAGGGGCCGCGCGCGAGCGCGAACGATAGCTACGGACGGGGCCGATGCCCTGGGACTTGAATGTCGTATGGCTATTGCGAAAAAGAGGTTGTGTGTGAATTTGGATTACTGACGATGGAGGGGGCCGCTGACCGTGTAAAGATGGCTATCTTCAAACGTCAGCGGGTGGGCACGCAGGCTGTAATGCAGTTGTCACGCTCCTCCGGCTGTGCCAGTTCCCCCCCCTCTCTCTTTACCCTGTGTGGACTGAGTGAGGATTTTCTGCTCCGACGACGGACGCATACCTGCGGAGGTTCGTGGGTGGCAATAAGTGGGATGGAGGATATGTTGCAACCTTTTCCCCTCTGCTCCGGAAATGCGTCATTAGTTGGGTATATCTACGTAGTGAAGGATCCTCTTGAATTACTCGAGTCAATTGATCCGTTCAGATGGACCCGTCGGCTCAATGGGTTGGTGGGCGCGGCGGGGTTAGAAAGAGGAGCGAGGAGCTGAGGAGATGGAGGAAAAGGGGCACCTGTAGCTAACCTAGGTCGAACGGTTAGCATGGTGGCAGGTGTCCGTCCGTCCAGTCCCTCTGTTTAAGAATCGGACTACGCGCCCCAAACTAAAGGGATCACCACCAGGGTTTGACTTTTAACTGGAGTGGGCTGGCTGGGGGAGACTTGGGGGCTTGGAAATTGGGACCTGGGGACTTGAGTCGGGTGATTCTGGATTTTAAACGCTATATGTAATGATCGCCTCATAGTAGGATACATACCCAAGAATGAAAAAAATAAATGGTTCGTCGTCGTTTTAGTGCTCGCTTCCATCCGGACCACCTAAAACACACATAACCGAAGCTAAGGCGGCCGTTGCTGCGACCGCCCATGCAACCCACACACACACACACTTACCACACTCAATACCACCCGCCCGCAAAGACAACCACCCCTCACCCATGCCGTGCCAATGCCCATGCCCATGCGACCCCCATGCCTTGCGTCGAACTTGACAAGCCGACATACACGCCATCCTAAAGTAGGCAATTCTTCTAGGTTGGCGAGAGGTGTTTGCGGCGACGCCGTCATTCCCAAGAGACTGGATGGCAGGCTGTTTTTTTGTTGCGTTTCGAAACTTCAGCAGAACTATGTATGCACTTGGGTAAGGGTAAGGTGGTGAGTGGTGCGGCGTGCGTGGTGGTGGTGGTTTTGGTAGTTCGTGAGACGAACAAGAACGACAGGACGACACTAACACGTCCCGGCTGAGACGAAGAGCCAAGGCGAACATCTCACCTAACCCAGCACATTCATTCCATACTTGAGTAGCCTTTCTAAATCCCATCGCTCGCGAATCCCAAACTGCGTCCCGTCCCGTCCGTCCTGCTTCTCTGGTTGTTTGTTTTAGGTTGCTAAGGTTTTTCGCATAGGGCGCCTTAGTTTTAGCCCAGGTCTGTGTCGCCGGAGCCCGCTCCGTTCTTGCGCCACGGGGAGACGGACGCTTGGTGCTATACACGCAATGGAAGCCCGCCAACCCGTCCAACTGCACGTCGACAGATTTCCTATTCTACCTGTTTCATGTGGGCATCAATGTTTCTTTGAATGCGCCTACGTTCTGCGTGCACGATATAACAGTGATGCATTGCTGTTGCATTCAGGGGCTGAGGGGAGGAACAAGGCGGGAAAGCTTATCAGAGATGCACTTTCCTCTCGAAGGCATCTAGAAGCCTTCTGCATGGATTCTAGCAACCCGACAGCCTGTTTCGCTCCAACCCGGTAAGCCCAAAGGAAAGGGGATCTCGTAGGGGGAAAAAGAACCATGTCCGTTTCCTGCACCCATTACTACTTACTGCCCTTCGTTTATGCACAGAGTGAACCAAGGCTGCGCAAACTAACCTGAGTTTGAACCCGACTAGCCCACGGTTGGTAAGGCCAGGCCAGAAGTACCTTCTTCTCCTGCTGCAGCGCGCTGGCACTGTCTTGCTCCCATTGCTACCTTGCTGCATATCAATTCGGGACTGCAGACTAACCAGGCCTTTTTCTCTCTTGCCTGCCGAGTAGGTAGGTAGCCTGCTACATACACGGCATACCATCTGATTAGCCCCTGGCGTAGCAGCCTTGGCTGGAGGTTAGGTATGTAAGTATCGATATATATAGGCGTCTTGCGCAGAACCCCAGGCCTCACAAATGAGAATGGAGCTTTCGCCCCGCTTGCTGCACAGGCACGCTTCGGCCCGCTCTCTTTGAGCTTCGTTCTTGACAACCTCTTATTTCCTCCCTGTGTCTGTGGCTGATTGATACAAGCGAAGTATTTTCTACCTTGGCAGTACTACACCTAGATGTACTCGCTAAGAAGGCATTTTACCCATATCCCGTCAATTTTAAATTGACAAGAAAGAGATTTTCTTCGTGGCTGCGAACCAGTGCATATTTTCCTACTGTACTTTTTGGACGTCCCACACGTCCGGCCCTGGAGCGTTGGAGGGAAATTGACTTTCGCCTCGTATGCAAGCTTATGTCGCTGCTGCAACGCTCTTGCAGAAGAAGGCTTGCTTCTGCCTCCCTTCCTTTTCCTCTTATCTGCTTATCTGCTTCGCCGGAAATCAACAAAGACATCAGATCAAGCCTTGGATGGCTACATGTATGATGAACCCGGGTTTCGAATACGGTCGATACCCAACAGCCTCGCGTGTGGACGGAGCTGCGACGTGAAACGTAGTAGGTTCGAGCGCAGTCATACGACGGATTGGTGAAGCGCAAAGACACGCTTTCTTTCTACTGGCCAACGAAGGTGATTGTTTGCGCAATTGATGGACGACCGTTTTAGATGCTTCACCGTTTCGAACCTGTCACATATGCAGCAACAGCAGCACAGCCAGCCCGATGGATAACGCCCAGCGCGCCTGGGTTCTCGCGATGATAGATGGCACTGACAGAAGAAGCAGCAGCGTGCCATGACGTAGGGTCTCTGTTCGCAGCCCAAGCCAGCCAACGACACCTACCTCTGTCTCGCCACACTCAGGAGAACGGGCCCTTGACTTGGATGCAAATTGAAAGACATTGCCTGTGTCACACATCCACAGTTCTGTTTGCCGTCTTTTCTGTCTTCTATGTCCTTTTCCCCCTTTCCTCTCTTAGGTGACTCCCGGCATCAGTTTCCTTTCCAGCACCTGTGGCTTTTCTACAAACCCCTCCTCCTCGCGAACAAGATTGCGTCGTCAGTGACAATAGCACTCACTTCGTGTGACATTATTAACCTTGCCAAAATAACTAGTTCTCCGTCAATCAACCATTGCTATTAATTTTATACGCCAATCACGCAAGGCGCAAAGGGGATAGATATCACCGTCGTCGTCAGTTGGTTCCAGGCATATCATCGCGGGCACTAGCCGTTAGTGGGAAAAACGACCCCAACTATGGCCCCACACGTTCACTCAACACCTTCAACAACAGCGGCCGAAACGATTTCTTCGCCGTCCGCTGCCTCTTCTCGCGAGAATCTACGAGACCCGCCTTCCTACATTGACGTATCTTCTTCTACGTCGCATCTACGCCTTGGCCTGGAACGGCCAAGCCCAGCCTCCGTGAAGTCTGTCGATTCCGTCCCCGTCACCGGTGCCTTCCCGCTGGGTACGCTGCATCTCAACGACCCGCAAGACGATGAGGAGGACTTAGGACCGGACAGAGATATGACCACCCCTCTTACCGTCCCGGACCGCTCGCCGGAGCCTCCGCAGGCCTCCGCGCCGGTTCTAGAGCTTCTGCGGAGTGGCGATGTACTCATCTTGGACGACCTGCCCACAGGGTTTACCGTGGGTTGCGACACTATTTCGTTTGCCGCAACCGAGCACTTTTTGGGGTTCCGGGACATCCCCGCCGGCGCACATCTAGTTTGGATCGCCCCGTCAGAGACTACTTCTTCGCGAAGCGCCTACTGGATTTTCACCCCGGAGAAGGATCTCCAGAGCCCCGGGCGAGTCTACGTGAAGCAATGGGACAAATTCAACGAGGTCCTCAACGACCCCGCCAGCCATGCCGAGGAGCGCTTCCAGAAGGAACGACTAGAAGGGGGCTCGGAAACCTTGTGCCCTATCAGTTCAAAGGCGCAAACTCGGCTGTGCCGCGACCAACATCATCGAGCCAAGCCGGTAGCGGCGCGGAAGCGCCTGCCTTTGTGGATAAAACCACCATGTGGTACCAGCTGACGTTCGCCATCACGCCAGCACTCCTCAACCGACTTACCGGCGGCGAAACAAAGGAGACATGGGCGACGAACACGTCCGACCGCGTTGCAGGGGGGACAAGCACGGTGGAGGAGGCACGGCTCTACGCGAACACGACTTCGCAGCTTACCTTTACCTTTGGCATGGAGGACCTCCTGTTCGACACCAAGGCCGAGGGCGCAGAGCGCACGCAGCAGGCTCTCGACCCCACCAGTTGGATCGTCTCTGAACTCCGAAAATCATCCTCCGATGGCGAAGGCGTAGGAAGCCTCAACGACTTGGTCGGCGAGCTCCAGTTCGCCTTCCTCACCGGCATGCACCTCGGCAACTACGCCTGCCTGGAGCAATGGTGGCACTACACGACGCGCGTCATCTTCCGGGCGTACCGGCTCGCGGTCGAGGAGCCCCCAGCTGGCGCGCGACCTGATCCAGACGGTGCACGCGCAGCTCGTGTACAACGACCGGAACCTCGAGGGCTCGATCCTGGACACGGCGCCCAACGCCGGGAGCGGCGGCGCCAAGAAGCTGCAGAAGGCGCTCACGGTCTACAAGTCGCGGCTCAACGAGCAGCTGCTGGCGCTCGGGGACGGCTGCACTTCGGCCCAGCAGGCCGTCGGCGCGGCCTTTGCGTCGCTTGAGGGGTTCCTCTGGACTTGGGACTGGGACTTGCGGGGGGAGTACCTCCGCAGCGGGACCGTTATGCTTGAGGATGGCGAGGTGGTGCAGGCGGAGCTGTCGGATTTTGAGGACGAGGATGAGAGGGGGGGATTTTGCGGCGGTTGTGGTTGAGGTGGATGAGAGTGGGCGGCCGCGGGATTTCGTTTCGGTTTAGAGGGGAGGAGCAGCGGAAAATAAGGATAATTCTGGCTAGGGCATGAAATGGTGGATTAATTCGAGAGGATAAGGTGAGTGTGAATGGCAAGGAAGCTTCACTTCTGGAAATCATGACTGGGAAATCTGCTTCTGCTTCTTGAGAGCGTGGCGTTGGGTAGCACAGGTTCTTCACTGGTAACCTGGTACAAATTTGACTATATCTGGAGGCAGGAACACTTCTATGAGTAAGAGTCAGGTTCAGCACCTCTAACTAGAGTAGCCATCGAAACCAAACCCGGGACCTTGAATGCACATACACCTACGATATACAAGTTACCCCTAGGTGAGGCCAAATAGGGGTAGCTCGCATGTTTCATGGGTAGGGTTGTATGGAGGCATCTCGCTTTATCCATGTTACTTATGTTGGAGGTCTTGCTTACAGATGAAGGTGCGTTTGAGCATTACACTTCGCCAGGGTCCAGTCCAATGTTGCCTCGCATTTCTGGCCTTGTTACATGGGGTTGTGTAGGATGGAAGGCCTTACTGTTGTAGGCACCGACCATGCCATTCCTCCCCTTTGCCAAGATGGACTACCATGACTTGCCTGTTTGAAAAGCTCTTTCCTCTTTCTCGGGAACCAAATACCTTTTTCTCGTCAAGATGCCCTTGGGTGGTAGTGTTGATGCTGGAGTATTGGAGGGCTTGTTTGGAAGTAAGGGGCTTGAAGCGAACTACTTCGTCTTATAGCCTCTTCTCTATCTTTCAGCTGGGCAAGGCGTCTTCCATGTATCGCCATCCATATGTTGCGTATGAGAATCTTATTTAGGAGGACATCTGCTTCACTTGGCACACTCCCGATTATGTATATGTTGAAGGGCCCGAGGAAGTAAGCAGATAGTGGTGCAAACAGTCTGTTACTGTCTCTCCCAGTTCCAGATCAAAATATCCCGTAGGCCAGATGCCAAACTCTACAAGGTGGGAGTGACATCATCGTAGACGTATATAATATATACCAGGAAAGGAGAGTATAAAAGGCAGTTGAGAACATGACGGACATAGAAATTGACAGCATACTAGAGTGAGAATGCGTCAGCATCTCCATCTCCCTCACTTAAGGAACAGGTGCTTTCGGGATTTTCGTTTAGGAGGCTCCTGCGGGATAGTCACGAAGATGAAAGCAAATATCCCTCGGACATTGATCAAAATCAGAATCCATTCGTGTCCCCAAGGGGTAGGCAATCCAAAGTCATTGTACCCACCGATCCTGGCAATGTAGATTCATCTTGGGGGAACAGCCATAGGCCAGTTTAGTCAGAGTCGTAAAGCTCTTATCAAGCATAGCGAAGGCGCCATTTGGTCCTTCACCAGTCCCGTCAACTAGAACATGCACGTTTCAGGAGAAAGCATCCAGTGATCGAAATTTCTTTCATTCGCCTAGTCCCTTTCAACCCAGGCAGGAAGAAATAGCTGCCGTGAAAATGCATTGATGATTGAGAGGGCTTGTTTGTACCCTCCCGTGAAAGGATCCTCTTTTGTGACTCCATCAGAACCGATATATCCGTGCCGATTCCTGCTAAAAAGCCAATAGATGCCATTCGTGCGTGCCTTCGTCACAATCACCGACCGGCAAAGCTGACCCCCATCCTTTAGAGGGGCCAACTTGGCCAGGTGGCGAGCCAACCATCCCCACACAGCATCCCCAGCACCAAAACCGCCAAACCCAGAAAAGCGTTTAACGGTAAGACTTCTGGTAACGGGCGCGGGCACCGGGACCGCCGAACTTCTTGGGCTCCATGCGACGGTTGTCGGCAACGAGGAGGGTACGGTCGAACTGGACGAGAGCAGACTTAAGGGCGTTCTTGCTGTGCTCATCAACGTACTTCTGGTAGTAGCTGACGATGGCCTTGGCGATAGCCTGGCGGACGGCGTAGACCTGAGAAGTGCTGTACCAGAGTTAGTTTTATGCTTTCTTGACGATTCCATGTAATCGCAGGTCGCAGCACCAGGCGTCAAGCCAATGCGATTCGCGCGATGCTGGACCGCCCATTGAAGAAGTAAAGAGCTAGCAGGTGCACTTACTGGCCACCACCGGAAACGCGGACGCGGATATCGACGTTGGCGAACTTGTCAAGGCCGAGGATCAGGAGAGGCTCGTAGACCTGGAGAATGTTGTGTTAACACGCGACCACAGTCAACATTGGCACCGAAATGACGGCTTACCTTGAAACGGAGGACCTCAGGCTGGACCAGGCTGAGGGGCTTGCCGTTGACCTTGATCAAGCCAGCGCCGGACTATTCGCAGATTTTCGTCAGCATTTCGGTACAATCCACATTGGCCATTTTCGTCCATCTCTCAGTCCGAATCGGTTCCCACACAAGTCGCGAATTTTCGACACAAGATAATTTTGACGCTCTCGATCACGGCGTATCGTCGCTCGCCAGCTCGACTGGGACTCTGAGGAGGAAGTTGGGATTTTAATCACTAACCTTGCAGTGGGCACTGAAAAGTTGTGGGTTAGCTTGAATGCATTCACGGACTTGGGGACGGAGGACCAACACTGCGGTCGCGGTCTTCTTCTTGCCGAAGCACTGAACGCTCTGGGAGGTCGACATGATTGCGGATTGATGTGGTGCTGTGGAATGTCGATCGAGAAATGAAGGGATTCGCAGCGGGTATAGGCGTGGGCGTGAGCGGTCTCGATTTTCGGCAAGTTAAGCTTGAGAGCGGGCGAAGTTACAAGACTGGGATTTTTTTCGTGTGCCCTAAGGCTAGAAAGACTTGGCAGTCCACTGTGCCACAGCGTGAGGGTCAAGAGTTTGTGGCTGAGAGAAACCGATTAGATAAGAAGGGTCCGGTCAAGTGGGGGCCAAGTTGCCAAGGTCCTTGGGTCCCGGAGGCTACTGTATCTGCCTTACCCACTTCCAGGTCGTCGTTCGTGGGGTACAGCCTACAGGTGCACCTCCCTTCCGTCCACCCAGGAGCCAGGCATATCATCAACCTCCCCTTACCTCAGACTTGGGATGCTTCATCCATAAAGTAAAATCATTATTTGCAGTTGACCACGTCTTACTTACAGCAGTAACAGTGCGCATATTGCAATTTCAAGGGAATTCAGCATGCAACGGGTGCTGCATGCAAAGCAGATTGGAACGACTTGACGCATCAAACACACTCAAGCAAAGTACTCACTTATTACTGGGCGGGTTTGCTGCAGATACATAAGTCACTATCGACATATCTGCCTGTGCTCTCCAAGTTTTCACTTTGCAACATTTCTCCTCCGCAGTCCTATTAATAAAGTCCCTTGAACGACCGACTTAACATTCGGTCACTCAGTTGAGATGTCGCGCAAAGGTGTAGGTCTAGCGGCCTTCGACCGCAGTCGCCTGACCTCGGCCCAGTTTGCATCCCATGGCAATAGTCTACGCAACACCAACGCCCAGGCCTTAGAGACGCAGCTTTCCGTGTTCAAGTCGCTTCTGCAGCAGTTCGCACAAACGCATGCCAAGGATATTCGATCCAACCCGTCGTTTCGCGCCCAGTTCGCTCGCATGTGCTCTGCCATCGGCGTCGATCCACTGGCATCATCCAGCTCTGCGGGCGCCGGAAGCAGCAGCGTGTGGGCGCAGCTGCTCGGCAGGAGCGTGAACGACTTCTACTTCGAGCTCGCCGTCCGCGTCGTCGAAGTCTGCGGTGCGACCAGGGGGGAGAATGGTGGCTTGATCGGCGTCAAGGAGCTGAGGGAACGCGTCATGCGTGGCCGCATGGAAGGCGCCCCTGAAGTCACCGAGGATGATGTCTTGAGGGCCGTCGGCACGCTCAAACCTCTCGGCTCCAGCTTCTCGGTTGTCAAAGTCGGCAACAAGCCATATATTCGCTCCGTGCCCAAGGAACTCAGTACCGACCAAAGCGCTGTACTGGAAGCGGTCCAGGTTCTAGGCTATGTGAGCGTGTCGATGCTTATGGTGAACCTACGATGGACTAGAGCTCGCTCGCAAACGGTAACCGAAGATTTACTGGGAGAGGGCATGTTGTGGGTGGATAAACAGGCCGAGGAGTGGGAGTACTGGAGCCCAGGGTTCATGATGTCTGCTGAGGGTGCTGGCACTGGGTAAAGGGGTCACCAGCCTAGCTCGGACAAATCCCGTTACCCGTTCATCTCCCAGTATCAACCAGAAGTGTCACGATTCGCGCATGCAGGATCGATCATGCCGGCCAGCTTAAGTCCCCGGTAGCTCAAAAGGCCACGGCCGCAGTGGCACCAGAGCCACCAAGGATGTTCTGGACGCACTTCAATGACAAAAATACAACAAGCCCTGAATATGCGCACTATCTCAACGATATAGTCTAGCTTGCACTGGATGGTCTTGCTGTATGTTACACGCAGTCAAATCGACACGTATCGGCTTATTCTCCGTTTCCACCGACCTCAAACGCGCAAAGGGCTGGAGAGACAAAACATGATACTATCACCTATCATGGAGAAATATCCCGAACGTTCGTAACTCGCAATCGTATTGCATAGGAGAGACAGGGGCTAGAATGTCGGCGTTGGAAAGAATAACCCATACCCTCATGTCTGGAGGAGGACCTTGGATGGTATCGTCTACTGTGTGGTCGAGCAACCAACGAACAATACGGCCAGAGACAGTGGCCCCAACGACATGCATCTCGAGGGAAACAGTTTGCCTTCCCTTGGTCCTAGCTGGGGAGACAATCAGGTCATATTTGAATCACGGTCACATGCAGCGAAAGTTACGCTGCTTAGGATTCAAGCGACGGGTTTTAGATGTATTGATTTATTATTCAGGCCATGAGGCAAGTATATCTTGGTCCGTGTACTCAATACTTGATATAGACTCTGCGATTTCTACTTGGTCTCGATAATCAAGTTAACGTTGGGCACCGCGGTGCTGTTGGCGGGCATCGCGTAAGTGAAATTCCAAAATTCGAATCCGCTATCGGGGTTTTCATGTCAGCATATTCAAAGTCCCACGGGTGCGAGCTCGTGGTGAAATATCATGAGCATGGGAAATGAAGGGAAAGGAAAGGGGTCAGGAATAACTTACTGGATAGGCTTGCAGCTTCCACCGACCAAGCCACAGAAAGTGACGATGGGCACCGGATCCACGGATCCCGAGACCTCGATTTTGACGCCGTCGAGATCCTTCTCTAGGCTGACTAGGTCGCGCTTGGCACTGCCCAGCGGGTTCGCGCTGACAAGGAAGGTGAAGCTGCTGGTCACGTTGCCGTCCGGGTACGTCAGGCTTAGGTTGCCGGGAGCCACCTCGGCGTCGAGCGCGGGCTCGGTCGGGTACAGCGTGAGATAGCCCACGGACTTCTTCTTGTTGGCCAAGGAGGATGGATGTGTCCACTGCACCACGGCCGGGTTCCACTGTGACGAGTCCTCGCGTGGCCCGCCTACGATGTTCTCCCGGAACGACTCGGCGCCGATGGTCAGGTTGGGCGAGAGCCAGGTCGTTATGTTGCGTGGAACCAGGTCGTGCGGTGGCGAGAAGGCCGAGGTCGTGTACATATGGTGGCCCTCCTCGTCATCTGAAGATAATGGGAAAGCAGACAGCCTGGCCACGACATCGTCGGGCACGAGGGCGTCGTGGAAGGGCGCCAGCACGGCGATGAGCGGCGCGTATTCGAAATCGTCGGCGTGCGCCATGGACCACGTCTGGCCTGTCGTCTGCAGGCCGGGCGCGTTCTCCTTGCCCACCAGCGTCCAAATGTACAGCGAGAAGATGGCGACGTACTTGTTCATGTCGTACCCGTAGGCGCGGTCCCAGGGCCCGGCCAGGTTCCCGAGGTTCGCGTTGTACATCTGGCCCGCCGTCTGCCAGATCTGCCGGATCATGCGCGCGCCGTGGGCTCCCATGACCGAGTCTTCTTCTGCCGCGGGCATGTACTTGGCCCAGAGCGTCAGGCCGTAGAGGGATACGCCCATGTACGTCGCGCTGTTGAACTCGGACAGTGTTCCACCGTTCTGGTCGAACAGATCCAAGACCTCGCGCGCGTACATTTCGCCTGCCGCCGTCATGTTGGCGTCGCCGCATTTGCGGCCCGTCCAGCCGGACGCGATGGCGCGCATGATTGCTGGATTGCTGTACGAGGGGTACAGGTTGTCGTCGTCCACTCCACCGACGCGGTAGCTGTCGCCAATGGTGGCGTTGTACAGGCTGTCCAGGATCAGCTGCTTCACGTCTCCGGGGAGGATCGCGCCAAACTCCTCGTAGATCACGATGAGGTTGGTGCCGATGAAGCCTCGCCAGTTGGGGTCCCAGGAGTTATAGATCTACACAGAACATGTAAGCCATTTGGAAGGAACTTCGGAGCGGGAAGAATGAATATCTTACCACTGGCTTGTAGTCGCCGTGTCCAACCGTGGGCTGCTCCGGATAGACGGTGTAGTCGCCGAACCACTGCAGGGTTTCGTTCTTCTCCTGGTCGCCGATGATGTTCCTGATGATCCGGACGGCCTGGTCGACGTCGTCGCCCCGGTTGCGCTGCAAGAGCCCCGTCGCGTACCACATCGACGACCGGGTCTCGTGCTGGCCCGCCGCCAGCGGGTAGTAGAAGTAGTACAGGTATCCGGCATCGCGGTCATAGATCTTGTCCATGAAGTCCATGGATTCGTCCAGTAGACTCTGGGCATGGCCCTTCAGCTCGGTGGCGGCAGAGCTTACACCGGCCACGGCCAGGAGGAGGCCGAGGAGGCCGCTCGTGACCCAGCTGGCCTGTTGGAACAACATGGTGGGCTAAAGATACAGCGGGGGTGCAAGAGGTGGCGATAGTGAAGGGAAACCGAACCATGCCAGCATGGAAGGCGGGCGGCAGGTATATAAACCTGCCTCAGTTCGGCTCATTACTGCAGGCGGAGGTCATTGCGCCTGCATCCTCCCCTTCCCCGCAACTACTCGGGACTCGTCATGATAACCAATCGTCAAGTTCATTGCACATCAAGTCGTTTGAGGATAGACGGCCCATGAAGATCGCCAATGCCCCTCATCCATGTGGAGATGAGCTTGTCCTTACCCCCAGCCCCAGTCGATATAGCCTCGCTCGAGTACCGAACCGGCAACAATGGGACTGGCAAATCCCTCCAAAGAGACCCTTAAGAGGAAGGTGTCCTCGAGGCATCATAATTTAGTTGGTAATGCAAGAATGCCACTCGGCCGATTTGGCCGGCGTCGGCGGTGAGTGGTGAGGGGCGTCGGCCAATACCCGGGTTTCGCCGGCTCCGATCAGCGAATGGGTCTTGATACCAAAATCACGGATCTTTGCCGAGAACTATACAGCTAGTAGCTGCCTACGTATTCACATTAGTATTCTACTTGACGTCGATCTACTATACACACCTTGTCGGGAAGCTGATTTTGTGTTTGCCAGAGGGGGTCGTTTCTGGACCCTGTCTGCTTAGCCTATAGATGGAAGACATGCCTGGCATGCACAGCAAATGGAACTATGTACGGGTCGTCATCAGTTATGCGTTGTCATCGCGGAGACTAATATATAAACCATGAATCTACAGCTCCCCGTTTTGCCCCAAATTTTTTCTCACGAACTCCGGCAAGATGGGAGAGTAAGTCAGGCATGGAAATGCATACATGTTACTGATGATTGGACGTGATGTTAGTTTTCGATCTTATTAACCCTTTGGATTTGCTTTTCGTTCTCTCCTCTCCCAGCTATTTACGGACCCAAGGAAAATACAAATAAATATATATATACGGTCAAGTCCTTTTTATCCCAAAACACACAATCCGTACCCCGGTTGACAATTCAGCACTCCGCACAGGAGAAGTCCGCCACACCTGCCGTCGCTCCTCTTGCAGCAGACGCCGAACCGGCTGCCCTCGCAGGTGTAGCCTGTTCCCGGACCACACGACCCATCGACGCTGGGGACCAGGGCAGTCGGGCGTGGTGGGAGAGGGCTGGAGGAGGAGGAGGAGGAGGAGGAGGACGTGGTGGTGGTGGTAGAAGTGGGAGTAGTAGAAGTAGAGGTGGTAGTACTAGAATCAGGTCTACTTGTGGTAGTAGAGGTGGTGCTTTGCTTAGTGGATGTTGTTGTTGTTGAGGTGCTGATGGTGGTGCTAGTAGTAGAGGTAGGAAAAGGGGGAGGAGGGGAAGGGGGTTCGCTTGCCTGGCATCCGGATCCAAAATTGGGTTGACATCCTTCGCCACAGTAGTCGGGCGTGCTGCCGCACCAGCCGTGGACTGAGCAGCAGTTACCGAACTCAGAACCCTCGCACGTGATGTCGCCGCCGCAATCGCCATCGACGCTCACTTTCTGAGTCGAGGTTGGCGCGGGAGGATTGGCAGGCGCTGTCGTCGTCGTCGTAAGCGGGCTGTCAGGAACTCCCGCGCCGGGCCCCGTGGGCAGCTTGGTCGGCGATGTCGTGGGGATCGGCGAGTCGGCCGGGGAGGGTGTTGTCGGGGTTACTGCAGGTGCCGAACTGCGACTGGCAGCCGCCGCCGCAGTAGTCGATCGAGGCGCCGCACCAGCCATTCTGGGAACAACCTGGAAGAGAGGAGCGAGCAGGAGCGCTTTTGGTTAGGAGAGAAGGACCAACACACCCGAAAGAAAGTAGCTGAGCTAGAATATGATCACGGTGATGGTCATTGGGAGGAGAAGGAGTAGGATAAGCGACATACAGTTTCCATACTCGGACCCCTGGCACGTCACGCCAGTACCGCAGGCGCCATCGGGGCTGACTACGAGCGTAGGCGTCGCGGTCGGTTTGGTAGTGGTCGACGTCGTCGTCGTCCGGGTGGTAGTGGACGTCGGCTTCAGACAAGCCCAAGTGCCGGTGGGCTCGCGCGTGGTGAAGTCGTAGGCCGGGACGGCGCCGGATCCCGCGCGGTACCAGTTCTCGGGCGGGTCGCCGAGGCACTGCCCCACGGTGACGGAGCGGTAGCCGCTGCGGAAGAGCGAGTCGAGGATGTAGTCGGTCAGGTTGTAGACGGTCTGGTAGTGGATGTCGTGCTCGATCTGCAGGTAGCTGTCCTGGCACGGGTCGGAACCCTCGACGGCGTCGTCCCAGATGTCCTTGCTCGTCTGGATCTGCCGCGGGTCGTCGTGCAGGTAGCCCTCGGTGTCCAGGTCGAAGTAGATCTCGTGGTACCCCAGCGTCGACAGCATGTTCTGGCACGCCCGCTCGCAAATCGAGTAGGGAGGTCTGTTAACCGGGGCACGGGTGGTGGTCAGTCAGCATGTCTATCTTTCCCCTCAGGCAAGCGATTCAAGGCAGTGAATGGGAAGGCAATATCGGGTTCTGACCGCATGTAGGTAGGGATGTAGCCGAGGATGTCGTTGAGAGCGATCTCGTTCCAGATCATCTGGTTCTGGGCCTGAGTCGTACTCATTTGACTGAAGTTCTGGTGCGACCACGTGTGGCTAGCAATCTGGTGGCCTTCAGCCGCCATACGCTATAGAATAGTCAGATGTTATCCTTGTAACGGGGGAGACCCAGATTCAGATGTCGTTGGCTTGTTGTTACCTCGATGGCGGCTCTCCAGGGGTACTGCGGGTCGTTAATGGCCCCCTTTCCTAGATTATACCCAGTGATGAAAAAGGTAGCTTTGGCATCGGCAGACTTTTCCATAGAGTCAGTCAGCGATTGTACGTCGAGTAATTGAAACAACTAGAATGGCGTTTGCATACAGCCAATTTATCCAGCAGCGCGTCTGTGAAGTTGTAGGGACCGTCGTCAAAGGTGAGTGCAATGTCGCCCTTGTTCACGCAGTCGTAAACGCCGACGCCTCCATATTGAACTTTGCCCAGCTTCGGTCTCGCAATTCCCGAAGTATCGGCTCCGCTGGGCTTCTTGTTGCCATCACAGCCGGGGCCGTAGTTGAGCTGGCAATCAGGGGCTGTGCAATAATCTAGCCCCGAGCCGCACCATCTTATTATGGCGGTATTAGTAGCATTCGATATAAGGGTGTATAGGAAGGATGGCAAACAAGACGGCCGGAGAACGACGACGAAAGAACCCACCCTTCGGACGAGCAGCAATAGCCAGCGGCACAAGATCCACGGCCTGCACCGCATCTGCCGCTCTTGTTCTGTCGCTCCTGGAGTTTCGCTTCCTGCGGCTTGGCCTCCTCATCGGCGCCGCCAGCGCTGTCGTGGTTGTGGCGCGCTCCCACTGCTGCTGCTGCTGGCACCGCTCGAGCGAACTGACTGGTATCCTGGGCCAAAGTCTTGCGCGATTTCAGTTCCGACAGAAACTGCCGACCGCCGAGTATCCGGGGCGCCGCATGTCCTGCGTAGGCGGCATCTGCGTTATGGGCAGCCGAGAGGCCGGCCCAGGCGGCCAGAATGACGACAGGATTGGACCAAAGCATGACGGACGACTGAAGGGGAGATCAAGCTATCCGTGTTGTATTTTGGCGGAACAGTAATGGACAAAAGCTCTCAGCGGTGTCTTATAAGTCGCATCCGTCGCAGGACCTCGACTTAGATAGCACTCAGTGCTGGAGGCAACGATAGAGAGAGAAAGGGGGGTCCTGAAATTGCTGCCAAGACTTCGACCATATTGGAGAGGGACCCTGGGGTCTGTAGCTAAATATATATCTCGACTCATTCTGTGCAGAAATAGGGGAAAATAAATTCAGGTGGCCAAGACCCAAAAAGCAAAAAACATTGTTGGGCATATATCCGGATGTGACCCTGTTGCAGCACGCGTTATAGCGTAAAGAGAGACGCGCATGCACGCTGCAGTGGCCTACGCCTGAGAAGATGCCGATTACCCCGGTTCACACCCCTCGACTATATGCAGGTGTGCAGAGAGACATCAGCACACGGTGCAAATCCCATGCATCTGATTTCGGTCTCGTCTCCAACGGCCCATCAAGAGAAGGAGGTGTGGCAACGCTGAGGCAGATTCATTACCAGCTGGCCCCTTGTGAGGAGCGAGGCTGTTGCCCATACAAGCTTTGGAAGCTCCCTCGGAGTCGATTGTATCACGATCATCGCCTTGCCGCGCGGGTCATATACGATCCTACGCATGACGGGTGTTGATCCTTTATTTCCTATCGGCAATTTGCTGCAAATATCCAAGAGAGGTATGCTTGTCGGAGTATCCTTTACCCAGGTCGCCTACAAGCAGCTGGATCGAGGCTAGACCCGAAGTGTAAGCGACGATGCCCCGGTTCATGTAGCATTTGCTGGCACAGGTCGTATCTGCAGACGATGTATCGACTTATATGCAAGCTGATGGAATGATGTGTCTTCGGCCATCAGAAGGCGGGTTCTGTTGGTGGAATCAGCCCAAAGATACTGCGTGCTGACGACTTGCGATACTACCCGGGATCTCCAAAGGAATTGGGGAAGATCGATATTAGGCGGAATAGAAATTCAATATTTCCCCTGGTGGTGCATATGCCCCCTTCCAGCATGGACCTCGCTTACATCCGTTTCAGTGCAGCATCTCATTGGGAAAATATTTCGCATGCATGGCAACCACCAAATTAATTGGCTGAATGGATTGTTACTTCATGGTCGCCCTCGAGCGAGCTCTCGAGCGAGCTCGGGTGACGAAATCGCCCGTTGACACAACTCGAGCTGATCAGCATGGGGCATGCACATCGATGACGTTGGAGCTCGGTACAAAAAGCACCGCGTTCCATTAATAGAGACGGTATTGGTATATTCTTTTCAACGTCTACCCTGATAGTCATGGTCGACGTATGCTCCTCCTGCCCGATCGAGGGAACGTTTCCAGAGCGTGCCATCGTGATGGTACGCCGGCATCAAGCAGTCTGAACTCGAAGCGAGCATCGCATTCGTTGTCTGCGCAGTCCCGTGTTCCGTTGCTTCGACTGACCGGCGCACTATGTATGCTGATGCCGCTGCAACTGCTTCAATCCCCGACCTTTAGATCCATCGTCAGTTCAAGAGTTGGCTTGAGCAGTATCTCAATCGAAGGTTGTCATCAAATCCAAGCAGCCAGAACTGCACAATTGTGCGAACTGCTTTGCTATGCTCCAAGCACCTGTGCGATCTTGATCGCATCAGGATATACCTCTCTCTCTCGGCAGCCAGTGCTGCGTATTGCAGTGGTTCTGTATTGCGTCTTCTGACATGTCTCAACCCGTTGCCGGCGGAGTGGTCTGGTGTGGGTTTGACCCTTGCTTCCGCCCCAGGAAATAACTGCTTATATGGTGCTTCTCCAGTAATAACCCCGGCCAGTCTATTTTTGGAAGACTGGACGGGTCCTGAAATGTAACGTCTTCAATGAGCTTTCTCGATCGCCTGGCCGCCCACAAGATGGCCTTCTTTGTCATCATTAGAACAACGCTCGCGTTCGAGTTTCATATCCATGATGAGGCTCAACTCAGGGCAATAGTCGAAAATGGCCTTTCTCTGAGTATGGTTCTGCCATACCTCAGGCTTGAGCGACTTGCCGCCGTCTCGGACGTGGAAGCCCATAGAATTGGGGATATAGGTATCTTCAACTGCCAGCTGGCCATCGGTATCGGATGCGACTAGGGCACCAGGCAAGACCGAGGCCCTGTACCCAAACCACTCATCTTCTGGCTGCGTGTCGTTTTGGCGTTCTTGAATCTTAAGCACTCGCTGAATGGCAGACACCCTTCTCATCGACAGGCCGCCATTACCAGCGAATTTGTCTCCCTTGGTTCTATTTCACGATCGGTTAGCGGAGCCAGTGTGTGGTTTCTGGTGTACAAATTGCATACCTTGGCGCTCCAGCCCAATCCCAATGCAACCAGTCATTCAAACTTTGGTCCGAGTTGGCGCAGAGGATGCTATCGTATTCATACTTCAAGATCCACTCCACACCCGGCAGGAACTCGTCGTAGAAACGCTTGTCTGTCAGGAGCCGGTGGACCTTCTCCTTGCTGTCGATCTCCCAAGGTTCAGGGAGCACCATGAGATCCAGTTTCCCGATGGCCTGCTGATGCTTGGTGGCGAAGCTGCGGCCGACGCTTATAGCGGATTTGTTAGAGCCGATGAATAAGAAACGCCAGTCCGGAGGGACCACGGTGATCATGTGCAAGATCTGGGGCACGAGGTGGGGAAGCGGGCGCGGCTCGATCAGGAGAGCCAGCTTGGACGTGTTGTAGTTTCGGCGCAAGTCGTCGTCATTTTGGTTGGGGTGCCAATCGATCTTGACCGATGGGATCTTTTGGCGCGCTTCATCTAGCCTCGACTTGAAATGGGCTTCTATCTTGGGCTTATAATGAGGAGGAGCCCGGCGATGTACCAACTTGGAGTTGCAAGGTCAGTGGACAAGGCGCGAAGTATGGGAGGCAAGCAACTTACGTGAACGCCAAGCTAACCACTATGAGGATTTTGGTCCTGTTCAGGTAGAAGAGGGAAGCCAGCGAGGATGACATGGCGGCGACTGGCAGCGACTGGTAGGCAACCGAAAAGTGCGCGAGGGAGATTCGCAAGGTGCGCCGTTCGGTCGCAAAGAAAGAACACAAAGATACGACGGTTGGGAAACCCGAAAGAATTTAGGAGGTAAGGGAGAAGCAGGAAGGGAGTACGTGATGCGGTTTGCGTAGGGCAAAGTCGCAAACTGTCTCACGACAACGTTGTACAGAATTGGAACCGAACGCCGAGTAGGTGTATCTGGGCTGACAGCATACTTGTCACAACCAATCCTGATTGCAGTACTGAGTCTCAAAGGACGAGGCCGGGCACAAGAGACAATTGAATTCAATCCGACGGCCAAAAAAGGAATACGAAATGACAAAGCTTAGTAGATGACCAGATGGTCCGGTGGCGTTCCAGCTCTCGATCTTGCCAGCCAGACCGGCGCCTGCATCCCTTGGCTATTGCTGAGCTAGTGCAGTAGTGGTGACAGGCTCGGTTTATACGACCAGATCAGAAACTAAGTAGAAAAGATTCCAAGTCTGGAGCTGACTTCCCAAACGAGCTGGCCATGTACAACTTGGATGAACCCTTCTGGGACTTGGCCACGAAAAGTGCCCATCAATAGAATTGATTGCATGTGCCCCCCGTGCCCCCGTGCCCCCTCGGCAGCGAAATAAGCATTCCACCGTCTAAAAGTCCCTAGGTTAGTCCCATGCTGCTACCTACTGAACAAGAATCAATCGGCAGCCAATGTACTGCGCATCTTGACTTCTCGCTAGAAGCCGAAACCACATGGGCTTGCCTTTTAGTTGCCCGGCCCCAATAGTGGCTGTACCTACCTTGACTTAGCGTTCAGCTCTGCTTTCAGCTGCTACCCACCGTTCGTTGCACAGACGGGGTTTGTTTGGTATGGGGTTCAGATTGCGGCCGTCGAGAGATGAGGGATCAAGCCTGATCAAAAAGGCTGCTACTCAGTCACTACTACATACTTCCGATCAGCTTATCCGCAGAGCCGGGTCCTGGGTCGATTGATGCGCCAGGAGCCAGGACAAGTTTCGATCATCAGCTCGGCTTGTCGGCTGCGAAGGAGAATGATGTGGCATTGGCATGTCAGCCTGCGCCGCTCAAGGTGGGCCGCGTTGCCCAAACCGTGGGATGAGCAACATCTTGCGTGGTAGCAGCAGGTGTGAGTTTGCGACCAGAAAATGGAGGGTAAGTAACGGCTAGGGAAATATACGAGCAGCAACACTCAGCAGGCGCCATCATCAGTCATGCTGCCCCTGTCTGAATAGGGGCTCGGATCGTTCCAGAGCGACCTCGACTTCCATGTTTGTTATCATCTAGAACCAAATAGTCGATCGACTAAAGATTCGGAGAGGATACCGTGCTAGAAAGATAACTTTTACCATTATAGGTTACTCAGCTGGCCTCAAGGTCTTCAGCAAAGTCCTAGCGCCCCGCTAATTGAAGTCGATCGCCCGGGGAGGGGGCGGAACGGATTGACCAATGCAGGGGCATAGTTCCGAGTTGAGCAGATATCGACAGTCAGCCACGAAAACAGATGGACGAATCGCCGCCGACCTTGTGAGCCTGTTGTGCCAGGTTTTGGGGGTATATCCAGTACGCCTCGAGTTTTCCGCAGTGGTAAATGTAGGTACACTCTGTTTCAGAACTGAGGTCGACACACTCGATACTGGCTGGCATAATTCAGCTGGTAGGTCTTCCTTCCTTCCTTCCTTCCTTCCTTCCTTCCTTCCGGCAAAGAATAGAAAGGTGGGGTGTGAGCAGGCACCGATGGGCACTGCCGTCATACCAGGGTCGTTCAATACGGCTGCCTATTCTTAGCAGACCAGGATAGGTACCGACATACTTAGGTAATGTTTTGGGTGTTAGTTGGAAGTTTTATCATCATTCAATGCTACTTGTACTTCCAAACTTCCAAACCCGAGGCTTGCCTACTGCTTACATGGCGTACAAGTAACGAGGCTCCCGCACAAACAAAGGATCGTTTTTTGGCCACCTCTATATTCAAATCATGCATTTCTTTCTGCCCAGCAAACAAAGAAATGAAGCCCAATTTACCTCCTGCGCCACTAATGGCAATTCTGGGTGGGCCACAGCATTCTTGACTTGGAATAGTTGCTGGCAATAACCGATTCGCGTCACCTTTGGTCACCTTTGTCACACCCGCACTAACACATCCCTTCGAATCGACCAGGACCAGGCCGGGTCTGACTAAAAAAAAATGCGTACCTTAGCTACACCCACATCTGTCTAGACGCTGTGCAGGCATCCCGTATCCCTATCCCCAAGCCATTAAGAGGCTAGATAGCATAGCACCAGAGCACCAGAGCACCACCACCCTCGCGTCGGCTGAGACATCCATCCATCCCACCCTCCCAGAAGAGAGACCTATGAGGAACTCTTCTGAACCTTTTCTTCCTCCCGCTGTCACCCACCCCCACTGTCTCTGCCGTCCCTCAACCAGGTCCTCGGAATTCTTGATTCTAATTCTGATTTGCATGCATGCCCTTTTCGGTATACACATCCTGACCCCAGTCCTTCATTATTATTATGTCTTCCCGTCATGAAGAGATGAGTATGGGGGAGTTATGGGACAAATCCAAGACGGCCGCCTACTCAGTATGGTCCTGCACAACCCGGCGGATGCGCATCGCCGGCGCATTATTCACCTTCTTGTAAGTAGCCGTCTGTCCCGTTGGTTGTTATCTTGGCCCGAAAGAAACGGGTTGGCGGAAAAGAGGCGACTGACATCTTCGCAACAGCATCGTCGCCTTTTGGTTCTCCATACCCACAATCAAGACGGTAGAGGTGCCTAAAATATCCCTAAACTATGCCGAGCCGGTGCGCTCGCCGTACAACGAGAGCAAAGTCGCCCTGCTCATCGAGAACCGAGAGAACCCCATCTTGGCGCCACTGATGCTGCACTTCATGTCCGTCGTCCCGCCCGACTGGCGCTTCCGCTTCATGGGCTCCAATGAGTCGGTGCAGTACATCAACAGGTCCATGGCCATCCGCGAGCAGGTCAACGCCGGCAAGCTCGACCTGACCTACATCCCCTCCAACATGAGCACGGCAGGCCAGGAGATGATCAGCCGCTTCCTGACCAACCGGTGGCTGTACGAGACCGTCCTGCAGCCGGCCGAGTGGCTGCTCGTCTTCCAGACGGACAGCATCCTGTGCGCCAACAGCCGCCAGAACATCAACGACTACCTCGAGTACGACTGGGTCGGCGCGCCCTGGAACCCCAACGGCAAGTTCGGCGGCAACGGCGGCTTGTCGCTGCGCCGCGTCAGCTCCATCATCGAGATCCTGCGCGACCAGGTCCGCGTCGACGGGTCGCAGCCCGAAGACGTCTGGCTGGCTGAACGGCTAGGCCACCGCCCAGGCGCCAAGATGGCCAACGGCACCATCTCACTGACCTTCAGCGGCGAGATGAACACGGGCAACAAGGAGAGAAGATCAACAAGGCGGCCGCGGCCAAGCCCAACGGCACCCTCGAGGCCATCGAGCACGGCGAGTACGTCAGCGGGCTCGACGACTGGCGTGAGGGCTACTACGAGCCCATGGGCTACCACACCGGCGGTACCGGCGTCATGCTGCACAGCGGCATCTGGGGCACGCCCGCGCTGCGGAGGCACATCTGGGACTACTGTCCCGAGGTTAAGATGACCCTGTTCATGGACGCAGCCAAGTACGTCCCCGGCAACTGCAAAGCCAACTGGAAACGAGATAGTCTCGAGCTGGGCGGCACGGAAGATATCTCGGGATATGTGGGAATCAATGATGTCGGGTACGGAACCGAACTCATCGACGGCGTCGAGTACCCGATGTTGCCGCCCATGATCCCCTGGTAAAACCTCGAGAGCCATATTCGTGGAGCGTTGCGTTTTTTAAGGGAGTTATAAAGGGGTGGAAGGGGATTTGGTATCCAAAAACATATGTAACTTTATGGACTTGTGTAAGAAATAGCATACGGGTAGGCGTTTTAGGATGGCTGGTTGGCCAAGGGTTTGCAGGTTCGCAAGCCCAATTAGAGACAGTTGATATGCTACGATTACAGGGCATATTCGACGAAATCAAAGATTCATGATATCCTTGGACAAGGCGAATCTCTGCCTCCCACTCGCGATTTTGACAACGGCTGTGGACGATGAGGATAAACGCTGCCGATAGGCAATATGGGGGTGGTTTACCTATGTGGGGATTAAGTTTGGGCATGTTCCTGCCGAGATCCCAGCAAACCGATCTCCCCGCATTCTCTCCGGCAAGGGACATTTCAACCGACCATCTTTGCCGGGGAATATGTCAATGCATGTATCCGTCCGTCTCCGGATAACAATACATTGACAAACCCAACCCGCTTCTCTCATATCTCCCATCTCTTGTATATTGGAAACGCATCTGACCGAAAACACAGGCCGGGTTCTCCTCTTGTTTTGTTTGATCGGTCCTCATACAATGGCTGCTCAACAACCTCCCGCCCCCGCTTGCACAACGATGTGTACCCCTTCATATACCCGTCCAAGTTCCGGGGGTCCCTGCAAGGCAAAGTCGCCCTGGTTACCGGTACGTATGCTGATTTGTTGATACATCAAATCCGATGTACCTATTTCCGTCCACTGCTGGTTTGTTTTATGTGACCTTCGTGTAAAAGAAAAAGGGCAGAAGAAGACCGGGAAAAATCACAAAGAGACTTTACTTGATGGGCTTGGGATGAGTTCCTTAACTCTTCAGCCCGCTTCTCATTCCCTCTTTCAGTGCGTGAATTCAAGCGAACATTTGCTAACGATCACGCCTGATGCGCCGTTCTCATCACTATAGGCTCTGCCGGCGCCATAGGCCAAGCCATAGCCGAATGTTTCGCCGTCGCCGGCGCGAAGCTGGTCCTGGTCTTCAACCGGACCCCGCCGGCGGCCAAGGAGCACTTTACGGGCCTGGGCGCGGCCGACGTGCTGGCGGTCCAGTGCAATGTCGCGGAGCTGCCGAGCTGCGAGGAGCTGGTGCGCCAGGTATGTAGACTTGCTTGTGTCTTCAGGGGTTCGCGAAGATCGAGTAACGGGAGTATTTACTGATGGATGGATGCTTTCTTCAAGGCTCTTGAGGCGTTCGGTACGGTCGATATACTGGTTAATAATGCGGGAGCCAATGGGCTGGAACCCGTAAGTCATTGAAGTTTCCCCTTTTCTCGCTGATCACAGTCCTTTTCTCAAACGAGTCACAATGCGTCTCCCCTATCTTTCTCAAACGACGCCCCTTTCCACCTTTCCTCCATATCTCTCCCAATATGTGAACAGCCCACTTACCTACCAACAAACCAGATGCACGTCCAGTCTCCCGACTCCTTCATCCACGACCTATCCGTCAACATGTACGGCCCGTACTACCTAATGCGCCTTTTGATGCCAGGCATGCGCGCGCAGCGGTCCGGCTGCGTACTGAACATCACCTCGCGAGCCGGCGTGCTCTCCAACATCCCCTTCAGCACCAGCTACCACGCCAGCAAGGCCGCCCTCATAAACCTCACGGGCTGCGTCCAGGCCGAGGTCGACATCGATGGGCTCGAGGACATCCATCTGTATGCGCTGCACCCGGGTGGCGTCAAGTCGGAGATGACGCTGAACAGTGGGTTTTCCTTTTCCCTATCCCTATCCCTATCCCTATCCCTTCCCTTATCCCTATTTCTTTCCCCTCTCTTTTTCCCCTTTCCCGTCCAAGTTCCGGCAGAGCACATGACTCACCCCGACCCTCCCAGAATACAAAAACGCCGAAACCACCCTCCCCAACCACCCCGCCCTCGCCACCAAACTAACCCAGCGCGTCGACGCCTACAACGACTCGCCCTACCTGAACGGCATGACGTGCGTGGCGCTCGCGACGGGGCTCGCCCGGCACGTGCTGCGGGGGCGGTACTTCGACGTCGGCCAGGACCTCGAGGACGTGCTGCGGCCCGAGGCCGCCGAGGCCGCCATCCGGGCGGACCCGGCGCTGTACACGCTGCACACGCGGTACCTCGGTGCCGTGCCCGACAGCTCGGGCGCGGTGCTGGACGAGCCGTTTGTGTTTCCTGGGTTCTAGTCAAGAGGAGGAGAGGGGGAAGGGGAGAGGAACCGTATCGTCGTGTGGGTGGACGGTCTGGCCGTCACCCCGAATTTGTGCTTTACTGGCTTGGTGCTGGTAGTGTTATAATCCACTGTCGAGTTGTCTTTGTGGGCTGCTACTATTCCACATGTCCATTTCATACATGCCAACGTAAGGGAGATATACGTATCCCCAGAAGATCCCGATTCTCTGTCAATAATTGTCACATATCATCGTTGCAAGCGAGGTTTCCCAGCACTCCAGGCTAGCCGACCAGGGCTCATTCATTATCATTTACGTAGGACCAGCCCTTCCGAGGGTTGGCACCACATAGAGGTTCCAATGGAGGAAGGCTGTGATCTAGGTACGGGCATATGCTGCTCATAACAGGAATGATACATGTAGATTTCCACACACTAACAATACTTTTCTTCTTGGAGACGCCCGCTCTCATCACGCCCTTTTTATTAAATATCTGCCCTAGGTAGTGCAGCTGTGTAACCAACCATCAGGGAGAGAGAAACTCTTGCCAAAAGATCCTTTTCACCCAAAACGCCCCTGGCCGCCCCTTTCGCAAACCAGCCCAGCTCTTGAATAAGTATGTTGTAGTAGATATGCCTAATCTCGTCTTTTTGAGGGCATTCCTGTTCTTCTTTGGTAGTTCTAAGAACATCTCCAGGCCAGCAATAGATGCTGGCTTTCAGATGGCGATAGATAATAATGCCATGTTTGCGACGCCATGATAGTGAACCGAACAGAAAAGACAGACGGCAGTGATATAAGCAATGGCAGAATAGGGCGCGTGCAACGAGACAGGACACAGCAAAACTAGACACCTTCCATATTGATAACGACGTTGCGTGTGTTAAGCTACTAGTTCAAGAGATAATAGCAAGTTGCGAGGAGGGAGAAAATATGTGATTGCTCGCCGATCTCCAGATCTATGGGGGAATATGCTGCTGTGGAACGATAAACATGTATGATGCCTAGGTAAAGCGAAATGATGTAAAATGACAAAGGGGGGCCAGGCAGTTGCGAGCGAGCTACTGGTCGCGGACTCAGCGTTGCTTGCTCACGGACGCCACCCGAGCCCCGGGCCCTCCACCGCTATGCATTCGTATGGTATCGTGGGTTTGAAACATCGCTGAAGTTTCGTATCGTCGAGTATTATAGGACGACGAGCGACAGTGCGCAGGCGTACCCAAAATGGAATACAGATTGTATCCCAGAAACAGAAATAAATAAGGAATATACTAGGTTGTGAAAAGGCAAGCAGAATATCTCGTCCAAATGATAAAAGGACGAGCCGTAGCTTCTGTGCGTCATTACTTCGTTGCGTCGAGGTTGTTTGTTGTAGCTGCTGGGTATCGTAGTGGGATAGATGTAACCAAAAATAATCCTCATATAGGAAACGTCTAAATCTCTTGAATCCAAATCTGTCACCGCCGAATTAGTATGTTGTAGTATAGCGAGCAAACTTGATTAAAACTCACCTCCATCTTGCCAACGTCTTGCTTTTGTTTCCGTGCTAACGACTTGGCGCTCATCATGGCTATATCCAAATCGTCCTGGTCGCCCATAGTGATCATGTCGGAAGGATTTGAGGAGTCCTCGTCGCGGACCCTGATCTTGAAACGGCGGCGGAGACCAAACTTCTCACGAATACGGTCTTGTAGATCCGCAAATTCCACAGCAGCACCGACCATGATGTATCGAACATCCTCGGAATGTACCTTGATACGGATCTTGCGAATGTCCGGTCTCCTCGAGCCACCGCGAGATGATCCCGACATGGAGTTTGTCGGCCTCCGTTGGGGAATCATCTCAAAGTCACCCTCGTCAAATGAATCGTAATCGCTGGCCTCAGGCTCATCATCATATCGATTGTTTCGGCGACGAGTGGAAGTACTGCTTCTCGGATCACCTCCGCCATCGTACATGTCGTAAACATCGTCAGGGTATCCATCATCATCCCGTGTCATACGACTCCTCGTATCTCTCTGGGAATAACCTCGGTTCGGTGGTGACCTCGTGGACATGGATGCTGCACGAGAAGGTGCACGTGACGGTCCTCGGCGCTCCTCTTGAGGCGAGGCCCTTGTGTAGCTGTTGTTCCTGGATTGGTCTGTGTTGACCCGGAGTGGCATGGGCTTAGGCCCATTCCTGACAGAAGCACCACGGCTCATGGGGGCTGGCTTGTCGTTCTCGGGCGGAGGAGTAGGCGGGAATTTGGCTCCGCCGGCGCCACCACCACCACCACCTCCACCAGGAGGAACTGGCATACGGCTCTGTAGACCAGGCTTCACGAGGTTTGTGGCGGCGAAGGAGATGTTGTCGGATGGGCGGTCGTCCTTCACGCTAGCCTTGCCAGCGTTCTTGATCTCGGATCCAGCGAAGCCAGTGAAGGCGTTGGCACGGTCCGAAGCCGCAACCAAACGAGCCTTGCCCAGATAATCCTTGGTCTTCAAGTTTCGCACCTTTGCATCGTTAGGCCTGTAGACAACTCCCACCGGGATTGAAAAGACGGTATATCCCTATACAGTAATTAGTACCAGTGGTCGAAGGGATGTCATTCAAAGGGCTGCAAACCTCTGCTTCTTCGCGAATAGCCTCATCAATGACGTTGTGATCTTCAACAACCTTCTCCTTCACTGCGTACTGCAGATCTTGCAGACCAGCGTCCTTTTGTTGCAGGTAGATGTAGCATAGACCTCTGTTGAACAGGACCTCGCAAGAATACAGCTTGAAAAGAAGACCCAGTTGAGCATAGTCGATCATTGTGTTGCCTCGGAGGTATAGTAATGTGTCGTTGAAGTTCGCCAGCGCCTCCTCAAAGTCACCTAGTAGAAAGTTGGAGACACCCTGCTGGAAGTAAGCCACGGCGAGGTATTGATCCAGGCGGATGGCTCGTTGATAGCACTCGACCTAGTTCGGATTGATTAGTAACTGTAGGTTCTCGTTCACTTATAGTGGCTTCGATTCACTTACAGCTTTCTCGTGCTCACCCAGGGTAGCATGAATGACACCCATATTGAAGAGAATCTTGGAGGTATCGGCGATGCTGTCGAACTCCTTCAGCGCTTCGTCGAATTCATTGTTGTCGTAACGGCCGAGGGCCGCAACCCATGTCTCGATTTCCTGGGGGCAGAGTGTCAGCAACTTGAAGCTCATGTACCTCAATTGGAATTGAAGCGCTACGGGTTGATTGATTCATGGCAGGCAGATAAATCGGGCGGAGTGGGCATGCATACCTGTTTCAACGACATGGCGAATTTGTCTTTGAGAAGTGCAATTCAAAAAGATGAAAAGCGTTTTCTGGAGGCCGTGAAGGCAAGAAGCCGCTCTGCGACTGTCTGCCCGTTTTGAAACCCGCCTGTCTGTCTCTGATTTCCGGAACCAAATTCTAATGCGGCCAGTGGGGTCGATTAGGCGATTGGGCGATTGCAGTGGCGGTTAGGGGGAGGGGTTCCAATCGGCGCTGGGGGGATATGGCCCTTTTTTTAAAGGAATCGGCCCAGCTTGCTCGCTCTAAGATGGCTAGCCTGTGTGTGCTCAGGTGTAGCTAGCTCCCCGCTCGCTCAGCCTTGGCTCACTAATTGGTCCTGGTCGGGTGACTCGGATTAAAGCAATCCAGGGAGTGGTTCACGCGGGTTTTCTTGGGTAATTATTAGTAGTCGAAACTCGCGTGAGGCTTCGACGGGAAATCTTGTTGCTTCCTTTCCGTGCCTGCGTCTCGGATTTGCTGCCCGTCAAGATCGGTCTCGGATTCTTGGGTTGTTGGTGCGGATAAGCGCGCCGAACTGGTGTTGGTTGGCTGGGTCTGGGTCTGTTGGCGGGAGTGATTACTTCGTCGCTACGCTGCGCAGGTACACATGCACAATGGCCCACGAGCAAACACAGCTGTGTTGTGTGTGTGTTGTGGTGCAGCTGATTTGCCAGGCTCTGGGCGGCTAGGAGTGCTGAGAGATTCCCGGTGGCGACAGGAGGATTATACAGCTGATCGGTCTTTTCTTTTTGTCCCCAATGTGTACCGGAAATGACTGACTGGATTAGGGTGAGTCGACCGGATAGCGACTTTGCGGAGAGGTGCTACTGCTATTTCCTCGAAGTTTAGTCAGACTGGAGAAATATAGGCAAGTAGGGGGATGCAAAAAGTTAAGTAGGATGGGTTGCAGGAAGGAGTGGATGGATTCAATCCAAGCAGCGAGGCCAGCGCGTACGGGGGACTTTGAGGGTGGCTGAGTCGGGCAGGATATGGGACTCGATGGGAGAGGGAGAGGGAATGCTCGAATGGCAGGTCAATGCCAAGAAGCTCCAGATGGGAAAAGAATGGTGAATTCTGGGATACCGCTTGCGAGGGTTGCTGGGTATATCATGCAGCAGTATGCGCTCAACGCCTTTTGCCTGGGATCAACGGTCCGTTGTAAGTGAAGTGGGGACCGAGTTTGGAGTCGGTGGTCTTCCCTGCGGTCCAAACCATCAGGATGCCTGTGCGTGCGCCGCACAAAGAGGAGAACAGGGGGTAAGGGGGTTTGGTTTCTCCCCGATGGGCTCCAGTGTCGTGATTCTCAGGCAACCAGTAGAGCCGTGTGTGTGTCTACAAAACATACATGCCATGCAAGCTTACGTACCTGGGGAACATTGATGGAATCTGCAGTGATGGAAATAAGGTATGCCAGGGCACACACGGCCGGTTGCTTTGGGTTGTGGGAGAATGCAGACTTGGGGGGATGTCGGTGTCGGTGTGGGTTGCTGGCGTGTTGTGTGTGTGTGATCGTGGATAGTGGATGTACTTGTAGTTGCAGTCTTCCAGTTTGCTGGCGCTTATGGTGACGACGGTCTAACAATTCTTGTCGGAAACCGGAAGCCTCGTTCTTTTCTTTCCTTTTCTCTCACTTAGTGACGAGTATATATTCCCGGGGCTAAAACATGTCAACGACGACAAGCCCAAAGGCTGCGTTTTGCTATATTAGTATCCCAACCCTTTTCGAATTCGGAACAGACAACGACCGATGACCGGTGGTTACCTGAAGAACTATATCGTGTGTTGTTGAGCGATCGGACACCTCCAGGCCTGGGGGCAACTGGGATTTCTGCAATCTCATCTCTACAGCAAGTGATGATGCCAAGTCTCTCATGTCACAAGTATGTGCGTTTAACACCTACAGCTGAGTGGCTAATTGCCCAGTACCGCCGTAGCAGAAAGTGACCACTGGGCGGCCATCTGTGGTCGAGAGCTCTCTCTACTCCAAACCACCACAGCCACCAAAGGAGGAAAAGAGCCGCCTTTGCTAGTCATGGCCAATGCGATAAACTTTCGAGGTTGGTGTGTTTGCTGTGGCCGATCGGGTCATTTCAGATGACATGATGTAATAAATAATGCCATGCTTATGTCCTGTAATTCCCATGATGAGGCTGCTTGGGCTGGCTGGAATATACCGAATCCTTCTCGGAGATGGGCCAACGGGCAGCGCTTCGAGTCGCCGCCGAGTCGCCTGTCTGTCAGTCCTCGCCTTACCTCGCGCGCGCTGTGCCTGGCAGGCCTGGGTTCGATGGCAACTGACCTGGAGGACCTGCCACTTGCACGACCTCTCCACAAAATAGCCAATGCGGGAGCGAGCAGTGGCATCCCTGTAGCCCGCTGGATTCGGAACAGCAGTGGACCAGGCCCTGTCCGTTGTAAAGCAGCAAGTGTTCCAGGTGACCCAACTAGGCCTTGATTGGTTCTACGGGCTAGAAAACGGTGCCGTGCCTCCTTGACACCAGCCGTTCCAAGGGCGCGTATCGAGCCTGTCGCCCCATGTCAGGCCTGGTACAGCAATTGTCAAGAGCGTTTTTGGCAAGCAGGAAACCGGTATCCTATCCTAAGCCATGTTGGCGGACAGGTTGGGATAGCGTGTTGTACATGTCTTTTACCTAAAAGCCATTTACTCTTTTCTTGCTGTTCTCTGGATTCTGGGTTCTTATGCTGTGCGACCGGGGGAAACTCAATTGATGGCCTATCAACCGATGCCCTTGCAGCGTGCCTTGCTTGTATTTCATTTTAGCAGCATTGCCAAGCCGTCGAAACCCCGAATTCCATTGGCCCTAATTGTGACCTGCCCGGAAGTCTGACTTGGGAGTCTGTCAGCGAATAGATACGCGCTCAAGAAAATCCAATAGACTGCGTCGCTATATGCCATCACCGCCGAGTCATTCACGTGCGTCTTGATTACCTACTGAATAAATCACCTCGAGAGGCTATGCTATGTATAGCTTTTAGACATGGCACATGCTGATACTTGCAGTACCTAGTCCCAGAGCTTGCAGTTGGTAGGTAAGGATGTAGCTACTGTAACCGGCAATGAGTTCTGATACATAGGGCGCCGCTATATCGATGGGCCAAGTCCCATTGAGACCCCGTAGTAGTAGATTTCAGCTTCCAACTCCACCGAAGCACGTAACCCAGGACCTCTCCATGTTGGATGCCGAGTCCCGTCCAGCCTGCCAAAACATTACATGGAAGTTGGAATGTGCAGGCTCAGCCGAGCGTCGAGCTGTTTCCTGTGCAGCAACTCTAATTCCGTTCCGTCAAGACGTTCCATACCTAAGCGAGTAATACGCACGTGCAGACGGTAGAAAGTGGACATGTACGTGACTCGCTGATGTAAGATATAGACAGATTCAGACACCTAGATATCCGTATCCCTATCCCCGGCCTACTTCATTGCTTAGTGTGAACCTCACGCGAAGGTCAAGCACCAATCGGCCAGGAGCCCTTGTATAAGTTGGCAATGCGTCGCTTCCTTGCTTGTATGTACCGACTGTTTTACACGCTGGCAGAGGCTGATGCTCTGCTCATCCTAGGGCTCGGCTCTGAGCGTATTCCCTATACGGCAGGAACGGCCTGTCAATATTCGTGAAACATAGTATAGATTTAAGGATGTGCATGGGAGATGCCTGCATTAGAGGCAATGCTATCACATAGCACGAACGCATGCCCAGAACGTGGGAGTGTGAAATCCATCACGAGTGTACACTGATTCTGGGACCGTTGGGAAAGCTGGAGACACTTCTCCAAGACCATAAATCGCTTAAAGCTGCAATATATTGGCTGGCCAGAGCCCTCGAAGCGGAAGGAGCCTTCATGTGTCCATCCCCCAGTCCGCAACCTCATATAGAGTGCTTGCTGATTCTAGAAGGTTAAAGTGGAGACGGTATCGACTTTTTGATCCTCCCGAGATCTATCACTTTAAGTTATTTCCGAGCAATATTTGACACTTCTGATTCGTCCGCACCAGGGCTCTAGGTTGGCCCTGACGACGACCAGCAGGGCTTTGTAGCTTGCACTGCATTGATGCAACCATGTTGGCAAAAAGCACAGCGCTTCAAGTTTGAACCGCCACAGGGAGCCGCCGAAGAATCCTAAGACGATGTTGTACCAATAATACTCACCCAAACGGGCTGAGCCCTGGAGAACCCTCCCCTTCCTAGCGATGCTCTTTATTGTAGGTAGACACGACGATCAATCCTTCCGCTTGCCGCGATGCCGCGGTGCCGCCTATGTTTTGAGCGATTGAAACTACATGAACAAGAACGCATCAGCCCGTCCGCACCAAGCAGGCGGCAGTCCAATACTGACTGGGCTGACTGGGCTGACTGGGCCAGGGGATCAAGAGCTAACGTTACACGTTCCTGTCGGTAGTGAGATCCTGCAAGCCTACCGAAGGATCTGCCACCATGGCGCGACCCTGCACCAGCGGCGTCGGAAAGGACTCTAGGGGATTTCAGGAGACCTTTCACATAACCAACTAGTCCATCGTCAAAATATCATATCTGACAGCAGTCTTCAGACGCAAACAAAATGGCAATTATGCCTCTCGCAAACCAAGCAACGACGTGTACAGTGCCAAAGAATGAAGGGAGAGAACAACCAGGCGTTAGCAACTTGGCATCGCCCTCGTCTCATGTTTGAATCTGTCACTTGGCTTCCGAGCCGCATCCGGTTACCACTAAGTGGGGTTTCCTGGGGACCCTCCTTTTTTCCCTTTTCCCTTGCACCTTTTTTTCCCGTACCTGATTGATTTTCCGTACTCTTGCCCTCTTGGGACATTGACGACCGTTGGCTCGGCAAAGGAGACATGGAGCAAATAGTGCTGCTCACGGTCCTGTTCTTGGCAGTGTGTGAAAAGAAGGGGAAAGATAGGCTCGGAGGATAAGCTTTTAGGAAAGTCGACGACAGGGACAAGTCCTGACCGGTGCGCCCGGCCCAGCTAGGCCACTCCATTGTCCATATGTAGTGAGGCCTAAAACTGGATAAACACTATCTGCAGATCACGTTGGAGATCGTGTGTGCAAAAGCCGCTCGAGATGTCGTTCCTCGAACATGTTTCCGATTGCAGCAGATCTCTGTGCCAGCTTGCGTCAAACCGCACAGCTCTCGCGCCCGCGGGACCAGAGATGCTCTCTTTTGTTTGGTTGCCGGGCCACTTCTAGACTGTCCAGATCACAACTCCCAAGACTCTTGGGCAGCTCAGCTTCAAGAGGCCGTACCTTGCTCATTATACCTACGGGGGTGCCGCCGGTTCCCAGCCGACGCCAAGGTAAGGGTAGCCCCCTTGAACCTGGCCCAATTGCTTGCTTTTGGCTCAGCACTGCCGGCCGCAGCGCCTTGCTCCCAGCCAAGCTTCTGTCTAGCATGCACACCCTCGAACATCCCATTCACCACATGGCAAGTGGCCTGATTCTGACGGTGGTTCGATTCCCCGCGAGAACATCGAACCACCCGGAGGACAGAGCCAAGCTGTCGGGCCCTGAAGACGGCTGTTCGAGATATAAAGATTAAGCTTACCTCGTTCGATACCGCTACAAGTATCAGACGATATCGCGCAACCCCTACGATCAACGGTCCCCTCCAGCCGTCATTTAAAGGACTCGAATTGGTCCGTCTCTGAACCCGAAAATTTCCGCCAAGCTGACATGACAGGTACCGCCGCAGGAGGTGGGATAACGCCCACGTTGTCGGATGACTCGGTCTCTCTCCTTCCCCGTACACCGATGGTGCCCGACGGGATGGTCACGCTCTGGAGCTGATGCAATGCCAGAACTCCAGATTCGGGAGCAGAGGCCAGCTGGCATGTGAAGACCCCATGACACAATGATAATCAATTTGTGTTTAACCCATATCCACTTGATGATTGGTGGCTTTATTCGTCCTATTCTGTTGATGGGGTCTCATCTAGCAGTCCAGGCAGATTGCGTAGCTGTCGTTCTCTGGCATGTCACGACTGTGCTTAGATCATGCCCTTGGCGACTCCGTCTACTCTCTCTTCCCAGAGGGTCTTCCCGGAGCAAGAGCAAACCTGCTTCAGATTTTCCCACATGCCCGCACTTCTTGCAATGACTCCGACGACGGTATTCTCGTCGTTTTGTAGACCCTCGCTAGCATCTTGACGAGAAACCACCATGGAATGACCAATAACTTCCCAAACTTGGAAGGGGTGATCTAGGAAGACGGCGCCCTTTCCGTCCTTTCCAATCTCGAGAGACCCAAGTAGGCCCCTAGGCTGAGTGGTTCCGCTACCTCCGGCCCAAATAGGTCCTGTGGTTGCTGCACCGTCACTCAAGTCGCCATATGCACGGATGGTAGCTGTGTATTTGCCCGCATCGACTCCATGTAATGTGAGATCGACCAAGGTCGTATCCGGGGAGACTTGCACCATGCGCGCAAGACCCCTAACTTCCCTCCGTTTGCCGTCGTCTGGCGTTACCTCATCCTTCCCGTCCTCGTGGAATGTTTCGAGAATGCAAACGGCTGAGCCTACAAATTTCGATGGAACGAGGAGTCGCAAGTCAGCAAACTGCAACACAGTCGATCCTCGTGGAGATCCCCAACCGTCCGAAGCAAGAAAAGAACGCGGAAGGGATCCGAGGCAGAACCCTTATCCCTTGGACAAGCCTTTCGGGATATGGCGTGTTGTGTTGGGAGAAAAGAACCGTTCCATGCACCTACTGTTTGGGGCGCCAGATCCTCTCAATATGGCATCCCGACCTGTGGCTTCGATAGCACTCACAATGGCCGATGGCGCAGCTGCGGTTTGAGATATGTCGATTAGCGACTGACCAAGAATCCTTCCTCTGCAAGCCCGTCGCTGTCATCCGAAAGCGGGACGAGAGCGCGGGTGGTGTGTGCGAGGTGATTGGTGACATCAGCGATGGGCGATCTTACCAGTCCCTTCAACGGTTACTAGCTGATCCTTGAGGTCTGCATCAACTTTCGTAACTCCGTCAAGGCTGTACAACGAGTCTGAAACGGCCTTGATGCAGTGGTCACATGTCATGTGGACGTTGAAGAGGGTCTGAACGTTTCGAGTTTCATCAGCTTTAAGCACAAGCTACAGCCTGAACACCGACCATTTTCACTTTTTTCTCTCCCATTCGTCCTGATGTGTAAGAATCTAGGGTCCTCTCCCACCTGTTTGCTGTTGCATAACAAACAAGTAGAAGCCTAAAGTCCGGACGACGGGATTTGAATAAAGTGGAAGGAGGCAAGGCAAGTATACGCACCTGGAAAGGCGCCTTCACTTTCTGGTTGGCGGCGGTCATTTTGAGATCGGATTGCTGTGATTGGCGGGGTACCGCGGGCGGATTCGATAGCTTATGGCGATGTAGCTGGTTGTGTTCACGGTGGACGTTGTGGAAATACGATGCAGTAAAGAAGACGAAAGACGCGGAGCCGGTCGCGGTAGCTACGGAGCGGAAAGTAATATTGCGGAGATGTTTGATGAACATTGGGCATATCACGGTAGAAGGGAACCGAGCGCAGTAGAAACAGAGCTCCGAATAAGTATCACGATTTACCTGGGGCCAAATCGACGAAGCCGGATTGGCTACCGCCACTGACTAATAAAGGGACTGCTTTGAAATCAGGAGCGTATTTCTTCCCTATGCCTGAATTTTGATCCAACAATGATTGCAATTGTTTCGGCGTCAAGACGACAATACGTAGAGTCTCGAAATAGGTAACGTGATGATGGTCTTTGCAAATCAGTGAGCTTCGAGCGGGTGTTGAAGGCATCGCATCGTATAGGAAGTTGCTGCCGAGTGCATCTGATGAAGTCACATTCAACTGATCAAATCCTCACACACAGCCAAGTTACAAGTGACTTTTGACTTTCCAACAACCCCCGGAGCGGAGCCCACTTGAAGCCGACTGGCCGACCCCCGACTTCTGCTGCTTTCAATTGATTGACACGTGATCTGTACCAAACATCGAAATTTTGATTGGAGCTGGTCGACATTCTGGGTTAAGGGCCCGATATCACGACAAGTCGATACGTACGCAACGCCATTGACGCCCTCCCTTCTGCTGCGAGTAGAGATTGCCAAGGTCTCTCAATCGCCAATTCCTCAGCATCTATAGCATTGGGAAAGCTAGACTGAGCGAGGGGGAAGCTCCCTCAGACCAGCAATCATGTCGCAAACAATCGGGCTGGTTAGTAGTACCTTTCCTCCAAAACCCACATAGAACCCGGCTCTTCGGGGTACTGGATACTGATACTAACGGGTGGTAATTGAATAGACCAAGCTCTCCTACTCTCGCGTCTGGCACCATGTCTCCGCCTCGGCGCCGCACCCAACCCTGTCGACACAGCCGGGCGTGACGCCCCCCGCGCTGGGCCGGCTGGCCTCGCGCATCGCGACGATCCTGATGGGCAAGCACAAGCCGACATGGGACCCCTCGACGGACTGCGGCGACTACGTGGTGGTGACCGACTGCGCGGCGCTGCACGTCACGGGCCGCAAGAAGTACCAGAAGACGTACTACCGCCACTCGACGAAGCCGGGCTCGCTCAAGAGCGTCACCATGGACGTGCTCATGGCCAAGTACGGCGGCGCCGAGGTCCTCCGCAAGGCCGTCAGCGGCATGCTCCCCAAGAACCGTCTCCGCGATAAGCGCCTCGCCCGCCTCAAGGCCTTCGAGGGCGCCGCGCACCCCTACAAGAGCAACCTCATGCGCTTCGGCGGTGTTCCGGTCGGCCAGGAGGGCTGGCAGGAGGTGGCCAAGGCGATTCGGGAATCGGACTCCCAGAGGATATGAGGAGCGGGTATGCTTGGAAGGAAATGATGATGAACAAAAGGGGTTGTGCTGAGGAGGTTTCCAGGGAGACCATAGTGAGGACCTCCTGGATCTCGAGCTGAAGAGTTAAGGCTGGGTCCCAATGAGAAACGACTTGGCTTGTACATATATACTGTATTTTCATGAGTTGGTACGCAGTACGACTGCTGCAAAAGAACATTACTCGAGAGCTTGTAATAACAAAAAATAACGAGTAAAGTCACCATCCTTGCGCAGGCCGTCGTACTCCCCGGAGTTGGAGTTATATACCTTGAGAGCTCGTCTATTATCATGGTGCTCCTCAACACGTTTGGTGTACATTGACTACCAGTCTGGCAATGACATTAGGGGAAGAGTTGCCCTCGTTTTCTTATCGATTCTCTCAATTGCTATATCCCTCATGGTCCTGAAGCATTTTCATCTGGGCTGAAAGCATAACGATGTCCTTTCGATGTCGGCTTGATATATTTCTAATTAGCTGCATACTGATACCAAGAAATGTTTAGCCAGTTTATCAAGAACGGCGTATTTGATATTATCTAGCAGACCGCCAGTGCTTTGCAAGCCAGAACGTATCTGTTGCCGTATGTTATCGTGTGCCCTCGTTATTTTAAGTGGTATTTATATTGCCGGACTCCAGGTAAAAAGAGCTTCAACGAGGCCACAACTATGATCTCAAAACGTAGCTAGATGACCCTAGTTTGTATTTCTGATCTTCGACCAGGGGCTCATAGCATCTAGACGTCATGTATAATGTAGGCTGGTTTTCTCGTCTTGTTCCAAATGATATATCCACCACATCTCGAGTCTCGATATTTTCATTGATAGGAGTAACTTGACTCGATGGCAATAGAGTTATGAAATCAATACCCTCACTGGGTTTCCGGTGTTTTTCTACGTCGAAGGTGTGACAAACCCTGCCACACCATCCTATAGACTGGCCTTGGAGCACGAGCAGCAAAACTTCATTTCTTCTTCCTTAGCGGTGGCATCGCCGTTGTATTCCCTTTAACTAACAATCTATTCAAATAATCTGAGGGGCTGACAGGTATTGTAGACTTGAGACGTAATGTCGTAAAACTCCGAATGGACATATCTGACCTATCTGATTATCGCCTAGCCACCTAACACCGCGGTATAGCAAGGTCGCATAGCAGGTCATGATGAATGGGGAAAGGTATCTGTACATCTTAATCACGAGTGACTTCGCACTTGATCAGACCATTTGGTCCTGATTGGGGAGCGTAGACTTCGGCGTCCTTGCCGGTATTCTTGACTCCCTTGTGCCACGACAGATCTAATGTGGTGGTTAGCAGATATTTCTTATCACGCCTTTAACGAAAAGAGCGCAGAATCATCACTGTTAAACTTACCGATCTCGAAGTAGTGTTTGTTCGGCAACGAATAGGAAGCCGACTCCGTCTCAGGGGCAACCTCCAAGATCTTCTCGCACATGACGTACATGGTATTCTGGACGCTGGGGCTGTTCTCCTCGGCGAAAGTCTTGAAGGTGATGTTACGAGCGTCGTCGTAGGCCTTGTCGAAGACGGCCAGCTTGTCCTCGACGTCCTTGACGCTGGCAAACTTCTTCCACTTCCAGGCGGCGTCGACCTCGGTCGACAGGATGCGGTCCCAGGTCTCGGGCAGCGTGGTGAACTCGTCACGCACGAAGCTGTGGAACATGGAACCGGTGCTCTTGAGCACCAGCAAGCCCGCAATACTGCTGCGGATCTCGACGCCATCCGCGCGGGAGACACGGGCGTGCACGTTGCGGGTGTCGTTGCCGTCGCGGTAGAAGGAGTGCGGGTGCGGCTTGCCGTCGACCTGCATGCGCGTCCAGCGGTACTTGACGATGTCGATGTTGGCCGCCGTCATATGCGGGTACGTGTCGAGGAAGTGCTGGCCCAGCTTGGCGGCGAACAGCTCGGGCGGGTTGACGGGGAACTCCTTGGCCTTGATGTAGATGGTGTTCTTCATCGAGTCCGTCGCCACCACGGGCCCGTTGTCCGCCCGCGTGTACGAGACGTCAATGTCGCCCTCCAGCAGGCAGCACACCAGCAGCTCCGAGGGCGTCTCGACGCCCGTCGCGGGGTCGCGCTCGCGCTTGAACACCCGGACGTTGTCCTTGCCGTAGCTTGCGGAATCTAGACGAGCCATTTCTGGTTTCTGCGTGTTGATGATTCCCTGCAAGAAGACTGAGGAAGTTTGCAAAACAAGAAGAGGTAGATGCTCTTTATCTCAAAAGACTACTTCTAGAAGTTGCGCACTCGGCGGCGGCAGCAGCAACGGGCCAAATGTAAGTATTAACCTCGTGTGAAGCAAGTGCGATGGTCAAGCTTGCCGGGTATCTCCGGATAGCGAGCGGTGGCGACGACAACAAAGAACTCAGTACTCTACAGCTGGTGCAAAGGAATGACAAATGCGGATGCTACTGATGTCTGTATGTAATATGTGATGGGCTAACGAGCATGTTCAGACGGATGGAGGGCAGCGCAATGTTTTATATCTTGATACGAGTATATGTTTCCCCATGCGAAGTGAGCATCGGAGGACGCCACGAGCAGCGGCTAACCGCTAGTTGCCGAAAGGTAGGACTACTTGCCTGCTAAACATGGAGGTTCCCTCTTTTTTCCTTCCCTGCTGCGGGCAAATGGCTTACAGACAGAGTCGATCTTGAGGAAAGTGAGCACAGAAAACCACTCGATACGCGGAGGACGCCGATTACCCCCTTCGGACTTGAGAGCTGGTGATGGTTCATGCTGCACGGCCGACCCCACTCGGCTCTCCCACCGACTAGGACTGGGGTTGTCTTGCCATTGACTCTTGACCTCTACCAGGGTTGGTATTGAGCTTATCAGTCCATGCCAGAACGGAATACTGCTTGATAGGCGATGGCATACGGGCACTTTGTTAGTAGTAGAAAACCTGATACAGCCGGGACTTTCCCCAGCCCAGCGCACTTCGGACGACTCTTTAAGTATGCACTTACGAATCTGGCAGAATCCAAAGACGATCGATCCCCTGAGGCACGTAGCAACTGACCGTGTGTGTGTGTAATAAGTTCTGGTGTAAGCAATGCTGTACCTATTCGGAGAACCAACCAACCCAACCATTCAATTGCGGGGTTGGTCACGCAGAGCGAAAATAAGGGTCTCAAAGAGCCTCTATTAAAGCCAAGCCTGTTATCAATATTGATCTGGATCTGGAGCTTGACTTCGAGGTCGTACGACTTCTTCCTCCACACCCGGACCTCCATATCTCTCCATTGTCAATAAGTATCCCTAATGCCTCCAGAGAAAGATAAGTGGCGATGTCGTTTCCACAATTGCCTCGTCGTCTCGAAGTGCACTGCTACACATATCCGGAAGGTTATCAGTTCACCTCACTTCACCCTTTGCTGAGCCCGATCAGAGCATGCACTTCCTCTTACCAACATTGGCCTACATGCTAGGACTGATGCCGGTTACCTTGGCCGAGGAGCGATGGTACATATGTATTGGTACACTTGTGATACTGAGGTGGCATGATCCATTGGCAAGCTCTCATATAAGTGGCCGGCTCGTTGGCATTATGAATGTGAAGAGGGCACCAACAACTTCAACGTCGCTGTAGAACAGATGATAATCACAAGGAAAATAAGTTCTATATTATCTGGATGAACCATTGTGACTAGAATGCCCAGGACATATACCTGACAATAGTGAAATGAGCCTAACATATATTCTACCTACTATGTCTTGGGCTTGGGGATTTATTAGACTGTTGGTTCATGGTAGCTGGAGCTTGCTGGCATGGGATAACTAATGATGGTCCGCGGCATAAGATGTACTTGGCTTCTATTGTAGATGGACGGCCTACCCTCTGAGTATCAGGTCCATCCAAATGCCCTATAAATACCATCACTATTGGTGAGCGACCACATGCACTTGGATTGACAGCACTCATGACTCCTGATTCCTGGAGGGAGCCTGCTTGCCTGGTGCATTTGGAGCCGCCCTGTGAAACATGCTGGGGGTTCTGTTGGATTGGTAGGTGCAGGGTTAGCGTAGTGTCGTAGTGAGTGAGTGAGCAAGTGAGCAAGTGAGGTCACCAACCAATCCAGTGCCGCCCGAAAGCACCCCTGTCGCTGAATCAGCTTCGGCACTCTGTAACGCTGGCAGGCGGGCGCACTGCCTACCTCAACTGCATCAGAGACATCGGATCAAGACCCAAGGTTCAATTCTGATAACCATGGCGCGAAGCTTTGCACAGATGCACTGGAAATGATATCCTGCCATGCCCCATTCTCCTCATTTCCTACATATCTATAGACCCTTGCCGCCAATCGTCCCTGTGAGAAGTGCAGGAGGCCTGGTTATCGATCGCACCCGGTTCTGGCTCAAAGGACACTCGTTTGGAGGGAGACTGCTGTGACTTGCACAAGTTGAGTTGCGCTGGATCCCACTCCCACGTTCTGATACAGACCTCGACGGCTCCAGGTCCACAATCTTCCTACTTTTGCAGCGACGCGAGATCCAGTCGCTGCTGCGGCCGACGTGCAACATCCAATCGAATTGCCCTTCACCGACAAGATCCCACTGCTGCTGTTGTATCGTGACTTAAGCCTGTCAGCTGGCAATCGGCGTTGTTACTGCTTAGGCACCTCCTCCAGCGACAATCGATTTACGCACTTGCGACCGACCCCGACTCACCATACCGTACCTATAGCCTTGATATTGACGAGATCGTACAACCGCCTTCGTGACGGGACATTTTCTCGAGTCCTCCAGCTGTGCAAGAGCCGGCATTGTTCTATCGCAATCACGACCGTAGTAACAAACAGCCTGCCCAGACCCTCCAGTGATAGCAGGGTGTCGTTTCTGTGCATTCGGCAGTCGCAGACGTCGCTTCCACTTCTCTCTACCGCCTAACCCTATTCTGCAGCTGCTCCTTCACCTTTTTGGCAATACTAGCTAGGCTGCACGCGATTGCCGATACGAGCGCGACTCTTCGCCAAGCAGAATCGCATTTGCTCTGCACCTATCGCTTCACCAGCGGGCAACAGTTCTACCCCGACCTTCGACAGCCCCTGCGATCAGGACCACTCTCCAGAGTGAAGCGATATACCTTGGCCTTATAAACCTAAGGCAGCGATTACTCCTCAACAAAGACATAGAGCAGAGCACTCAGAGAGCCCCTGGTCCCCGCCTTGTCTTCGAAAGCCATATGCAACCTTATATCGAATGAGCTGTCCTTGGCGAATGTCCCACATGGTGGACAGCAGGTTGGGTCTTACACAATGCTGAGCACGTCAGTTACTCCAAACCAGAAGTCTCTGGCACCACCCCAAAACAGGTACATCGGCAGCTTCTTCAGTTGCGACGGGTCGCCCAAGTCTGGATCGTGATGGACTCCAGCCACCCTCCACAAATGGTGGAAGGAATATTGCCGGCTCGGCTTCGACTTACGCAGCACGAGGAGGCACGTCGCTCAACCCAGCTCCGGCGCCAGGAAGCTTCAGCTCAGAATTGCGAAGTCAGATAACGGCATCAAGGGCCGGCTCGCGAGCGGACGTTTATAACCTCGAAAAGTTGGAGGAGGACGATGGACCGACAGCTGATCAGACGATCAGTACACTCAAGGAGGCACTGGGCCGGGAGATGAAGATCAAGGAAGGAAGCGAGAACCTCCTTGAAGCTTTGAACATCAAAAAGGCCAAACAAACCAAGGAGCAGCGAACTCGCGTCGAAGCAGAGCTCAACTCGTCGAACCTGAGAATCAAAGATCTCCGGCAGAAGCTTGCGGATGCCCAGCGCCAAAAGGCCTCACCGGTCACACCGACGAGAGCGCGCAATGAGGGTCTGTTACAGAATAACGGCGTACGGTCACCACCTCCTAGCGCATCCCGCAGTGGCGCGGGGTCGGATTATGAGGACAACAACACAGAACAGTCGCCAAGCTTCGCCCTTGCTGAAATATTGCAAGCACTCGAAGTGGAAGGCCTGACTCCGGAATTCTACGTAGGGCGTGCCAACAGCCTTGTCGATCTATTCAAGAGATACCCCACCCTGAAGTATGACTTGGTATGGTCTGTTTTTGGAGACCGGATGCAAGTGATGCTATTAAGCGACAGCCGAGAGGTTGTGGCAGCAGGCTATCGCATGATTCGGTACGCCATCTCTGACGTCTCCTCGCTCAAGAAGATCCGTAGCCTCAATACCGACTATATGGTGGTGGTATCATTAGCCAAGGATCGAAAAGCGGACGTAGAGCGCGAACAAGCTCTCAAATTCGTGCGGGCATTCCTCGACGTTAAAGACGGGATTCGAGAGATTTCTCGAGCGGTCGTCAGGACCATTGCTTCAGTCGCCGAGCATCCAGATGACAGGCTACGTCCGATCTGTATCGAGACGTTGGCAGAGATTCTCCTGAGAGATCCTGCTCTACTCGTTGCGTGCGGAGGCATTTCACCGCTGTCCGAGGCCCTATCCGAGGGAACATACAAGTCACCGGAATCCTTGGCTTCTGCCCTGCTATACCTGCTGGATGCCCCTCAAACACGCAAATATCTGCGAGCGGGATACGAACTCGAGGTCATGTTCACAGCGTTCACCGACGCGTTATTTTCATACGAGAACGTGGTGAAACAGAATTCCAGAGCCATTTCGACCGCATTAAAATCATGGTCGGGACTCATGACATTGTCTATGCACAACTACAGAGCCATCGGATCTCTGGTCTCAAGCTTGATCATACCGAACCCTGCGCTGCGTGAGACGGTGATAGACTTGCTCTTTTCCCTCCTTCGCATCAAACCTCCTGCCTGGGCAACATCGTTCCTTGCTGGAAGGCGCCTAACGACTTACGGCAGAGTGGCAACCTTGAAGTCCACCACAGTGGCCAAGGGGGACTCCATGTATGAAGATGAGGGTGCCGAACAAAACTTTGTGGAGCACTATACTGCACTGCTGTTGGCTATTTTAGTCAAAGCTGGGATGATGCATAACCTTCTGCAGGTTGCCCAGGATAATGGGAACCCTCCGTTGAAAAGGAAGACGACACTCCTGATTGGCGAGGTCCTAAAACTTGCAAGTCGCTTGCTGCCACCGGACTGGAGTAGTGAACTGCAATTATTGCCAGAGCTGTTCTCTGCAGCTGTTGAGTTCAAACAGGATGCCCGCTTCAACGCCACGGGTGTCGTTTACCAGATCAGCAGCGTGAGTAGGACACTCTACCGATCGTCGCCAACAAATTTCTCTCAAGGCAATATGTCGTTGGGCAGCGCAAACGAACAGCACGGTTCAATCGAGGATGGCCCAAAGAATAACACTTCGCTGAACACGGATGATGCCACATTCCGCCAGCTACTCATCGACTCTGGAGTGCTGGGCAGTTCCAACCCCGTTGAAGTGGAACTGGGATGTTGTCCTGCGCATCATTGAAGGGCCCCTGACCAACGGAAAGCGGCTCGAGGAAGCAATCAAAGCCTCAAAGTTCGTAAAGAGGGTGATGAGTTTCTACAGGCCTTTCAAGTATAGATTCTCTGCGTACAGAAGCACCCGCACTACACAGAAATATGTTCGGGTCGGCTGCGCTCTGATGCACACCTTGATGCAAACCCCTGAAGGATCAAGATATCTGGCCGACAACAAGCTTCTGAGGCAAATTGCCGAGTGCATGGCCCAATGCGACCCAGTAAGTGGTTCTTTGGCCTAACCAAGCCACTGTAAAATCTACTAACCATTTTGAAGACCAGTGGCCTCACTGCACAATACCCAATGTTTGCGAAAGACAACCTCACCGATACTCTTTGCTCAGGGTACTTCCCAATGTTGGGAGTATTAAGTGGCGATACAAAGGGACTGCAGCTACTTGAACGATGGCGTATTTTCAACATGATGTACCATATCGTTGATTTGAAGCAACGGCCAGACTTGATCAAGATTCTATTGACCAACTTTGACTACAGTCTTCAGGGCCATCCTCGGGTACTCTTGTCCAAGGCATTGACGGCTGGCACAAAAGACATGCGAATCCATGCCACCAATGTGCTGCGAAAATACGCCATCAAACAGCGTGTTACTCCATCGGGACAGATTGTTTCTGATTCCAAATGGGCCATCCAGCTTTTGGTAACACAACTCTATGATCCCGAGGTTGAGGTGTGCGCTACTGCAGTCAAGATTCTCGAGAAAGCGTGCAACAGCAAGCATCTACTCGAGTACATTGTGGAGTGTCGACCAGCACTAGATCACTTGGGTGAAATAGGGGCTCCCCTGCTCTTACGGTTCTTGTCTACTTCCATTGGATACCATTATCTTGATGGTCTTGACTACATTAGCAATGAGATGGACGATTGGTTCCTTGGACGTAATGACTCTTACGTGAGCCTCATTGAAACTAGTCTCGCCAGGTCGTTTCTGGAGAATCCAGATGATCAGCCTCATCGCTTGAGCATCTACGAGGATGAAATGGAGGCAGACCATGATAGCCATGTGCCGCCTCATTTCTATCGTGAACTGACACGCACAAAGGAAGGATGCAGGCTCCTTGAAGATAAGGGGCATTTCGAAGAGTTTGCGTCTACAATACGCGACTATGGCATGCAGGCTGAAGACCCTGAGACGCTCACCAAGGTCAAAGGATGCATGTGGGCTGTTGGCAACGTAGGATCCATGGAACTCGGGGCCCCTTTCCTGGAGTCGACAGATGTCGTGGAACACATTGTCAAGATTGCCGAAACACATGAAGTGATGAGTCTGCGAGGGACGGCCTTCTTTGTCCTCGGGTTAATCTCTCGATCTGTGCATGGACTGGAGATCCTATCCGAGCTCGGCTGGGATTCCAATACATCGCCTCTTGGCACATCCCTTGGTTTCTGCTTACCGAAAGACCTCTCCAAATTCCTTTCCTTTGAGCCCTGGACGCACGAGACTGCTTCTTCTGTGGTGTTGCCCGATACGCAGAAGACCATTGTGCAATCGCCACCCGCTGTTATGAAGGACCCTGATGAGACCAATCAGAGAGTCCTTGAGCTCATGATTGAGTTGGGCAATATGGTGCTATACAAGAAAGCGAAACAGGAGCTGTTCACTCTGAGGCAGAAGAAAATACCCGGCTTCCGGCAACCGGCGCTCTTCAAGCGAGTTTACTCGCTGCTCGAGAACCACCATTACCGCCTGGGAGATCGCCATATGATCATCGAGCTATTTGACAAGAGTGTCCTGCGGAACATAGTCTACGGAGACGAAAGCGAAGACGAGGTGGAAAGTAGTAGCTCTGGCGATGAACAGAAGACGGAGCGTCAGAGGAGCATCAGTGACCCTGCGGAACTCGAGAGGGACTTCATTGCGACACAAAAGTTTTCCATCTAAGAGTCTTGGGTCACTTTATCATATCGATCTTGGATCTTGGATAGTGGCGGGAATTTCCAATGGGGATGCAGTAGTTTGTTTCATGGGGAGTTTTCCCCTAGGGCATTTGGGAAATGGAAAGTCATTGGGGTTGCATAGTGCTGCTGGAGTTGCCCAGGAAGAGCAGCAGGCGTTGGGCTTTGGCAGTTTCGTGATTAACTCTGTGTATATTACTCGATCAAGCAGCATTCAAGGGACGGCACAGGGCGTAGATAGCACTCAGGAATGGTACCTTAAGGCGAAAAAAGCAGTGTGGGTTGGGCGTTAGTATCGGGGGTTCGGGGGTGACATTATGTTACTGTTAACTGCTTCCAACTTCTTTCTGAGCTCCAGTGATGACGAGAGCGCGGACCTATATCAGGGACAGTTCGAATACTTGAGCGTGCATGTCTCAAAAAATGTTAGGTAATCTGAAGCTAGTAAGCCTCGAGTGTTCATGCACACACGGCCCTAAGAGGTAGTTGATTCTCAAACACCGGATAACGTGACGACACTGATGACATTACTGCACCCATTCACAGAGGCAGAAACGCCCTATTTCCTTATGCCCCACCCATCCCCGCTATGGGCGTCGTAAGGAGGACATCGTACCATTGATTCACCTTCGGCGTGAGCTAATGGTCTAAGATAGTTGGCTGAAGGCAGCGACGGTGGGTTGTCGACTTCGATATCGGCATTGTTAGGGTCGCTTGGAGCGTACATCAAGCCTGGAAACACCCGAAGCGCCTGCTTGCAAGTTGCGGGACAAGCGCTCCTCTGAAACTTACTTTATGTACATAGCGCAACCATCCGTGACACCTTCCCTCCATACCCCATTTGGAGTGCTGGTCCAGTCACCTACATAGCTACCTACTTACTCAGCATCTCGACAACTGGGATTTGATTGTTGAAGCAGGCCGTTCACCCATTCACCATCTTTTATTTCGTAGAACATCATCCATTCGGCAAGATTATCTTGCATCCACGTCGCCATGAGTATGAGTAACACGCAGCTTCCGCCGGCAAGCTCGCACAATCCCGAACTTCGGGGCCGGGTCTTGTTGGTGGCTGGCTCCGACAGTTCGGGTGGCGCGTAAGTCATTCGTCCCCTCTGCAGACCAACACCCCAAGACCGGACTTCGGAACTTTTGATTCAGGGATGGGCTAGCTAAGACGCAATCTAGGGGTCTCGAGGCTGACCAGAAGGTCTTGGCAGCCCACGGCTGCTATGCCATGACAGCCACCACCGCATTGACTGCGCAGAACACGTTAGGGGTTGACGATATCTATCATATTCCGGCCGATTTCGTGAAGAAGCAGATTGATGCTGTGTTCAAGGACATCAAACCCGATGTCATCAAGACAGGTGAGCCTTGTCTCTGAAAATTGGCGGTGCTGTTGAAAGTCTGGCCTCTAACCCCTGTGGCTGGCTTAGGCATGCTGGCCTCAGCCGAGACTATTGCTATGGTAGCCAGGGCATTCGGAAGTTACGATGTGAACAGATTAGTTCTGGACCCGGTAGGTTGATTGAAGGACTTTTCGTCATGTAGCAAGCCACTACTTGGTGCATTGCTGACGGAGAGTCCAGGTCATGGTGGCAACCACTGGCAAACAGCTCCTCCCTTCAGAAGCAGTCCATGACTTGAGGGAGCTTTTGCTGCCACAGACCTTCATCGTTACTCCCAACATCCCGGAGGCGATGCAGCTCCTGACCCTGCCCGGGAAGGAACCCCCGGAGATCCGAAACGTCGACGACCTGGAGGAACTGGGCCGAAGCCTGCTCCAGTTAGGTCCGGAGTGGGTCTTGGTCAAGGAGGCCACACGCCGTTCAAGGCGGATGGCACGGTGGCCCAGACGGACGAGGAGAAGGAGTTGGTGTATGACGTGTTGGTCAGCGCCGACAGCGTAACGCGGATCAAGGGCGCCTACCAAAAGTCCAAGAACACCCACGGCACCGGCTGCTCGCTCGCGTCGGCCGTGGCGGCGAACCTGTCCATGGGGCTTCATCCTATACCGGCTGTCAAGGCCGCCTGTGCATACATCGAGGCGGCTATTCGATTTGCGCCTGGTTACGGAGAGGGTAACGGTCCTCTGAACCACTTTCACTCTATGTACACCCTACCGTTTGCGCCGTGAGTACCTTCATCCAAGAAGCAAGGTATGCGAGAACTAGTGAAGCTGATGGACTGCTCTTACTATATAGGGACCGTTTTGTCGACTACCTCCTCGACCGACCTGATGTGGCCCCGGTGTGGCACAAGTTTGTCAACCATCCGTTTGTTCTCGCCATGGGAAGCGGCGAACTCCCCACGAGTCGTTCAAGAACTACTTGATACAAGACTACCTGTATCTTGTCCATTTTGCGCGAGCCAATGCGCTGGCTTCGTACAAGGCGAAGAGCATGGAAGACATCGCTGCGGTAAGTGCCTGCTTCCAGTCCCGAGTTACGAAAGACGCCATTTGCTGATCACGCAAACTGCTGATTTAGGGAGCTAAAATCGTGACGCACATCAACACCGAGATGAGCCTACATCTTGACTACTGCGCTTCCTTCGGCATCTCCAAGGAACAGATCGAGGCCACGGAGGAGCACCAGGCCTGCACGGCGTACACGCGGTACGTGCTGGACGTGGGCATGTCATCGGACTGGCTGGCGCTGCAGGTGGCGTTGGCGCCGTGCCTGCTCGGCTACGGCGCCATCGGGCAGGCCCTCCACGATGAGAAGAACCTGGCAACCAAACGTGAGGGCAACACGTACTACAAGTGGATCTGCAACTACGTCGCCGAGGATTATGTCGAGGCGGTAAGGACGGGCCGTGCGCTCCTGGAGAGGCACGCCAGCGGGCTGAACTTGGGGCAGGTGGAGGAGCTGGTCAAGATTTTCATACATGGGACCAAGGTGAGTTGCTGTGTTACTTCCCCCGGAATCTCGAAGCGATGTGAGATCTAGGCAAGCGTGAGAGAGATTACATATACTGACCTGATGGGCGTGATGGTAGATGGAGATTGGATTCTGGGAGATGTTCCCTTCCGCATAAGTGTCCGCGGATCCGCAGGGACTAGGCAGGGGAGGAATGGCCTCTTTTAGGGTCAATGGGGGATGGACACCCGCATGATATGGAGTAGGAGGGCCTTCTTTTTGATATTTTAGACATCAACCAAACCAGCGAAGCACGTCGGGGTGTTGGCGGGCATGTTTGATTTTTCGGCCCAAATACGTGTGAATACTTACTGTTGGCCGCCTGCACACACACACACACACATGCATAGGCCTTTCATTCAATACAGAGAGCGTGCTTAGGTACATACATGTACTTGCTACATGACCTGGAAGCAACCTGTGAATAAAAGACAGTGTTTGCTCTTGCTTCGGCTGCCGAAAGCGGCGGAGACTTTGCTCAGCTTCTTTTTCTGCTGCTCACCGACCAGATCCATTCCCATGCATGCTAGTGGGCGGCTGTTGTTGTCCCTGTATCTTTCTTCTCTTTTTTTTTTTTTTTTTCGTCCTCTTCATCGCCTGCTGCCCCCTAACTAACAGTGAACCCACTAGAAAAAGTCGCCTGGCAATGCCGACTTGGGGTCAGCGCAGGTGCGCAGGTGGGGTTTCTCGGGAATCTACCTACCAACCGAGCTTATCTTGGGTTGGACTAGCAATCAGGGACTCGTGCATGGGCTCCACTTCTTGACTAGCCAGACCGCGATTGGACCTGCCTAACAATGGCAGAAAAAAAATCTGGTAAGCAGCGATTGCCTATTTTTTTTTTCTTCTCCTGTCTTTTCGCCGCTGCTCAACTAATCTCCGTTGGCATCATCAAAACCCAACTCCCATCATCCATCTCCATCCCAGTTTTGTGTGACTTTCCTCTTTCTCCCTTCACGCATCCTCTCTTTCTAAAAGAAAAGTCCCTTCAGGTTTTTTCTTCGGTCTCTACACTACCTCGTCTGCATCAAAACGCGTCGCAGATTTAATCTCAGATTCCGAAACCTGAATCCCCAAACCACATCAAAACACATAATAATCCGATTGCGCTGAGCGGCAATATCATCCTCCCAAACAACACAAACACACACATACACGCTTCACGCAAGATACCCAACTCCGTCAACATGTCTTACGGAGGCGGCGGCTACGGTGGCGGTGGTGGCTACGGCGGCGGCGGTGGTCGCGGCGGTGGTGATCGCTACGGTTCTCGCGGCGGCGGCTACGGTGGTGGCGGTGGCGGTGGCTATGGGTAAGTCTTGCTTCCTTTCCTCTCTTTGCCTTGCATTCCCCGTGTCTGCTCGCGTCCAACACGAGTGATGGCGACCAACCATCGCGACATGTTTGGAGATTCGCCTGGGTCTCATCGTTCGTACTCAACGAGTCCATGTTCATTTGCTGACTTTCATCATTACAGTGATAGCAACGGCTACTCCAACGGCGGCTACGGTGGTGGTGGTGGCTACGGCGGCGGCGGCGGCGGTGGTGACAGAATGTCCAACCTCGGCGCCGGTTTACAGAAGCAGAGCTGGGGTGAGTTAACCTTCTACTATCCGATTCCTCGCCATTGCAGTTACTGACATGTGAAACAAATAGACCTTAGCACTATGCCCAAGTTCGAGAAGTCTTTCTACAAGGAGGACGAGGCTGTTGCCAACCGCTCACAAGCCGATATCGACCGGTTCCGACGCGACCACCAGGTCACTGTCGCCGGTAGCAATATCCCCACACCTGTCGAGACCTTCGACGAGGCTGGTTTCCCCAGATACGTTATGGATGAAGTGAAGGCGCAAGGCTTCCCTGCCCCCACCGCCATTCAATCTCAGGGTTGGCCCATGGCTCTTTCCGGTCGCGATGTTGTTGGTATTGCCGAGACCGGTTCCGGAAAGACCCTTACGTACTGTCTTCCCGCTATCGTTCACATCAACGCCCAGCCTCTTTTGGCACCTGGCGATGGTCCTATTGTCCTGATCCTGGCTCCTACCCGTGAGTTGGCTGTTCAGATTCAGCAGGAGATTTCCAAGTTCGGTCGCTCTTCTCGCATCCGAAACACCTGTGTCTACGGTGGTGTGCCTCGTGGCCCCCAGATCCGCGACCTTTCTAAGGGTGTCGAGGTCTGCATTGCCACTCCTGGCCGTCTGATCGATATGTTGGAGGGTGGCAAGACCAACCTTCGCCGCGTTACCTACCTCGTCCTGGATGAGGCCGATCGCATGTTGGATATGGGTTTCGAGCCCCAGATTCGCAAGATTGTCAGCCAGATTCGCCCTGATCGTCAAACCCTCATGTGGTCCGCTACCTGGCCCAAGGAGGTTCGCCAGCTGGCATCCGAGTTCCAGACCGACTTCATCCAAGTCAACATTGGCTCCATGGATCTCTCTGCTAACCACCGCATCACTCAAATCGTTGAGGTTGTTTCAGAGGGCGAGAAGCGTGATAGGATGATTAAGCATCTCGAGAAGATCATGGACGATAAGGCTAACAAGTGTCTCCTCTTCGTCGGTACCAAGCGTGTCGCTGATGACATTACTCGCTTCCTTCGCCAGGACGGCTGGCCAGCACTTTGTACGTTTCCCTTCTCCACTTGTTGCGATCTACTTTTACTAACATTGTTTTCAGCTATCCACGGTGACAAGCAACAGAACGAGCGTGATTGGGTCCTTGATCAGTTCAAGACCGGCAAAAGCCCCATCATGGTGGCCACCGATGTGGCTTCGCGTGGTATCGGTATGATAAACTCCCCCTCCCCCCTCCCCTCCCCTCGTAGCAACTTCCAGCAGTGTTATATCCGCTGTGCTTTACTCTCATGTATGTCTAGGGGCTTTCTCGATTGCGCTGCACTTGCCTGACCTCTTCGTGCTCCGTGGTTCTCATACACAATGGGTGACTGGGATTCATGATATGACCGCCGCTGTGCTGTTATACATGAGTTTCGTTCTTGTACCTCTTGTTTTCCTCATGGTACAAGCACGGAATTGTTGGCATTCCTTGATTCTGTCAAGCTGTCGTAAACCAAAATTCCTAATCTCCCCGAGGACCCGGGCCGTATTGAATCTGCTCCAAGCCTGGCATTTGGCATGTTGTCGCAACAGACAGTCCCCATTCTCCCAGGAGAAAAAGCACGGAACTATATACTTAGACACAACCAGTCTTTGGGATTTGCTACACATCCCCTTGCTATGATGACGCTAACCTATGTAATCAAGATGTGCGCAACATCACTCACGTGATCAACTATGACTACCCCAACAACTCGGAGGACTACATTCACCGTATCGGCCGTACTGGTCGTGCCGGTCAAACAGGCACGGCCATCACCCTGTTCACTACTGACAGTGAGTTGCACCCTTCCCAACATGTTTACCATGACTCGTTTACTAACAAATAATCCAGACTCGAAGCAGGCTCGTGACTTGGTCAATGTTTTGACGGAAGCAAAGCAACAAATTGACCCCAAGCTCGCTGAGATGGCTCGGTACGGTGGTGGCGGTGGCGGCCGCTACGGTGGTGGTCGCGGCTGGGGAGGTGGCCGTGGCGGTAGAGGTAAGCTTTCATTCCCCTTAACGAGACCCCTTTGTCGACCATCAGTCTCGTACTGACGTAACACTCAGGTCATCGTGGCGGCGGACACACCGGTGCTAATGATATGCCTCTAGGAAACCGACGATGGTAAATCTCTGATGCCATCACGGTATATTAATCCGTAAAACCCGCACCCCACAAGCAGGACATGTGAACTGCTACTCCATTTCACGTTCACAGACGAAACGGCAAAAAAGTTGGCGTCGAGGATAGAGGTTTTTGTTTTGGTTGCTCTTAGACATGGGTAAAATACCTCCTCTGCATCTGTGTATCTCGTCGCTGAGATGAGACTCCGAGTCACGACATACTCGGTAGGTCTTCACGCTAGCATCGCGGAGGCACGAGGATTTGAGCGTCTTTTCTTTTTCTGCTTTTTCTGGCCCTCCATTTAGATTGCGAGGACACTACAGGTTGCGCTAAGCGACAATGTCACGACAGCATCGTCTGGGGACACTCGAGTGCCTGAGACTTCCGAGGCTTTGGCTCGTACTGACCCAAGCTTATGACCAAGATCAGGCTATTAATCAGTCTACTCGCCTAACGAGCCGAGACTGGAGGCTTTGTACAACACCAAGAATGCGAGTCTGAACCGAGTTCCATATGTTGATGTAGATATTTCCTGGCTGGCTTTGCTTTTGATCTGACGAAGGTAGGCCGACAGGACAGTTAGCATAGCATAGCTAAGAACAATGACCGTTAATGAACAAAAAAAAAAAATTGCCAACGTCGTGACCATGACTTGCAACGACACTTGGGTTCGGATAGAGGGATTGAAAGGTTACATCTCGTTGGTCAAGCCAGAACGTTTATGTTATTCTGAATAACAACTAGAACATGGGAAACACTACTCAAGCCGAAGTATATCCCAGTACTCTCAATCAACTGTCGCTGTGGAAAAAGCAATCCTCCTTCCTCTAATATACAACCAGGAAGAAGCACTCCTAAGCCCATCAATCCATCATCATCCGTCCACCCATTCTTGCTACTCACCTCGTTTGAATGCTCTCAAGGTATCAAACGAGAAAAACGTCACCCAAAATAGTCTTCGACAAGTAGCCCAACACACGCCGAATGTTTTCGCGCCTTTCTCTCTCCTTCCGCATTCTGTGTGGTAATACTTTCTATTCCCTATCTTCCCCGTCCCCTGGTCCTTTTCGCCATTGAAGGAGAAGAAGACATACTTTTACCGAGGGGCCTGGTTCTCGACGAAGTCGAGCGCCTGCTCGGTGCTGACGACGTTGATGTTGGAGTTCTTGTTGCGGAAGAGGACACCATAGCACTTGTCGGCGACGTGGACGATCTCGGGACGGAAGGTGGTGATGATGAACTGGGTGCCGGCCTCCTTGGAGATGGACTCGAGCAGGCTGGCGACGGCGGTACGGTACTGGGCGTCCAGGTTGGCGTCCACCTCGTCGAAGATGACCATGGGGGAGGATTCGGCCTGTTGCAGAGCGAAGATGAGGCACAGGGCGCAAAGACCTGTTCATTGTTAGAATACTGTGTTCCATCGAAGTATAGGAAAATATGCAAGAAGGCGAGGGAAAAAAGCTTACTCTTTTGTCCACCGGACAGCTGCTGAATACGCTGTTGCTCGTCTTGGGTCTTGGAGTTGAAGGAGACACTGATACCGACACCCGTGTAGTTCTCGATGGAGCCGCGCTGCTCCTCGTCCGAATCCTCGGGGTCCATACGGCGGTCGGCGCGGCGCTGAATGACGAGGCGGCCGTGGCCGGCGGGGACGAGCTTCTCGAAGATGGTGGCGAACTCCTTGGACACCTGCTTGAAGGTGCGCTCTATGGCCTCGTCCTTGCGCTGGTCCAAGTGGGCCACGAGCTCCTCGATCGACTCCTGCGACTGGTCCAGCTCCTTGCGGCGCTTAAGCAGTCGGTCCTGCTCCGTCGTGAAGCTGTTGTACTGGTCCAGCGCCTTCTTGTTGATGTGCTGGTACTTCTTGAGCGCCTCCTTGACCTTCATGAGGCGGGCTTGGGCCTACGTAGTTGAAAAAGTAACCGAGTTAGCTGACATGTAACTTCCTTGGAATCCATGGACCTCAAGTCTCCAGATAGGGGAAACTTACCTTCTCCTGTGTCATGTTCTCGTATTTGTCAAACGCCTCTTCGGGAAGTACACCAAGATCTCGGATAGTCTTCGATGCGTCAGCAGCCCTTGCCTGGAGTAGCGCCTTCTTTTGAATGCTCTTCTCCATCTTCCTTTGCTGCTTAGCAATCTCTCTCGCGAGTGCTTGCTGTTCGGTCTCTTTGGCAGCCTTCTGCTCCTCGAGGTTCTCGATCCTCGCCGCCGCGGCATCTATCTGCTCTTCGGTAGCTTGAATCTTGCGCTCAATCGCAGTAGCGGCTGTCTGTGCCTTCTTAAGCTCGCGCCTAGCCTCCTTGAGATCGCCGCTTCCGCGAGAAGAACCACCCTCGAAAGCCTGGGCTGTAAGCTGATCCAGCTTGAGACGCAGGTTCGAACGCAGCTCGACCTCGAGGATCTGCTTGCGCCCTTCCATTTCACGCCGAGCGCTACTGGTGTCGTTCCATTGCTTCTGCAAGTCTCGCACAGTAGAACTCAGATCTTCGAGCTGCCGCTCTTCGGTAGCTGACAGCGCTTTCTTGAAGTCTGATGCCAACTCTGCCTCGTGGGCACTCAAGATCTCGCCGAACTCCTTCATGTTCCTGTCGACAGCATCGCGACGCTTCATGGCGGCCTCGAGACGGTCTTGCTCCCGAACGATCTGGTTGTTCTTGGCATTGAGCTCTGCCAGCATGGAAGTGTAGCCGTTATCCATCTTGCTAAGTTCCAGATCCAGCTTCTTCTGCTCGCCCGTAGCACGAGTAATCTCCTGATCCTTCTTCTCAATATTTTTCCTGATATCAGAGGACCGGTTGACAAGCTCCTCATACTCGTCCCGTAGTTTACTGACGGCACGGACCGCTTCAAGACGAGACTTGCTTGGATCGATATAACCACCAGTCATTGATCCCTTCTTCGCCGCGATATCACCCTCGGGAGTGATGCAGTCAACGTTGTTGGTCCGAGCATATTGGCCGGCAACAGTCAGGTTGGGACAAAGGACCGACTGGCCAAACACTTGTTGGAACGCTTTCTCGAACTGGGGGTCGAACTCAATCTTGCTGATCAGGGGTACGGCATCCGAAGCTCTGGGGAGATTGGCCGGCCTAGGGTGCAGCTTGTTCAAGGGCATAAAGGTGACTCTGCCGCCACGTGTTTTCTCAAGCTGGTTGACAAAATATGTTGCTGTCTGTTCGTTGTCCACCACATAGTGGAATAGACTGGCGCCTGCAATCTGCTCTACAGCCACTCGATAAGCTTCGCTCACTGTCATGAGCTCTGCCAATGTGCCATAAGCGCCCTCAATGTTCTGTTCTTGCCGCATTCGCCGGATGTTTGCGAGACCGCGGGATGTCGCACCGTCCATCGTATGGGAGAGCTCTTTCTCGGCACGACCCATCTCGGCGCGGCAGTTTTCTCGGATGGTTTCCAGCTTGTCATCTTCTCGACGAAGCAGCTTTCGCTCCTCGTCAAGCTTGTCGTAGATATCCTTGGCATTGGCGACTTCATCAGCTAGGGCCGTTCGCTTGTCGCCGAACCCTTCGTTTCTGGCTCTAAGCTCTGCGACTTCTGTCTCTAGCTGTTTGATGGATTTCTCCATGTCCTTCACCTCTTCGTCTGCATCCAGAAGGTTGGCCTTTTGTTGACTCAGGGTGATATTTAGCTCATCTATCTCCTTCTTCAACCAGGCGTCTCGCTCAGCTTTGGTTTTAAATTGGCTGCTACGCGACTGCTTGGTGAATAGGCGCTGTCGACTCGCTTCGGCCTGGTCCAGTTGCTGTCTGATCTCTGCCTCCTTCCGCTTCCGCTTCTCGTATTCCGGGGTAATTTTCGCCAGTTCCGCTTCTTTGGAGGCGATGGCCGCCCTCACCTCTTCCATCTCAGCATCATGTTGATCTCGCGCTTGCTGTTGTGCCGATGCGCTATCCGACAGACTCTTAACAGCCAGTTCGGCCTTGGCCTTTGCCCTGGAGGCCTCTTTTCGGTCTTCGTCCAGCTGTCGCTTGTCCAACCGAAGCAGCTCTAATTGCTGCTGGAGCTTGTGGATTTCCGAGTCCAGCTGGGAAATGACCTTTTCGCCAGTGGTATACACATCACGTTGCTCGTCGGTTTGGTCGATGCCGTTTTGGCGGTCGTCATCCAACTTTTCCAATGTATCGTTGACCAGCATCTGTTCCTGGTGGTAGTAGGCGTATTCCAGACATCTTCGTTCGCGGTCCTTGTTCTGGTAATCGCGCAGCTCGTCCTTCTCCTCTTCCAGCTCGTCGAGTTTGTCCTTTACCGACTGTAGCAGGGCGTCAATCTGTTCTCTTTTGTGATTCGTGTCGGCCATAATCTTCAGAGATTCAGTGCGGCGCTCCTCGTAAACCTTGGTACCGGCCACCTCCTTCATCAAGGCCAATCGCTCCGACTCCTTCATATTGGTTAGGGTGGTGACACGACCCTGCGGCACGATATAGTACGGGTTGGACTTTGAGAAACCGGCCGACTCGAGCATGTTGATGACCTCCTTCTTGGTAACAGCCTTCTTGTCGATCGACCACTCGTCTTTCTTCAGACTGATTGTGCGCCGCAGAGTAACCTCCTTGCCGTTGGTAGGGAATCGCTCGTCGCTGTTGTCAAAGATGACCTCGACATAGGCGGACATGACGGCGGAGCCCGGAGCCTTCGTGCAGAAGAGCTTGTCGCTCCTCGCGACCCAGATTGGAGTAGGCATCGCTCAGAACGAAGCGAATGGCGGCGAAGAAGTTACTCTTGCCGGAGCCGTTGCGTCCGACGACGACATTGGTGCCGGGCGAAAAGGGCTCGATGACAGTCTGGTCCTTGTAACTGCTTGTGTATCAGTATGCAATGCATGCGCTGTAGACGGAGTGCCAGTCTGGGTCTGGGCCTGGTGGAGGGGGCGGCGCGCACCTCTTGAAGCCTTGGATAATGATCTGCTTAATATACATGGTCGCGTCGGATGCTGCCAATCGGGCAGCGCGATACTAGTCGCAAGTGTGATGGAGAGTGTGTCGCGCAAAATCGCATATAGTGTAGACGTACTCAGTGCTGGCAGGTGTTCGACATGGTATGTGGTGGTGCAGATAGTTTAAAGAGTGCGGTGTGCTGCTACTACTCTCGTGGCAGGCAAGGCATCAATCAATTAATCGCTAAGACGAAAAAGCGGCAGCGACGAGACGCGTCGAAATCGCGAATCAATAACGGGCCTTTTCGGTTTGGCTTGGCTGGCGTGGGGTTGGAACCTTGGAAGATCCCGTCCGTCAGCTGTAGCTTCCCTGTTACTTTGCGTTTGAGAGGTAAATTTACCAGCCACACTGAGGCTAGCAGCACTTACAGGAGGCAGTTTGCGCCCAAAGACCAAATTCAGCAGCTCAGGTACGGCCGGGCAGCCAGCTAGGCAGGTCTCAGGTCCTATTTACTGGGACCTAGCTTGAATGCCAGGTGGTTTTTGAGCCGAGCTGTTGGCGGGGCGTGCAATTGAGTTACGTTAAGTAGGTAGGCGAGAGTACTCGGTACAGGCGGGCGGCGGCAACTTGCTTCAATCGCAATTGCGTGCTTTCGCAGCTGCTTCGGCCTCTGACCGGCGACAGGGGCCCCGCTATATTCTTGACATTTCTAAGCCACCTACCTACTACTAGACAGCCGGCTGCATTTACTTGGCTCTGTATATCTCTCTTTTCTGCTTGTAACTATTGACTTTTGTTGATTGCTTTTCCTAGATCCAGTGTATTGTAACCATGTTCCGGCAAAGTGTTCGTCGGTTCGCCACCACCACGGCGCGGCGGGCGGTTACCCCGGCGGCAGCGCACCCGCCTGCCCCGAGGAGCATCGCCATCTCCAAGGCGCAAGGGATCTCGAGGGGCCTGACAGAAGGTATGTTTGATCGCCAATTACAATGCGCCTGAAACTACCTCGCTCGACCCCCTTCAAGTCAAACATCCCAAGCTAACCGAAGTTCCTTTTCCTACGTCATATAGCCATCGGCAACACGCCTCTGATCCGCCTGAACAAGCTCTCCGACCAGACCCGGTGCGAAATCCTGGGCAAAGCCGAGTTCATGAACCCCGGCGGCTCGATCAAGGACCGCGCCGCCCTATACGTCGTCCTCGACGCCGAGGAGCGGGGCCTGCTGAAGGCGGGCGGGACCGTTGTCGAGGGCACGGCGGGCAACACGGGCATCGGCCTGGCGCACGTGTGCCGGTCCAAGGGCTACAAGCTGGTCATCTACATGCCGAACACGCAGTCGCAGGGCAAGATCGACCTGCTGAGGCTGCTCGGCGCCGAGGTCTACCCCGTCCCCGCCGTCGCGTTCGAGAACCCCGAGAACTACAACCACCAGGCCCGCCGGCACGCGGAGCGCCTGACCGAGGAGCAGGGCAAGGGCGCCGCCGTCTGGACCAACCAGTTCGACAACACGGCGAACCGCCGCGCCCACGTCGAGACCACGGGCCCCGAGATTTGGGAGCAGACGGGCGGCAAGGTTGACGCCTTCACCTGCGCGACCGGCACCGCCGGCACACTAGCGGGTACCACGGCCTACCTGAAGCAGATCTCGGGCGGGCGCGTCAAGTCGTTCCTCGCGGATCCTCCCGGATCAGTGCTGCACTCGTACATGGAGTCGGGCGGTCAGCTCAAGGACCGCTCTGGATCCAGCATCACCGAGGGCATCGGCCAGGGCCGCATCACGGACAACCTGGCCCCTGAGATGGACTCCGGTTTGATCGACGGCAGTCTCAACATCAGCGACGAGAAGAGCATTGAAATGGTCTACCGGTGCCTTGACGAGGAGGGTTTGTACCTTGGTGCCAGCAGCGCCCTGAACGTGGTAGCGGCCAAGGAGGTCGCAGAGAAAATGGGACCCGGCCACACGGTCGTGACGGTCCTTTGCGACGGCGCATACCGGTACGCTGACCGTCTATTCTCGAGGAAGTGGTTGGAGAGCAAGAACTTGCTGGGCGCGATACCGAAGCATCTGGAGAAGTACATTGTTCTGCCGTAGATCATGTAAGAGGAAAAAGAAAAGAAAAAGGGGTCGAGGTGATTTAGCTTGTGCCATTTGTACATAGCGAGCTTTTCACTCCATTGGTTCAATAGAAACTGCATATAGACAATTGGTACATTTGTGGTATTACATATGCCTCGGATGCTTGTACAGCGTGGTTGTGGTTCATGCCAAGTTTTTAATCTATACATATATACGTCAAAACATTCAGGGTATTTATGCCCCGAAGAACTGGCCATATACACTCTCGCCTCGGCCTGCCTTGCCCTCGGCTTTGAGCAGACTTCCGTGCGCTCTGCACCTCGGCAGACAGTGTGTCACGTCGGGACTGTAACTGGCGCAGGAGCTCGGGGTTCTTGACCACCTGTACGGCGGACTCCAAACCATGGAGTAGTGGGGTCGCCATGGTCACGAACTTGTTGGGGCTTGTGAGGTATGCCATGTCGTTGCGGCCCTGGTAGGCTTCCGGCTTGTGCAGCTCCTTCAGCTGCTTGCCCTCGGGCCATAGCCTGACGACATCCCTGGCGTACTTGTGCACCTTCTCCAGGACGCTCTCGGAATCCACGCCGGCCTTGACCACCAATGCGGAGGCCAGATGTAAAGGCGCAATAAGGACCTGGGGGTCGTGCTCTAGCGAAACCGTCAAGGGGGTGGCATCGCTGCCGGGCGCCCGTGACGACTTGGGCTTGTGTGCCTCGGTCTGCAGGAGCTCAATGATCATCTCGGTCCAGCGCAGAGCCTTTTCCGTCTCGCTCTTGCGCCAGCCGCTCTCAAGGGCCTTCAGCTGCACATACAGCAGCATTTCATTGAGCCGCTCGCTGTTGTCGAGCCGGTAGCCGGTCCACTTGGCGCGGCGCGCGGCCTCGATCATCTCGTAGATGTGGCCCTTGGACCCTATCACCCGGGTCATCTTGGTCCAGAAGTTGGCGTCGAGCTTCTGGTGTGTATTGTGGATGCCCTCGAGCAGCGGGCGCAGGTTGACGAAGTCGTCCTCCGTCTCGAACGAGGTGACGGCCTGCATGACGGACTTTTGCGTGTTCGGCAGCCCGCCGCCCAGCGGGTTCAGGTAACGGAACTTGAGGATCTCGCCATCGATGTCGATGATGACTGGGTCCGCGGCGAGCTTCTTCTCATAGCGTTTTGACATCAACTGTTTGCGCTGTGTCAAGGAGAGATATGAGGGGAGGATGATCTTGGTGCGGATGGTGGAGAGGAGTTCGTCGAGTTCGGTTGACGATGTGGGCGTGAAATGCGCCACTTGCTGTGCTGCAACGAAACCCCAATTAGCACCACAAAATCGTATTTCAACATAGAATCATGTTGGAGAGTTGCATACCATTTCTCGACGGTGTTGAGCTGAAGCTTCGGATCTGATTTGTCGCTATCCGCCTTGTAGTCGCCTCGAGCACACAATTGCTGGCGTTTACGGCGCCGATTATCGGTCTCCTCGACATATTGGATTTAGGCAACAGATCAAAGCCTTGGAGCTGTTGTCGTGGAAAATTGGCCGTTGTAGAGTCGTCGTCGTCGTCGTCGCACCTAGGAATTGCAGCTCACTTCGACATCCCACTCTCCAATTGGACTATAAAATTTCCCAGTGTACAAGCTCGCGACCCTGGGGAAGCTTGACCCGCGATCCGCACCCGGAACAACCTTTCGCCCCCAGTTTTCGGGCCAATTAGACAGCGTCCCTGCCGCATTTGGGGCCCCTGCAACTGCAGAATTTCGAGATCGAGGTTCGCATAGAGCTTCGGGCCTTGTGACAAGGAAATCGTCGACGAGCTCCTCACCACCACACCAGACACCATGATGCTGCAACCAGTGAGGCGGCCCCTCGGGCCCTCAAGTCCCTGCTCCGAAGGAATCGGCAGGCGCAGCAGTTCGTGGCCCGCACAATGGCCACCGAGACGACCCCAACAGAGACGGCGGCAGCATCCTCGATACCACCACCACCGATCTCGACTCTGGCGGCGAAGAAGCCCACCACCAAATTCCGTACGCTCTCCCTTGCTACTCACAACCACGGCCATAGTCCAAGTTGGGAAGAAGGAAGAACCGCTAACCAACTGTCAATGCAGACGTCATCCCCTCCAAAAACCCCAGCAAGCCAATCCGCACCGCCTTCGCCGTCTACGCCCCCCTCCCCTCCGCCCGCGCCGCGCACCCGAACCCCCTGATCTCGTACCACGCCCAACAGATCCGGCGCCTGGACCGGACGGGCGCGCGCACGGCCCTCTTCTCCAAGAAGAACCCGGACGCCGCCAAGCCCGGCGACGTGCTGCAGGTGACGACGAACCGCGGCGAGCCGTTCGCGGGCGTGTGTCTGTCGATCAAGCGCGCGGGCGTCGACACGGCCATCCTGCTGCGGAACCACCTCACCAAGGTCGGCGTCGAGATGTGGTACAAGATCTACAGCCCCAACGTGCTCGGCATCGAGATCATCTGGCGCCGCCCCAAGCGCGCCCGCCGCGCCCGCCTCTACTACATGCGCAAGCCCCGCCACGACATGGGCAACGTCGAGCACCTCGTCGAGGCCTGGCGCCGCTCCCGCAATGTCTTCAGCTCCAACAAGGGCCGCGGCACGCAGGGCAAGGCCAAGGGCAAGGGTGCCAAGGGCAGCAAATAAAAGGGGGCGCCTGCTGCTGGTTCTGTGTTGTGATGTTGGCCGCGCCAAGTGGGCGAATGACGGGGAGGTGCCTCTACGATGACAATGCCTACAGTGTCCAAGGGCCCTTAGTCCCGATGTAAGAGGACATTCCGTCGGCCAATCGCTATAGGAGACTCGAGCCTGGCCGTCTGAAAATGATGAAAGCCAATGTGACGCCCCTGGAGTTGTACCATAGAGCAATATTGTAAAGAAACCACATGAAATGATGTATATTACAACCCGATGAGAGGCAGCACCGTGACTGATTGACGTTTTTGCATTGTATACATATCAAACCTCGCTGGGTAGTCTATAATCTATACTGAATACCCCTTTTTACTAACCTCCCTAACACCTGTGAATGCAACATAGGGGTATCATGGCTAATGCATTGCTTCAAATCTGTCGCCGTTCCTTCCCATGCTACCGCGAGAAGAGATGGGCGAGCCAGTACCCCAGTACGAATGATCGGCTTTGATTATGGCGTTGGTCATCGCTATCCTACGAGCCGCCATTGGTGTCCAGGATAACACGCCGCTATTATTATACCACGACTCGCTGTCATTCCTCCAGCTGGCTGGCTGGCACCACGTTATCGTCCTGCCCGTTTTCTTCGCTGTCCCACTAAGCATGCAAATCAGGAAGCCAGAATATCAAGTCCTGGTCGGCCGTCGCAAAGAAGTTGTGCCGCGGGCTCCAAGCCACCACGGCGGCGCGTTGTTTGTGGTTATCGAACTTGTATACCGGATCCAAGGTCTTGTTCTCTGCGTTTACCTGTCCCATTGTATCCCAGACCAGGACGTTCTCGCCTGATCCGCTAATGACGTAGCGACCGTCGCTGGTGAAACAGCAATCGCCACTGCTCTCGACCGCTGCGCCCGATGATCCTCCATTCATAGCACGATCCTCTCCCGCTGCAAGTCGGCTGATGCCACTCTCCGGCTTACGCAGGTAAGCGCGCATTGAGCCGTTGAAGGAATCGAGCAGGAAATGGCCAGCGCCCTTGGTGCCCAGGAGAATGGACCTTCCGTCATTGGAGAACTCCAGCTTGGTCCAGCCATTCATGACATGGTCTGGGTCAGCAAAGACACAACTTTCGACAACATCGAATGTCGAGAAGGGCGCCTTGTCGAAGTTTCGGCGGTCGTATAGCAGGATCTGGCCACTGCTCGGGGAGGCAACGGCAAAGACGTCACCGCTGGGGTCAAATGCTGCGAGGTACGGCGTGTTCAGGTACAGAGCGCCAGTTGCGTTGCGAGTGCCTGCCTCCCATAACCGTATCGTATTGTCCTTGCTGCAGGAAATGAACTCGTCGTTGCCCGGATGCATGGCTAGGCATGTGACGGCGCCCTCGTGTCCCTCGAAATAGCGTACAAAGGCATTGTCGTGTGTCGTGAGGTATCGTATGGCATCGTTCACCCTGGTGCTTGCGTAGACTATGCTAGAGCTAGCATGTGTGAATTTTGCCAGCTTGACACCATACTTCTTACTGAGAAGCTGCTTGTCGTGTCGTCCCTCACGGACTTTGTAGATCTGGATCGTCTCGTCGCTCTCCGAGGTCATGAGCAGCTCGCCGGGGTCGTCGTAATCGAGACTGAGAATGTGTGGTTTCGGTCGGTCATCTTTCAAGCCTTCCCGCCCGAATAGCTTTGTAGGCGCGAACTTGCCCATGACTTCCGGGATAGGTGACGTGCTTGGCATGTTATTTCCAAGTGTACGTGTTATGTTGAGGGATGAAGAGGGAGTGCCATTCGCGCGTGACGCGCCGTCGTCGAGGTCTATTGGCGTAGACGACATTGTTCGGCTGCCGCTTTTCGAATGCGCGTTGACGAAGATGGTTATACTGTATAATGCGATTACATCTGCTTCTGCGTCGGTTATCTGAGTCGAATGAAAGACCAATAGCTGGGTTTTTCGCAAATGCTGGAATCAAATAATTAAGAGGCAGACGACGAGGCTTCATTCCAGCCCTGGACACTTTCAATTCACCAATGTGGGGGAGGGGGCGGGTAGGTACAAGCTCCAGCAGACCCCTGCAACTTCCCTGTTCAAACTTCACCGCTCACCGAGAGGAGAATAGAGGCTGTGAGTGCAAGTGCCGTAGAACATGACTGCTGGAGCGGCTTCGTGATACGATCCATCTGCTATAGAGTTACCTGATGCATACTGTCAATAAAATAGGTAGCATTAATTATATCATGGCAACAGTCATTGACTTAAATGCAAACGAAGTATCGAATCTTGTGCTTGATTGAAGCTCGAAGGAGCTGTAAGCAATTCCCCGCGATTTCCATTTCCCATATGGCGGCTGAACTGCTGCTCGACCCCACTAAACGTCACAAAAATTCCCCAATAGCCTTGTGCATCTCTCTATCAAACCACCAATTGATCTGGCGGCACTACCAGATCGACAAGCAAGCACCAAAGCCCGCTGAAATAGCGAAACGAACAACTTCGACCTTGCGCCCAGCGACGCCAACGACCAAAAATTTCATTCTCGACCCTCGTCTTCGCATTTAGTTGACGCTACACCACCATTCAATCAGGGAAAGCGATACACACTCTCTCCTCAGTGGCATCGTCCCACCTCCGTACCTGTCAGATCACCATTCATCAAAATGCCACACTACGCCAAATCCGAAGAATGGCTACGGGAATCGCAGCTTCTCCTTGAAGCGCGCCCAACAACCGTAAGAGCCCCCGACCTCTTCCTCTCGCGACTCCCTGTCCTCCCTCTCCTTTCCCTCTGCCTTCTCCCTTCCTAACATGGCTCATGATTCCTAACCCAACACCCAGACGCGCATCACGACCAAATACGCCATCAAAGTCCCCAAAGTGCGCAAACCCAAAACCACCGACGCCGACAACGACACCCCCGTCCCCACAGCCAAGCCCGCGCGCGGCTCCCTGACCCTCAAGACCTACGACCCCATCAGCGGCGTCACGCTCAAGTACCGCACCAGCAAGGCCGCCGAGGTGTCGCGGCTCATCATGTGCCTGGGCAAGCTGAGCCGGCCCATGGCCGGGCTGCCCGAGCTCAAGGACGAAATCATGGCCGACGCGCCCGCCGGCGAGGGGAGAGGACACACCTGCTGCCGAGAAGAGCGAGGCGGCGGCGACTACTAGCGCCGCACCCGCGGCGCAACAGCAGACACCAGTGGCTGGTGGTGGTGGAAAGGGAAAGAAGAAGAAGGGCAAGAAATAGAAGTCTCGCATATACACACGAATAATGAAACTATGCCGTTGCAACGTTTGTCTTCCCCAACATGTATCATGGAAGCTGATACAAAGCTGTGTAAATGTATTCTAAGAGTAGGGCCCCCAAGGTTCAGGATGCTTCTTATGTTTAGAAATGCATAAAGCTTGACTGTGTTTCCAGGCATGTCACAATAAAGCAAGGGGATAGACGAGTTTGTTTAAATCTTTTGATTTCTTCACTTGTGTACTACTTGTACACCAACCATTAACCAGACGTAACCTCATTTTCCCCATTGCTGTACATCGCCAAGCACCCCAAAGGGGGTGAGGCCACAATATCATTCCCCTGCCCCTGAACGCCGTGTATCATGAGACGCTGGTTGTATCTATAACCAACATCGGCCTCGCCAACATCAAACAAGAAGAAAATGCAAAGAATAGGAGATGAGAAACTATATGTTCTGGATCCGCCCCCTGCGACCAAGAAGAGTTCGCAGTCGACAGATTTTGCTCGCCAGACTTCCCAATGCTTTTCGCATGCAATGCCAGTGGGGAAAGAAGCATTTAGAAGGGAAATCACGCCCGAAAAGACCATGAGCAAATATACACAAGTGTGTAGGTCTATCCGCAAGAATGAGGGGGTATCGTCAAAAAGGAGAAGGAGGCAACAACATGCCATCGAGGGCGACTTGTTTAGAAGTCCTCATCGAAGGCGAAGTCACCACCGTTCTCGTTTTGGGGCTCGGGCGAGTCATCGGTCTTCTTGACGGTGCTGGCCATGACACCGGCCTTCTGGTAGTCACCGACACGCTTCTCGAAGAAGTTGGTCTTGCCACCCAGGGAGATGTTCTCCATGAAGTCGAAGGGGTTGCTGGACTTGTAGACCTTCTCGTTGCCGAGAGCGACCAGGAGACGATCAGCGACGAACTCGATGTACTGCTTCATCAGGTTGGCGTTCATGCCGAGCAGGGCGCAAGGGAGGGCCTCGGTCAAGAACTCCTTCTCGATAGCAACAGCATCAGTGATGATCTCCTGGACGACGGCCTTGCTGGGGCGGTTGTTCAAGTGGGAGAAGAGCAGGCAGGCGAAGTCAGTGTGGAGACCCTCGTCACGAGAGATAAGCTCGTTGGAGAAGGTCAGGCCGGGCATCAGACCACGCTTCTTCAACCAGAAGATGGAGGCGAAAGCACCGCTGAAGAAGATACCCTCGACAGCAGCGAAGGCAATGAGACGCTGGGCGAAAGTGGACTTCTTGTCAGAGATCCATCGCAGGGCCCAGTCAGCCTTCTTGCGAATGCAGGGAATGGTCTCAATGGCGTTCAGGAGGTACTCGCGCTGGGCAGTCTCCTTGATGTAGGTGTCGATGAGCAGAGAGTAGGTCTCGGAGTGGATGTTCTCCATCATGATCTGGAAACCGTAGAAGCAGCGAGCCTCGGGGATCTGGACCTCGCCGCTGAAGCGCTCGACCAGGTTCTCGTTGACAATGCCGTCAGAGGCGGCGAAGAAAGCCAGGATGTGAGAGACGAAGTAGCGCTCATCATCGGTAAGCTTGTTGGTCCAGTCGTGCATATCCTTGGACAGATCGATCTCCTCGGCGGTCCAGAAAGAAGCCTCGTGCTTCTTGTACATTTGCCAGATCTAGTTCAGGAATTAGCTTTTGAGTCGCGTCTGAGGGGAACCACTTTACGCGTGAAAGACGCGTCACTTACCTCGTGGTACTTGATGGGGAAGAGCACAAAGCGCGAGGGGTTCTCGCGCAGGATGGGCTCATCAGCCTCCTCAGGCTTGATTGTGGGTGCAACGCCGACCTTGCCGACCTCCTTGGTGGTCTCTGTGACGGTGGGCTTTGACTCGACGACCTCGGCATCAACGGGAGCGTTCTCCTTGCCAGCGGACAGGTCCAGCTTCTTCACGGGAGACTCCATCTTGAATGCTTCAATCGAGTCGGCAACCTGTGAAGATGGAACGCGTTAGTCGCGTATTCCTTTGTAAGAGCAGCGCGCGGTGGCGCCAAGACGTCATGGACATACCTTCTTAGAGGGCGTGATTGTGGAGGCCATTGTGAGTGTGGGAGTGTGGGAGGTGAAGAATGGAATGGAGGAATGAGAGTGGTGAGAGAGAGAGAGAATGGAGTTGAAGAATTTAGATAATTATTTACCGCGTCGAGGGGTTTGCGTGTAAAGTGGTTTGGAGAGTGTGTTGAAGTGATGCTGTATGAATTTGGCTTTCCTTGGAGCGCGACTCGACTTTTAATAGCTGGTCTGGAGATCGCGTCCAAAGAATATGTGGGGCGCTGCGAAGACGCGTTTGCAGCTTTGTCTTAGACTCCGGGAAGGGCTCTCCTCCTCTGCAGGGCTTTTGGCAGTGCTTCTGCACTCTCACCCCGCCAGCCACTGCCATTTTTCTCGCGTTGCCAGGGGTTGCCCACCACCGCTCCCCACACCTCTAGCACTTTAGTGACCTGATCCTGTCAGAGAAACGCGCCTGAAGCACAACCATTCCATCACCCATTTCGCTTCCCCCGGTAGCAAACGCTGCAAAGCCCTCGGCACCGTGCTCGGCCCCTCCTGGGGACCCTCTGCACAGGTGGGATGTCTCTATAGTGTGTAAAACAGGGCAGGGATCACCGCAGCTCGACGCGCTTTTGTCGAGATACAAGACGCGTCTTTCATGCCCTTTTCCCATTAAGCTCGGATCTGATAACAACCCACCGGCCAGAGCTATCACCGTACCATTGGATTCGGGGCCTAGTCCTCTCAACGGAACTACGGAGTTACATGATGACTTGCCTGCTTATGGGACGCTGATGCGTGCATTATTAATTGCAGTCGACCCTCATGGCATGACGATCAACAAATTGTTGAAGGCTGCCACGAGTTCCGCGGGCCGCATCGGGCAGCATATCGGTGCTATACGTGGGGGATCATCGAGCCATCTGTATGGAATGTTGACCTTATGTTGAAAGTAGCGCCTACCCTACTGGTAGTGCAACATTGGCACATTTACAGACTTGGTTTCTTGAGTCACCACTTTGACATCCACGCGTACTGTAACACAAGCTTGGTCTCAGCTGGCCTAGCTGGGGTCTAAGCAATGATTATCAGCTCAATTCGAGATATTCGTGGAATCCTTGGATCATCAAATCAGCAGATTCTCCACAGCCAGCTGCAATTCGGTTAACTATGCCATGCGATACTATATCAGAATGGTCCTATGACACAGTATCACCATGGCTTGCCAAGCTAGTATAATAAATGTTGGCTTACGGAATCATGTTGGATGGTATTATATACGCGCTCCGTGAGCATCTACACCTCCCTTCCCAAAATATTTACAGGTAAGTAGTTTGTGTTTGTATCAACCAGCTCATAGTTGTGACTGGTCACCTCTATCCACGTCTATGAGTAGTACCAATGTCTCACCCATCGTGAGCGCTCTTCTTCCTTACATAGAGCCCGCTCTAAAGCCCGCTCTGGTGCATATTACGAACCCGAGAAACCGGGACGCGAGTAGACAGACTCCGCTTCTTGTGGAATTCTTGGACAGCATGGGGGTTGAGACTTGACATCGTAACGATAGTGGCTGGATCTTTAGAAATCCGTAACGCGTCCATTAAAGCTATAATCCCCCGCCGCGCCCCAGCGCAACGGCTCGTTCTTGGGCCCGCCGACCTCGCCCGTCTTGGGGTTCGTCTCGCCCTCGAACTCGGGCGGCGCGCCCTTCCGGAGCGGCACGTTGGGCTGCACCGTCCCCTCCTCTTCGATTGTAGGTGTTGCCGCCGCGGTCTTGACTGTAATGGTAGGCTCGGGTGTCGGCGTCGAGGACGGGTTGAACCCCTGCTGTGTGTTGGCAGTGCGCTGCAGGCGCTCGAACTCGGCTTGCTCCTCGGCGGGCAGCCGCGGGGCGCGGGGGACGAGGCGAAGCTCGTGGCGGCGCGTCGGGTTGTGGAGGAAATGGCAGAGGGCCGGAGGTTGGAGAGTGGCCGGGCGGTGCGGAGGAAGCGGTACGCCATTTTATAAACGGTTATTTCTTCAGTGGGGGGTTGGAGATGTGTGTTTGTGTGTAGTTTATCGCGACTGAGGAGTGGGTGTGTCTCTTTTCGAACGACTGAAGTTGACGCTTTATCTAGCTGTTACGGTGGCAATGGCCAAAAAAGAGGCTCATTCTAGCCCAGACCTTCGGGACATTTTAGTGGGGTCGCGCCTCGGTGTTGAATCGGCAAGATCCGCATACACTCGGCCGGGGACATTGGAGAAGCTTCCACTCTCATACTACTGCTCGTAATTTCTCGGTGATGACTTCACTGATTTGAAATGGGCTGTTCTTACCGCAAGCCACCTTAAGGCTAGCATTGCACTTCTTTAGTCTTCAAATCAATATAAGATAAAGTGAGGCCACGCACAGGCTCAGAATACCATAGATGCCCTATCAGAAGTTGCTTTTCTTTGGAACTCTGCGTTGATCCCAGATGACTTGCGGCGACATCACCAAAATTCGGGTTCAAGTTATATGATTTGAGCTCGTAGTCCTCCCAATTACTATCGACCTTGTTACTTCACTTAATCAGAGGCAAATATACCGTCGTATATAAAACATTAAATTGTCTTTCCACCAGTCTTTGGCATATGTAACTTGTATAACATCTATAGCCCTGGTATCGTTCGTATTGATGCATTGCCAATTCGCCAGCCTGTCGTAGAAAACAAAATCGCTCTGCCTCTAAAGAGGATTCCAACAATAACCATTTCGTATCTCATGATGTATAAAAGGGACAAACGCAACTTCGCTCATTTTGGTATTCGCCACGCATTCACAATCGTTCTGGATTTCTATCCAGCACCCCGGTGCCCCCAAAAGGTCTAAGGCAACTTGGTCCACTATCCCCGTCGGCTTGCCTTTCTGGCGGGACGGTCATCCGGCCTACCCATCTCGGGGTCGGCCACACGCTCCCTCCTGCTGCCCCAGCCGAAGAAGCTTCCACCGCCGCTCCGACGGTCATCGCGCACCCGAGCCTCGCTGGGCCGCGTGGGCTTGGCCGGTGCAACACCCGAGGACTGGCGGCGGTGGTCGCGCTCGTCAGTCATGCGCTCGTTGCGACGAGGCTGCGAAGACGAAGTGTGGTCCCTCCTGTCTCCATCGCGCTGCGCGCGGTCGAAGGTATCGGGATCGCTGGGGTCGACATCGGGCACCGGGAGCCCGCGCTTCTTCAGGTTCTTCTTACCCTTCTCGCGCAGGTGGTTCTCGAGCGCGATGGCGTTGTTCGTGTTGGCGCGCACCATGGCGTCAAAAATGTCGCCCGCGAAGGGCACCAGGCCGACGATGAAGTCCACAATGACCCAGAAGTACATCGTCATCAAGACATTGGCCGGGAGGCCGCCTTCGACCTGCTTGGCAGATCGCACAACCATCATCGCCAACATCGCGTCAACTATATCGCCAAATCTGTGAGGCGCAAACGCCATTAGCTAATGAAGTCATATAGGAGAGATCCTCAAGTGTAGGAAACACTTACATCGGTACCAGGCCGATGACGCTGCCCCAACCAAACTTGATACCACATAATTCGAACAAGCTGGAATCAAGTCGGTAGGCACGTCTCTTGACTTTCGTCAAGACCATGGCATCATGGTCACTGAGGCCAGGCGGCAGCGCCTTGCGGACCTTCTTGTATTTCTCTTTCTTGCCAACAATTCTGGTCGCGGGCACGCTCTCGAAGTACGGATCCTATACATGTCCTTCAGTAAGCCAAGGCCGCACTCCAGGTGTTCGTGAACCGCAAACGTGTGCGATGCGATAGAGCCAAGGGACGGGTGGGTCGAAGGATCAGGAAATACTAACCTCACGGCCGAACTTGTTCTCGATGGTCTCGCCGAGGATCTTCTTCAAGACTGGCTTTAGGATGATGCCTGCCATTTCAAGCGATTATTCCTGTGTGATAATAACGAATTTGTTGATTTGATTTAATTGTTGTTTCGAGATTTTCCGTTTGCGACTTTGGGTGTTGAAAAGAACGAGTGACCTTGGGCGGCCTCTTTACTGCGAAACAGTTCCGCAACGACTGGTTTGCAGGGGTGCAGATTAAGAAGTGGTAGATGGCGACGGTTCAAACACCCAAGCGAACTGTGAGTTGTCGTCCGGTCCCCTTAAAAGCCTTGGCACATTAAGCAGCAACTGGTGTCATTGAGATCGATCCTACATATGATGGCTGGCTGGCAACGGCTCTGTCTCAATATCAGGTTTTCTCGTCGTGCCACCGGGCTTTGCCAGCTCAACATTCCTGGTTCATCTCTTCACGGGCGCATTAAGCCAGTGATGTCACCAGCATCTGCTTGTCATCTGCCGGGGAGGCCCCTGCAGACTGGAGCTTTCTAGGCGGAATGCGGGCTAGTGTCGCAATGATGATCGGCGTGCAAGAGCTCTCAAGCTTTAAGGTGGACTACCTACCGTAGGACGAACATCGGCGTTGGCACGTGTGTAATTCGTCTCAACCTGATAAAAGTTCCGAAAGGTTACACAAATCGAGAGCTTCACTGTTGATATTCGAGCATACGCTCACCGTATGTTGTTGGTCTCAGTCAAGGTGACGTGGCCAACGAACGCCCATCGAACTGTTGATGTAAGGCCGCGTCGAGGGAGTTGATGTCTACTATAATATATGCACGACAGCTCGAGCCATGCTACCGTGATGTCATTGCAGTTTGTGAGTAAAATTGGTCACTTCGTCATATGGAGACAACCTTCACACGTCCTCTAGATAGTGTTGAATCCAGATGCATATAGAGCTTGGCAGTGATCCTCAACCCTACCTAGTTGTCCTTAGCCAGCAAATTCTCCTCTGTTGCCAAGTAACCCGCCAGCAATCTGAGCTATACTGTTGCTAGCGATTGCATTACCAGCCCACTAATCCTTTCCAGCCATCGAACTTCATTCTTCTGTAGGTACTAGCCAGCCACGGCTTTAATGCAAGATGAGGCAAGGTTTCTTCTCTCAGAATGAAGGCTACTAGCTGTGACGTCGTAAGCCACACATATCCTTCCCGCCACAGCATCAGCCATGCACCGAGGTTTTCAATATGACATGGGGAGACTCGCTCGTCACCCCACACACTTCAAGCAGGCGAATCAGTATGCAATAAGCGGCCTTTTCTTCAACAAACTTCGGAGGTCGATTAGTCTAGTGGTTATGACGTATCCTTCACACATATTCAATTATGTACGGATAAGGTCCTGGGTTCGACCCCCAGATCGACCAGCTCTTGCTTGGTACGATACGATACGCTCCTACAGTTTACTTTTTGTCTTCTTTCTATTCCTTTTGCATGAACAGACAACCTAAATGTTCTTTTATTACAAACAAACACACGAAGACCCTGTATTGAGGAAGGGGGCGTTGCAGTTCTAAGTCGAAGTAGATACAGATGAGTTACTTGTAGTGAATGCTTCATGCAACGCAGAGAGAACTAGACATGCTCTCACGGCTGTGTCTTTGCCAATTGCCGTATTATCGTCGTCATTCGTCAAAGTGTAAGACAAGTTTAGGGTACAGTTTAACCTTGCTCTACTATGAGACTGCCTAGTCTAAATACGAGCTGATTAAGGTGCACCGAGCTGTCCTTGTATTGTGTCCTATACTACTCAGGCAGCCTCTTGACGCGAAAGGCTACTGTCAAGGCCCCTGGCGAGGATGTATATCGTCCTCAACATCGGCACTGCGACGCCTTTCTGCTTGGCCAGCCTGACCACGTTGCCCACGATCGCGTCCACCTCCAAGCTCTTCCCCGCCATCGCATCCGCCATCATGGACGGCTGTATGCCCGGGGCCTTGCGCACCGACGCCCGCCCGATCTGGAACTCGATCATCTCCTCGTTGACGTTGCCGTAGCCGTACGCCTGAGCCACCGAGGCGATCTCCCCCATGACGTCCCGGATGAACTCCAGCGGCTCGCCCTCCTCCCCATCATTAGAGCCGCTGCTGAGGAATCCGTGGTCGCGGCTCCGCGTCAGGGCGCAGATGGGGTTCCACGATGCGTTTACCAGCAGCTTCGTCCAGCGCTGGGCCTGGATGTCGTCGTGCAGCTTCGCGGTCGCGTCCGCCGCGGTGAGCAGCTCCACGAGTACGCTGGCGGCTTTCTTGGCGTCGGCGTCGGCGTCGGCCGGGTATGTGCCGACGTGCAGCAGCTCGACCTCCTTGTGCTCCACCACCGCCGGCCGGACCTGGGTCGCGGGCAGGTAGACCACGGTACTGATGAGCGGGTTTTCGGGAAAGGCCTGGGCATACGGCTCCTCAATTCCCACACCGTTCTGGATGAGCACGATGGCGGTTTTGTGCTGCTCCGATGTTGAGACCGCGGGCCGGATCAGCTCAGCGGTGGACTGGGTGGTGGGGATCGCCTTGGAGCAGACGAGGACGTAGTCGAACGGTTCGCCGTTTGACAGCGCCACTGCTTCTTCCACCGTTCGGGCGATGCGAGGTTTGACGTTCAGGTCATTGCCCCATATGGTGGATTGAATGGTGAAGCCGTATTTGCTTGCATCTTCGTAGTTGGAACGGCATATCGCTGTGATATTGGAGGCCGGGATCGCTTTCGAGAGCAGGTAGGTGTAGACCGCACCGATACTGCCGGTCCCGAATACGAGGATCCGCGGCGCCATTTTCATCTGGAAGGTGTTGTTGATTCTTGTAGCAAGGCAGCCTCTAATTGGATCATGTAGCTGACTGGCATTACAAATTCATCATGTTATCAGTTGCTCCTGTCGCCGCGGGGTTTTCCACTGCCCCACCAGCTACTGATAGCAAACATCATGAAAAGGCATTTGATGTATTAATTGTAAAAAGGCATGCATTGCTCGTATAATGCCTTCCCGGCATCGACATCGAGTAAGCGAAACGATACTCTCATGATAAAATGTTGGCATGTATTCATGTAGGACTAATTGCATGTATGAACTCAATGATCAGACAGTTATCCCGCTGTCAACTATTCCGCATTTGTAACTCACCTACATACGATTATCCCGTTGTTACCTGGGTAGCTATCCCAGTACCACTTGTTCCTGCCGTGAATCCTGTCTAGAGTAACAGCGTTATGAGTTGTTGAACACCATATTTGTTGAAGGTCCTCTTGGGCTTGCTGTACTAGTATTCGTATCCTCTCCCCGGTGCCAACCATGCAAACCGTACCTCCCATCTCGAATGCAACGGCATGACTGAAAGTCATCAATTCGACTACAGATGTTCTGGGTTGTTTTGATGCACTGAGAGGTCGTTCTTGGAGCTCTCAACAACAGATGTCAGCTGGTCATCCACCGGCGCGAGGAGTCTTTTACATAACAGTCTTGCCACAACACATTGAAAGAAGTCTATGAAGATTATCTCCCCTCGCCCTTATTTACAACGCTACTGCCAGGTGCCGGCCATGTCCACGTGGGTACGCGTCGCTTGACGATTCATGAAATGAGAACAACCTTTGCTCCGGACACCCGCAGGAGCCAGCTGTTGATCCCAAGATCTACATGCCATCCCAACACATATTGTTAGCTCCCCCAGTATCCGGGGCAGATCTCATCTTGTTCACAGCTAGCTCATCTCATCTTTGACCGCCAACCTGGGACACTGCCGGCTCTCTAAGAGGAAACATCCACTCTAAATTGGGGGATGGCGATGCCCAGTCGTAGGAAATATTCCGAGCGTCCTGGGTCTCGGAACCAAGCGTTTGTTTGTCTACCTCGCCCCTACAGTAAGCATAGCACATTACCACACCTCTTGTGCATACCCTGGACTATACCGGCAGTATCCGTTATTATACTCATCAGTCTCTGGACGCGAGGATCTGGACTGGAACAGAATAACAGGCAACACGATGACCATGCATAACCACCCAGGTGGAATAGTATAGCTGACAGCAGGTTCCCTAGTGAAGCCTTCATGAACCCAAGAAGACACATTTGCCTAGGAATAAGATGGCGGGAATAAAAGGCCATCAAATTTTCGCTCCTGGGTAAGATCTAGGCATCACTAGCACAAGTCGAGAGTCCATCGCCAAAGCAGATCCCTTCAGATTCCAGAACGGTGTACCTCAGGAGCGTTAGCCCATGGCCAGCCATGACATGTGGCCAATAGACCGTCGTCACCGCTAACTGCAAACAGCAGGGCCTAGCCAATCCCGCCAATTGAACTTGCACGTCCGGGCCATAGCGACGCAACGTCCTTACACCCGAATATTGACCCCCTCGAGCTAGTATTTCGGCTACTGCAGCCACCGAATGAACGTCGTGCAAGTCCCGACCTCGTGCGATATATGGGGACGAAGCTGAACTCGTACCAATTACAAGCTGAGGTTCCAGGTCTGTTCAGGGCTTCTATAGGGTTCAACGGGACTTCTGGGCTGAGCGGAGACCCCGCATTTTCCCCGGCTTTTTTTAATCTGACGTTGACATCCATCCATCCGTGTCTTCTTCTATACGCGACTCCATATTTGTGCAAGGGCGAACCATCTACTGGCCTACTACTAACAACCCTTTCGTCCTGACCAGCCCAGTCTTGACCAATCCCTGGTCTTCGCCGTAAGGCCAGTGCTCTCTCTCCCTCACACACGCAGTCTCTCTCTTAGCTTGCGGGCGAAGGCTCTCAACGAAACTGGGATCTAGTTGCTAGTTTCCACGAGGAAACGGTCCTGAGTGGACCATCTGCCCAAAGAGACTGTTGCTGCTCCTCCCAGCCACATGGATCACCAACACCGCTACACTAGCAGATGCTATGAGACCAAGTCATGAGCGACTCGTGCATGTCTGGGGAGGAAAGGAGTATTTGATCAGTGATCTAGCGTGAGCTTCTATGAGCCCTACGAAGATGGGGTCCCAGCCAATCGGGGTCAGAGCTCAGGGCTCTCTCCGGTGTTGTGTATAAAGCATTTATAGACCTCCGCAGCCCCATGCCAAATGATGACTCTGATGGAAGTCATCTCAGCTTCAATATCCCCAGTTTCAAAAGTGTTCCGTTAAATCGAGAACATCAAGACCGTATATCACATCTAGCCAAAGCCTCACACACACAGATAACTCCTGAAACATGGCGACCAACGGTGAAAGTATGTCCTCCCCCTGGAAGATGCCCACCTCATCCTTAATATCTATCGTTCGTTGTTAACCAATGTGTGGGAGTACTAGATGGCTACGATAGCCACGAATACCTGGACAAGGACATCGGAACAGTACCCGCGCTCAACAAGATCCGCACAGCGGGAGCGGTATCTCTATCACCAGAGCTCTTCGAGAAGTTGTACCTACAACCCCGGGAGGCAGCAGGATCGAGCGGCATCCGCCACTTCTTGGGCAACCCTACTCCCATGTAAGCAAACACCATTCAGTGAGAAACACAAATGCTGTATGTACATCAACTAATAGCTCTCTCCCTATAAAGTGGTCTAGTTGGATTCCTACTTTGCCTTACGCCACTGTCGAACATACTCATGGGCTGGCATGGCGCCGGCCCCTATCTTGGTCTCGCTGCCAGTACGTATTGTTATTTTCTTGCGAAACCCGAAAACGAATGTGGAATCGACCACGAGCACCGACTTGCATCTGGGGGACAATATATGCGTCGAGGTATACACAAAAACACGACTGGCTAACGTAGCACGTACCAGTGGGTGCTTATTTCTTCTATGGTGGCGGCATGATGACAGTCTGCGGAGTCTTCGAGGTATGTGCACTGTCTGAATCAAACCCTGGGCCAAGGGGTTTCGACATCTTCGCGTGATTCTGATCTCTCAATAGCTTATCTGCGGTAACACGTTTCCGGCTGTTGTCTTCGCAAGCTTTGGTGAGTTATCAGAAACCCATTCCGTCTCCTTCTCTTCGACATGTGGCTCTAACAAGTAGTCCCCAGGCGCTTTCTGGTTGACCTACGCCGTGACGCTGCAAGATGGGGTCTACGGCATCGTCAAGGGCTACCCGAACCAAGCGGCCTTCATGAACGAATTCGGTAAGTGACCACCTGAGTCTCTCTACTACCATTCTGAGGAGAAAGGTAGATGTAAGCTAACTCGAACGAAACAACAGCGTACATCCTCGTCTATATGGGCGTCCTCTGCTTCTTCTTCATGATCGCCGCGCTCCGGACCAACATGGCCTTCGTCGCCCTCTTCCTCTGGCTCACGATGACGTTTGTCTGCCTCGCGGGCGCCTTCTTCCAGACGTACAACGGCGCCGCCGCGCTCGCGGGCCGTCTGCAGGTCGCGGGTGGCGCCTTCGCCTTCCTCGCTTGCATCGTCGGCTGGTGGATCCTGCTGAGCCTGCTGCTCGCCTCGGTCGACTTCCCCTTCCAGCTGCCCCTCGGCGACCTGACGTCGATTGTGCCGGGGTACAAGAGCAGGCAAAAGAAGTCGGAATCTATGGTCTAAAAGGGTTAGAACAACTGACTGACCGACCACTCGGCTGGTTGGGCTTCGACCAAATGGTTGAAGAGATTTGCTCGGCTGATGGAAGTGAAGGAAAGGGAAATGCTTAACATTGTTGGGACACCTGGATTATGTTGATATGAAGAGAGAGGATGGTTAATTATATAGTAACAGCGAGCGCTTTGAGATTTCAGCGTTCAATCTCATATTACCGCTGTTGCACATGAGGAGGTGGAAATCAAGCCTGCGAATGTTTGTGCCGAAGGGAGGGAAACTGCTTCACAGATGTATTGAGACTCTACCTGTAACATAACACTAAAAGAACAATATGGAATGAACTAATGCTTCTGAAAGGGTTTTACCTGAGATCAATACGCAAATAAAATACCTCTGATACCATCACAACCTCCTGCTTATCTGTCCGTTCCGAGCAACGAATCCACGTCAACGTCTGGCCTACTCTGTTGCCTCCTCCTCCTCCACCCCGAACCTATTCTTCGCCGTAGAGGCGGAGTTGGCAAACCGACTTCTACTTCAGAGCCTCCCTCTCCCAGCCCCGTTTTCTCCTTGGTGTCGGCTGACGGCCATCGGAACGTGACCAGGATCCGATCGCCCATGGCCTTCATCTCGCTTTCCTCTAGCAGAACCCCGCCACCGTGCGTTTCGAGTGTATTGTCGCTGTCCGTGGGAGGATCATCGTCGTGATCATCGGCTAATGTTCCTTCTGCTTCATAGTCGTGATCGACTGCACCATCCTCCGCATCCTCCCCATCGTTCGCAAACGGTAACTGGCGACGAGAAGAGGAGAGTGTCCCCATCTCTTGAGGTTTAACTTCGTGGACTGTAGTAGGCTCAATTATGTGGCGGCTGAAGATAAACGGCAGGATGCTGTCTTTCCAGACAGGCCTGGTTTCGCAGTGTCGCCAGCTCGTAAAAAATTGCCCACGCGGCCAGGAGGGTGGTGATGATGGTGAGGCTGATTGGCAACAGCAGCCACTCCTTGCGCGTAGAGACACACACAGTCGTCTGCCATGTCTGTCCGAGCACCTCGCCCGGGGAGAGTCAAATTCACTAGTGAATCTAGTGAAACATCTGGGTTTGATGAATTAAAGGCCGCAGCCCCGTACCGAGACCGAAAATTGTTCGTCATAGTATTGGCAAACGCATCAAACCAGCGCGCGATGATGGAAAATTCTGCGTCGCCGTTGTTATACAGCGCAAGAATAACGCCCCATATACCAGGACTGTCGAGAAAATCGCCAGAGTCCGTCGCCTTGTCAGGGTTTGTGAAGCATAATACGCCACCGTCAGCAGAGCTATAATCACAATATCCATTAAATACGATTTCCCCAAATGTATCCGATATGAAGCCGGAAAAATGTGCATCGTGACGATATATGCACTCCTCTGGGGCTGTAATGTTCTGACGTGTAATGTGGTAGGGGGCAAGACCGTAGTCGGTGAAGTCGTACAGGGCCAACTCAGTTACTGCGGAGTGGGAAGATATATTTGGTGACAGGTTTACAGCACCCCCATCCATCTCAACACACGGAGACTTGACTGCGGCATACTGGGATCTGGGATCAGCCCATAATTCGCCTTGAACGATCAAGTCAGAGGGAAATCCTTCAGGTAGGATGACCCGCATAGGGTCTGACCGGACCTCTCTTTCAGAAAGCTGGTTGTGGGTGATGGAAGCGTTGTATGTTCTCAGGCAAGGATACAGACTGCAAACCGCTGCGACAGCCTTTTCCCCCGATTTATCCTTTGCAAGGGAGGTAGAGTTGATGTAAGCCCATCTCGATATCGCCCTGAGTTCTGGTGTGAGCAAGTCTCCTAGCCAGGCAAGGTCGGGGATCGGTCTAATGATGGCAAGATAGTCGTGATCCGAAATATTGTATTTCTTTGGGACATTTTTTAACCGGAGGGTCTTCGACTCGTGAACATAATCAAGAGAGGATACATCGACACATTTGTTGCACATTCCAACCGTGGAATGCGTCGTGTTCTGAGTGCCCCGTTGGTTTTCGCCAGAAAACGTGCAATTTCCCGTGATGCAGGTCGCGCTTATTTGGTTTCCTGGTCCATCAGGGGCCATTGCAGCAGACATTATTAGGCCGAGTAACTCTTGGATTGGACTGGACCTGGTGGAGGAGTAGCCCCAAAGCCTAGGAACATAATGGGCAGAGGGCAGCGACGCATTTGGGCCCGGGAGCGCGAACCAACACTCCTCCGTATGACTGGCCTGCTGGACAAAGGGACCGATGAGAAATGAAGCGAGTAAGACGATGATGGCTGAGAGGGCTACCGCATCTCTTCTTATGATAGTAGGGAGGAGGAGCAATGCGCCAAAGATGCCACGACTACCGGTGTCGAACTCTGCAAATCGGATTGTGGACGTGGGTGTTCTTCTCCATACCACTCCCATTTCCTTTGGGAAATAATACTGGAGACAATGATAACAAGAGTAGCGCGGAGAACAGTAGAAACGACGGCAAGGAGAGCGTTAAAGTTGATGTGGTTGCCCCAATCAGGAACAGGTTTCTCGTTGTTCAGCGTGAGTAAGGCCGCGATGGAAGTGATGAGACCGAAGGCGAGTAAAACAGAGAGGATTTCAACTTTCCAGGCACGGAAAACGTGGAAGCGCTGCATCTTCATGTGTTGAACTATGACGATATGGGCTTTAAGCAGAGTATGTTATTCAAACTAGAAGAAGTACACCAGCCGTGAGGCGAGTAGCGGATATGAGCAAGCTGATGGATTTTCACAGGGGCGCGGCAACGACTCTCAGATGTAAGGGCTCTGGGTCTCCAGGCGAACACTGTACGACCCACCCCTCTTTAGAGCCAGAAGGCAGAAGAGACAAGATAACTTAGGATACGAGACATGGTATGATTTCCGAGTTACGTGGTTGCTATCGGTCTGAGTTGGTGCTTCGCTACACAACATCCCTGTTCAGTGTATGACAACGCGTGCATAGCCCGCCCATGATAGCAGCCAAGGGTATCACCATGTCAGCATAGGCGATATCGACGTACGTACCGGGCTGTTGTCTGGTGCGCGGCCTGGCAATCAAAACGATAGGCAGTATTAAAATGGAATAACAAGGTGCCTTTTGTGATGCCAGAAATCGAAAAACCAGTTGGATATGCGGTCGGCCATTTGATGGCAGCCTCTCGATAGGAGTAGACATCACGACAATCTTGAGTTTCAGAGCGGCAGCGTTCGCCACTGTTTCTTGCAGCGTACATAGTGTTTGAACTGTTCATGACCTGGAAGGTGCTCACATTATTTAACCATCTTGTCTATAATACAAATGATGTACATCTGATTTGAGATATTGTACACGGCTTCTCCCAACGCCAGAGGGGGAAATGATTGGGCTCCCCCCAGATGCAATATCGTTGTCATCCGCTCCTATAGGCCGACCTCGCAAGAGGCAACCAGCATCAATAGAGTGTATGTGATGTAGTCTCGTGATCATTGAAATATACCACCCCACCACATCATTCATCTATCTTTATCCATTTTGACTCATTTCATTGATCGTCAGGTCGAATTAAAAGGGGGGTGAAGATTTTAAAATCACCTCCTGCCGAGGCCCCATCTATAGATTCTCTCCTGGATCTCTTCCCACGTCATCCTCTTGGCAGAAGTGGTAGTATGATCGTAGATATCCTGCAGAACTACAGTCGGAGAGCCGCTGCCCTTGCCGGCGTTCACGACGGTGCCGCCGAGGACTTCGCTAGCGACGCGGCGGAGATCTTCCACCGTCAGGCTCTCGATCTTTTGGCACATCTCCTGAACGGGGATCTTGCGGCCGTGGACCTGGACTTGCCGGCCCAGATCCTCGAGCTCCACCATGCGGCTCTCCAGGTTCATCAGGAGACTCGACCGCAGCTGGTTCTTGGCGCGCTGCACCTCTACCTGACCCAGCGCCTGGAAGCCGGTCGTGAGGGTCAGCCCGCGCAGCTGCTGGCACATAACATCGAGCATGGCCTGCGTCTTGCCCGGAATGCACAGGGCTGTGATGCCGAAGAGGCCGGAGTCGGTGTAAGAGTGGTTGAAGGCCTGGCATTGCTCGACCCAGCCGTACTGGTTGAGGACGTTGGTGTAGAGCCTCGAGTACATGCCCTTTCCGGGCCCACCGGCCGAGAAAGAACCGCCGCCGCCAAGGAGCGTGTTCAAAGTGGCCAGAGCATAGATGTCGTCCGAATCGATAGGCAGGCCTTCGAAGGCGAGGTGAAGAGACGTCAAGTGGGGCTGCATCGGGTTTGAGGGAGTCGGTGGACTCGGGAGAGACACGAATCCGCCTGTGTAGCTTGCAGGGGCTTTCAATGCCTCTTGGGTCGGGAGTACTGGGGCCGTGCCTGTCGGAGACAGGACTGGGTCACTCCAAAGAGGCAATACCTTTGAAGTTACACCAGACCACGACGACGTAGAAGAACTCGTGCTGCTCGCTGAAGCTTCTGACCCGATGGAAGTCTCCGACCCACTCCGGGACAGGGGCGGACGCACTTCCATTTCACCAAAGAACTGGGTGGCCAGTTGAACGGCCTCCTGATGCGGTACGCCAGCAAATGCGACTACAGTCCTTTCCGGGCGGTAGAAAGCTTCTCTGTAAGCCCTGACAACCTGTGCGTTGATTTCAGGTAATCGTTCCGCGGGGCATAAAAGCGGGTTGCCCAGAGTGTTGTCTTTGAAGGCCGCCAGGTGGACCAATTCGGGAATGATGAGCTCGGGTTTCTTCCAAATCTCCTCGATCTCGTACTGAGCGGTAGCCAGTTCCTCCCCCATCTCCTCGTCGGTGAGTCGCGGGTGCCTTATCGTCTCGGCCAGCAGTTCGGTCGCCAGAGGTACGGCCGAGTTGAAGGTCGCCGCCTGGTACATCATCGACTCGCGCGACGAGACACATTGGATGTTTCCTCCCAAAGACTCGACAGCCTCTTGCATGTCTTCGACGCTCCTTTTCGTTGTCGATTTGAAGGCGAGGCGGTCCACCAGGTGACTGACTCCGCTAAGGTAGCCATTCTCGAATCGCGAGCCGGCCTCGATGTAGACACCGACACCCGAGAAGGAGCCAGGAAGGGCCTCAGATGCTACCCGCACACCATTCGGCAAGGTCGTTATCTGATCTAATTCTGTGGTTTCCTATGTGCGCAACAGTTAGTATGCCGGGCTTGTTGTGTCTGCGCAGGTGCAGTGCAGTGTATATGCGCTCGCTCGTTGCGTGACGTGCGTACCTTTGGCGGGGGCACTGAGACTGATGCCAGTGCCCTGAACTGCGATCGCGCCGTCCATGATTGAGATGCTCTGCTGGCTGTAGCAAGCGAAGAGGAGAGCCCTCTTCTGAGCGATCTAGAGCCATGCGCCCGGAACATCTTGGCTGTCAGGGTGGGTGTGGGCTGGCGGTTGTGCTAATCTACAAGAAAATGACGAGGCTCAGTTAAGCTCAATTGATTGACAGCTCCGCCAGTGCTTGGTTGGGTCCATGTTCATGGCCACGAAAAATGGTATCGGGCTTATCGGTAACGCCGACAGCCCCGAACCGCCGAACTCGAGAGGATCCAAGACGCCGGATCGACATATTTTCGTATTGCCTTCCTCGCTCTTCGCCCTGCCGCACCATGGAACCTTTTTAAATTTGCTTCTGATTATTGGGTCTCTATCGAGAAGGCGTATGCGGCCCAGCGAACACCAATAACAATACTGCCAGTCTCATTCGTCCAACGCCTTGAAGGGCTGCCAGGTTCCTGTACACACAAATTGCCGTGGTGGGGCCTGTCGCGGACTCAAGGAACTAAAAATCGGGTACTCTAGGAGAAACAATGGATGCTATTCGGAGCCGGACCAAGATAACGCTTGAACGGAGGTATTGTACTGACCACAAGATGCCACGGCTAGCAACCGTGAAGCCTGCATTTCCCAGCTAGCCAGCTGGCTAGGTAATATGAGCAAGAAAAGAGAGAGTTCCACGAAATAGTCCCGCTCAGCCGCTCCGTCCAGTTATCGTGTCACAACCCCCTTGCTCATTACTGTCATCCATAGATCAGGTTGACATCATACATAATCCCGCAGCTTCCGTCACTCGGGGTTCAAATGGCCTATACATTGACCGACCTGCTAACAAGTCTTTCATACGTCTTCTCATTCTGTTTATATTCCTTGCTAAAGAAATGTTGACAGCTTCAAGTTGCCGAGCTGCCTCGTTGGGGCGGGCTCTCCCTAGCCACTCGTCACCCTTACTAAATCCACTTGCAGCTAAGTTAAGCACACAATGCTCGGGTATACTCGTGCGCCGAGCAAGCACAGTGACAGAGGGGCAAAGGACAAGTAAGTTGTCATAACACCACGGAATGCCGTGATGTCCAAGAAACCGCTCTAACCAAATATCATAGACAAAAAGGAGAGAGTTGTTGTGCTCGGTAGCGGCTGGGCCGGCTATGGCTTTACGCGAACTCTGGACCCTAACAAATTCGAAAGGGTCATGATCAGCCCCCGATCCTATTTCGTCTTCACGCCTTTACTAGCCAGCACCGCAGTCGGGACTCTGGAGTTCCGTGCCACCCTCGAGTCTGTTAGGAGACTCGGTCTGGATCACTTCCACCAGGGATGGGCCGACGACATCGACTTCAACCGCAAAGTCATCCGCGTCGAGGCAAATGTCTCGGATGACATGCGCTCGAGAATGAACCAGATGGTCGCCAAGCACAAGTCCCCGGAGTTGCCCATCAAGCAAGGCCCCATTTTTGAAGTCCCCTACGACAAGCTGGTCATCGCTTGCGGTTCCTACAGCCAGACGTTCGGAATCGAGGGCGTGAGGGAGCACGCGTACTTCCTCCGCGACGTGGGCGATGCGCGCCGGATCCGGCTGAAGGTCCTTCAGCTGTTCGAGAAGGCGGCGCTGCCCACGACGTTCGACGAGGAGCGCAAGAAGCTGCTGCATTTCGCCATCGTCGGTGGCGGACCGACCGGAATCGAATTTGCAGCGGAACTGCACGACTTGATTCGGGACGACTTGGCCAAACTCTACCCGACACTCCAGAAATTCGTAGCCATTACTGTCTACGACGTGGCCCCGAAGGTCCTGCCCATGTTCGACCAGACCCTGGCGAATTATGCAATGAACCATTTCAAGCGAGAGGGTATCCAAGTCAAGACACAGCACCACATGACCCGGATACGACCTGACGAGGAGACTGAAGGCTGCATGAAGTTGAACATCAAAGAGTACGGAGACGAGGAAGTCCACGCAGGAATTGTTGTCTGGTCGACCGGGCTGATGCAAAACCCGCTTATTGAGAAGTTGACTAGCAAAGCGCTGGATTGCCCGCCCGCAGTCGGCAACGAGGAACTGAGCAATCAGCAGATCAGGCTGCAGAAGAACCCGAAGACGGGCTCCATCCTGACTGATCACTACTTGCGCGTCAACGTTGTCCCCAAAGACGCACCACCGGAGAACGGCAACACGTATCCCAATCCCGGCGCCATGTCCGATGTGTTCGCCATCGGCGACTGCGCGGCTTTTACCGACCAGGCGCTGCCGGCCACCGCCCAGGTCGCGAACCAGAAGGCCGCCTACCTGGCCAAGGGGTTCAATAAAGGGACCGTGGACGAGACGGAGTTCAAGTTCCGAAACTTGGGAACGATGGCCTACCTCGGCAACTGGAAGGCCATCCACCAGAGTAGCGCGGATGAGATGAAGGGCTGGACCGCCTGGGTGCTCTGGCGCACTGCCTACTTGACCAAGAGCATGAGTGTCCGCAACAAGATCATGGTGCCCATCTACTGGTGCATCACCTGGTTGTTCGGAAGACACACCTCGAGATTCTAGATTATCTAGATCATTTAATCTGTAAAGGATGGACCTTTTTTCCCCCTGTGACACAATGGCATATAGAGATATAGAGCGTTAGCGTATAGACAGTCAGATAGAGCAAGATACCTAGATAGAGAGCAATCGATAGACAACCCCCTTCGTTTGAGGGACACATAGTAACACTTCACAGCTTAACTTCCTCAACTACTTAAGTGCGCCGCTATTACCAACAACTACCGCCATGATAGCCAAGTATCCATCCCATCGCCCGATCTTCCGCCCATAGACTAGCGTCAACGGTTGTAATCGCCGCCATCAGTCATCGCGGAGCCGACTTCTTCATCCCGATGCCCAATCCTAACCCATGTTGCATCTAGCGCTTGCCCGGAATGTTACCGAGGCTATTAGTATGGATCTTCAACATGATCGCTCAAAACCCCGGGACGGCCACTGTGGGGAGTAGTAGTGCTAAGCAAGTTGGCGGAACTGCCCCATTCCTTCTCTTTTGCTGCACCACCAGCTTTGGTGCTCAAAAGCCAACATGGGACAGTGTCCTTCCTCACTTGAAAGATGTAACCTGGTCAAATCTGGCATTCGTCCGTGAGCTCGGCGGCACTGTTATTCTAGCCAGTCTCGACAGTGACGGCCCTGGCCTCATTCCCGCCACAGCTGGTGCCTTTTCTTCTTGGAAGTGAACTTACACTTATTGAACGGGATTTTAATCTGGGCCTTCAAATTGGCGCAGATAATGCCTTCTGAGGCCCACAATGCCTTGGTAAACGCTCTCATGATGGTGGAGTTCGTTGGCAGTCCCCTGGTTATGAACTGATTTAGAACGGACAACAACTGCCACATAATGAGATAGGCATTAGCCAAACCCGCAGGATCTAGGACGTTTGAACACATCTTTCAAGGTTGAGCGAAGACCAAAAAGTAGGACAGACCAGATAATAGTCCACAACCCTACCCGGTGGCCCGCAATCAACTATGCTACGTTTGGTCGAGAGGGCACTTACACGAATAGTGTGATAGCGGCCCATGGTGGGAAGAATACAAGAATCGGCAATCATATCCCGGTACTTGCTGTACCGTGAAGTGAATGTGCCCTGCCTTGCTATCTCCCCGGCGTATGGGTTGGGGTTCCACGCGGCAACACAACTGAAGGTGAACACGACGGCGAAGGCCCTGGACGAACAGAGTTCACTTCTCTTTCAAATAAGGGAAGTCAGCAAAACAGGCCCATAACTTCGGGAAAGGGTTGGCTTAAAGGGTTGGGTACGTTGGGCTTTTAGTAGTTGAGGTAGGAAAGGCACACCGTGTATGTGCTGTGTGAGCTCTGTACGGGGCTGCTGAACAGGAAAGTGGAAAAAAGAATTGATGGCCAAGGGCAGAAGGTGAACGAAAGCACCGCCCGTCAGGAGATGTCAGCACGCCAAAGAGGACAGGGGGAAAAGATAAAAAGTAAATAAAAAGAATGGGTGGTCGAGCTGCTTGCTGTACTATGGCATGGGCCCCGAAGGGTGATTACTCACAAGTACTTGCTAGCTGGCAGAATCGAATGCTGGTACTGTGGCATGGGTCTCGAAGCTGAGATGATTACACACAAGCACGTACACAAACAACCTATACCACTCGACCACCGTTGATAGAATGGCCAATTATTAAGAATTATTAGCCTACCCGCTGGCCTCCTGGCATGTATTCAATGCTCAGCTGGTTGTCCCCCACCCCTACTGTTGGACCTGCTGCCACTTACAGCGGCTATGCGCCTGTAGTACCTACTTACTTTCGACGGGCTCGGGGGCAGAAGGCCTATGCTGTGCCGCAGTCAGAATGAGGATGAGGCGAAGAAACGAAAGCCGATTTGACATCAAAAGACAGCAATGATCGTCTAACCAGCCGGCGATCCATTGCCAGCCAGTAATATGAAATCGTGGCAAATGGTCCCTTCCCTGTCAGAGTACATTGCGTATGTTCTTGCCTCCCTCGACCCAGGCGTCGAACCACTCCCATCCTGTTGGTAATCTGGAGGAGGGCAGGCGGAGCAGCTGCATAGCTCATGCAGTTCCGATTGGCAGGACTACACTCTGGGCGTCAATCATCTGGGGTTCGGTTCGTGATACGCATCCGACCACATCCGCCATTAGTTCTTCTGGGAAAAGGGCCACATCTAGGACCTTCGAACCTTCCACATCGTCAGAATTACACTCGAGACTTTCCAAATAACCCACTAACGAACCTGGGAGAGACCACAGCCGAGGACATGGCACAGAAAGGAGGTTTAATCCCCTCTGGTAACTGCTCACCACCGTTCCCTCACTGTATTATATCCGTCGTCTGACCAGACCACGACAGGAACCGATGGAAATAAACGCTCTGGAACCTCACCTCCGGCTTCTACATATGACGACGAAAAGAACGGGAGTGGAATAGGAGCTGCTGCTGCAGCCGAGAGCAGAGTCGAGACCCATGCTTCCAAAAGTAGTTCCCCTCGGGCTTGTGCCCATTTCATCTGATGAGACACATGGCTAAAAAGACCAAATAGCAACCGATACCTCGGCACCGTCCCAGGAACAGGATGATAAAACAGCTGATGACGAGCAATGGGAAGTTCTGCCTAAGCCAGAAGAGACTGGCACGTCTGAAGGGCGTGAAGGAGGTATGGAAAGCCACTTCGCATTCAAAGTTGGCTGGGGGAAAAGAAAATACACTGTCTTCAGCTGGGACTTGAAGCTCGGCCGCCGGAGATCGTAAGGAGAGGAAACGGCTTGATGTGGTCTGCGGGATGCCGGACGACAGAGGCGAGCGTATCAGTCTTGTATGAGTGGTCATGTTCAACTCAGTTGAGGAGTATTTCGCGAAGCAAAACAGTTGTAACCGAGAAGTCCTCATCCAACCACTCTTCATGTATAATTCTAAGCTTTAGCCAGGGATTGAGACCAGCTATAAAGGGCTTCACTGGTCACCAGGTCAGGATGTTTATTTGAACAGGAGCCTCAGGGGGGCCGCTCTTGTGCGCATACCCCCAGACCCGTACTGACCGTAACCACCTCCCCAGCAATGTTGTGAAGATTTCTAGAGTTTTAGCAACCCAGAGTACAGCTATTCTCTTTATATATAGTGATCGTGGACTCCCCAGTTGCTTATACATATTTACCTATTATGATTCCCTTACATATCGGACCCACATACCCCTTAAAACACCACCACCATTGCCATCTCTCCATTTTCCCTGCTTCCCCGATAACCGTTGTCAGTCCTAAGGATGATGTAGGCGTAGTCGAGAACGTTGTTCTTGGCGAGCCGGTCTACAACGCCCGCCACGATGCCATCGGCCCCTTGAAAGCGTCCGGATTCGCAGCCGGTAGTGCTCGTAAAACAGGGCTGTCTTAGCCGCATTGAGCGAAAAGGTAAGTGCTTGAGCCAATAACACCAGTGCCAGAGACAGAGATATATCTAAACAGCATACCCAAAATAACCATTGGTGTAAAAGCGACATGGTACGTGATACACAAAGTCCATGGGAAGAGCTAGTTGGCGAACACCAGGCTCGCCATATTTCTGTCAATTTGCGGGATAAGGACTGATGTACTGTTCCGCTGGGCAAAAACCTACTGTTTATGTGTACGAATACGCTGGGCGTGTGAATGCTCCTATACGACTATAGATACCTACGTTACTATCACAACAATAACTATCGTTGAGAAACCAATAATATTGGAGTATCATGTTCCACGGCATTGAATCACCGTGTCTTGCTGACAGCATCCTGTATCAGTTCAGCTCCCATGTCAGTGCCATGAGGATAAGCGCTCTCTTCAAGATATGCTATATTTGAACGCAGAAGTGACTGCTTATATACAGGGTCTGATGCAATTGGCTGCCTTGAGGCTCCATACACTGCCCAGAGAGTGGATTGGCGAACCCTCCTTTGCTGAGATCCAAATAGTACAAATGGAGGACTGCGGGGAGAACCTCCACGATGAGGTAAGATACCATCTGGAGGAACGAGATTCGAGCACATAAAGGTGGTCGTATCAGGATCCTTGACTGTATGTTGCCAAGCATAGGTAGCCAGGCCTAATTCTCTCGAATATTGGCAGATACGTCCTTAGGCGGTGCCACGAATATGAATCAAAACATAGCAAACGGCCATTAGACAATCAAAACTATGAACAGCTAGCACTATTTCATCTACGGCTGTCGCAGGGCCACTCACATCATCCATGAAGATAATCGCTAGATACCTTCTCACGTTTTTTCTAACACAGGCTTGGTGGACTGTACAGCTGTGTTTGAGTACCCTGTTGCTGACAGACATATATGTACCGGCCCTCCTAGCTATGTATCTAGGGCTTATGTCAGATGGCCAGTTTCGTCATTCAACCGATAAGTTACCTAGAACGAAATTCTGCCTTCACAAGGTACCTAAGATATGTAGCGTGGCACGTGCATGCTATATCAACTTCGATGATGCCGTGACTGTTTGTTGAAAGTGACCCGTAATCATAGACCGGAAGCGATGGAACGCATACACGATGAGGAGGAGCAAGAGCAGTCAGTTGGTACCATCACGAAGTAATAATAACCGAGATCCGGGGGGTCATACGTCAGCATAACAAGATCAATACCTCACCTCACGTCAAGGTGGTCAGCCTGTTAAACGACATGATAGGGGGTCTTGAGCGAGGTCGTACAAACGGGGAAGTTGGCTGTCTGCTGGGGTGGGTAGTACCGGTAACATGGCGGGAGCTCTCTCACCTAGCAATGGGAGCACCCGCGCGTGCGTGTGGAAAGCTTTCCAGTCTCACCAGGAGCCTTCGTATAGGCCTCGACACACGCATAGAGAGGGGTCCAGTACCGCGGGCGGGGTAGGGCATTCCAAAACCCACCGACCTTCGTATGATATCTTTGCATGTACGCGAATGCAGCATACCTCTCGAGACCTCCCAAGACTGCGCTTATTCAAGCGATGGTGGACAAGAGAGGAAATAGGAAATAAGGTGCATCGGGCAAGTGCTGCAGGCGGCCGAAACAGGGTAAGCTCAGGCGGGCGCAAACGAGACCCCTGTGAGTTATCAATCTGGGGGACTGGCAGCGTTTCCCCTACCTGCGGCAATGTATAGCATACGGCATACAGCTGGGGAACGCGTAGATCTCATTACTGCATCGTGGATTTGCTCTTTTTATAGCAGAAATTGAAACCCGGGCGATTATGCTCGTAAGAGTCAAAAAGGGGCCATCCAGGGCCATGCAGCCGTGGTTGAGGAAATAAAATCGAAATTGGTTAATAAATGGGCTGATGTTTGATGTTGCTTGCTTTTTTTGCTTCTCGCTTCTCCCGGCTGATGCATGTCATCTCGCTGAAGAGGTGAGCCAAATGAGCCAGGGACCGGCCAGTGCCAGGGTCCAGGGGGCTACACCTCACACTCGGACACTCCATCCATGGGCGGCAGTCAAAGCACTATTTCTGGTCCGAAGAGGCAATGATCTCGTCACACTCCAGGCTTTGAGCATGCAAGCAGCGACGGAGAAAATACAGCTATTCAGGTGGGTGGCGGGAAGAGGCCTCACGGCGGCGGCTCTGCGACCAAGGTGGCATTGGTACAGTAGGACATGCATCGTGCCGCAACAATCCCAAGATCAGGAAGGCTCGGGCCAAGTATTCGATCTCCGAGTCACGGCGCAGAAAGGCTATTGGATCCTGTTCAAAGTGAGAAATGCTTTTTTTCCTCATGTCTCTCTCTCCCCCGGTGGATTTGCAATGGCGCAAACGCTAGGCCAGCTTTTCTTGCCTTGCAATTGCCGCGCTACGTTATGGACGGGGCGATTTTGTCATGATGCGGCGACTTGCCTTGGAATTGTCAGTCACTTATTCGCAGACGGGCCGGTAGCTTGCACGTTCTGGGAATGGTCGGTCGCGTCGCTGTGACGGGCGTCGTACTATCTGCGGCCCGTGTTGGTCTTTCAGCAGGTTGTCTCTGTGGTCCGGTCTATTGTTTTTTCGTCGTCGTTGATTCCCGTCTTTTTTAGTAGCTGGGACGAATCATGCTTTGGCGACATTGCATCCAGATTGCATCAACCAGGACCATTTTATCTGCAAGGGTCAAGCAAGAGCAGTCCCGGCCGAGGAACACCTTACCTTGCTTGCCCGATGAAGCGAGTCAAAATGCGGACAAGCAAATGCGGACTGTGTGACGAGTCAAGGCTTGTTCTCGCTCGGCATTGGAATCCTGAATCCCAGGATCCAGGCACCTTTTCATCATCCTGCAACGGCATTGAGGGAAGTGAGGGAGGGATCCTGCTGTTTGCGGTGGGTGTGTTAGTGTCCGGCGACTGCTGTCAAGCTGCAGGTGCTGTCTACCTCGCTCCCGCTCCTCGTTCCTGAGGCCTGCCTCCCTCTCCCGTCAGTCACTCTACTCAAGACAGCATGCGACAAGAGGAAACAGCGTGCTACGTAAGTCGCTGGTGATTGCTGCACCGGTACTTATACTGCAAACAGGACGCTTGGGGGTTTGAAACAATAGGGTAACCCTCCGCAACTGAATCCAACACAATATTGTCAGGAGGCTTCGGCGTAAAGTGCATCACCCATCCACCATGGGAAAAAAGAGCGGCTAGAGGAGGTGGGGCCTTTCTTTTCCATGCCTCAATGTTACACGACTAGCACCCATGCATGCAGTAGGGAGGTATCGCAGGTATTGCAGGTACCCAGCAGGCCCTACGCGGTACTTGGCCCGTGGCGCTGCACTGAGCGTGGCCTGCACGTATTCCGGCCGCCAAGCCCACCCCCAAGCCAAGTACAGGTGACTTCCCAGGTCTTCTTCAGCGCTCGCTCGCTCGCTCACTCCCTCGCTAGCCTAGCCGTGCAGCTCACAGCCCACTCCCAGACTCCCTCATTCTCGCTGCTGCTGCTGCTGCTGCCCCGAAAAAAGCGTGCCAACGGGTCAGCCAGTGCCAGCGATGGATAGGCAGTCAGCGCCAGTCAGCCAGTCCGGGGGCCCCCATTGTCCACTCTATCCATCCATTCACGTCTGTCCGTCTGACTTCCTGACAAACCCCATTCATTTCTCGACTCTCCCTCTCTGCGATTGCAGATATACCGGACTCAACTCGAGTCGTTGTCTCCTCGACCATACAACACCCCCTCCAATATACTTTGAGCTGAACCAAGGGCGACCATTCGCTGAGAGTTGCACGCCAAAGCAAGATATCCCATCCATCCAACCCGACAAATCGGTGCTTACTCAAAACCACCCCCGACCGACCACTTGACTTGCCACCCGGCCAGCCAGTCTTGGACGACCTGCGACACTGACCCATCAATCCAACCGGCCGCCCATTCTCTGTGTCGCCTCACTGTTGTGGTCATCGAGCCCAAATCTTCTTGCTTCTCTCCCTTCGGGTCGCAATACTGCCAGCGATAGATACGGATACGGTTCATTGTCCGGTTCGCGTGCCAGTTTCGCATCCGTTGCCTGTCCAGACACCACTCTAAGACATTAATCCAACTTTGATTGCCTTCGAATACTGCCGACGATCTATTGACTTGGACTGATTTGTTGCATATGTCCTGTCCCGCCCGTCGCCCCGTCTTCGAAATCACCGAGTTTCGCATACCCGTCGGCCGGCGTTGAAACAATATACATTACCCCCTTCTATCCTCTTCTCGCCTACTGCCCGGACTACCAGTGGCCGTGTCTGTGGTTTCTTTTATTGGGAGGTCATCTGGCTTGTTTCCATCCCTGATTTTGCTATATACCATCTTGGTCGTCTGGAGCGTATAAGCCGTCATTAGGTATGCTGATTATTCGCGTGTTAACTTCTTCACCTGCCCAGCCCCTGATTGTTCGTCAGTTATAGCGGACACACAGTTTCCCATACTACGGAATACCCACTTGCGCCTCAAGAGTCAAGACGCGGTTTCATCTGAACTTTACGTGGCGGTTATTAATGTTTATTTGCCCAGACTCGATCAACTCACAATCGAAAGCTTTTTCGCAAAACGACTATTACCATAACCCTCCACCAGAGCCATCTATTCTCTGTTCTGGTTCGATCAACAAATCCATGGGCTTTCGTCTAGCGCTTACAAGCTCAACGACGACAACTTTGTCTACCGACCTTGTCCACGGATAGGGAACATGGCAGGCTACGGCGGCAGACCACTCAGCTTTTCAGAGAGACGAGGGAGTATATTGAGCGAAGAATTGTCCTTAAATACAACTCAAGGCCCAATCGTCAACCACAGAATGGACAAAATGGCACAACCCAGGCCCCGAGGGCCTCCGACTCCCAGTATGAGCACGCCTGCTCCGGATTTCGACCAGCAGTTAACAGGCGGCTCTCCCCCGCCTCCACCAACTCCCGCTGCTTCTCCTGGGCCAACCCACGCTCAGCCAGATTGGAGCGATGCGGCCGAAGACGAGGATTACTTCCTTGCCCATGTGCGCCAACATTTCCAAAATTGTTCCGGCCCTCAAAGGAATAGGCTGCTGGCCGACCTTTTAAACATGTGCACGACACAGCAATTGAGCTTTGTGCATCAGTTCGTGAGCCCTCTTCTGAAGAAGGACCCCTTCACGAGCTTGCCGGATGAGCTTTGCTTAAGGATTCTCTCCTTTATTGACGACCCCCAAGTGCTGGCGCGCGCTTCGCAGGTCTCCAGGAGGTGGCGTGATCTGCTCAGCGATGATGTGACCTGGAGGAATCTTTGCGTCAAGCATGATTATGGGCGTAGGCTATCCGAGGTCTATTACGGGGTTCCCTCTTATGCGGCGAATCGACCGAGTGCCGTACCCTTGACAGACCCAGAATACGCCAACCACAGCTTTCCTGGGGCTCTTCCTACATCAGCACCCGCGAATCAACACACCCGCAGTTTTGATGGAACCGAGGCGTCGGATTCAATATCAAATATGCGACCTAAGCTGAGATCTTACAAATCGCACTTCAAACAGCGTTATCTGGTCGAATCAGCGTGGCGGACGGGTGGCCGGAACACCACGCGGACCATCACCCAAGATGGGCGTGTTGTGACCAGTCTTCACTTGACCCCCAAGTACATTGTAGTCGCTTTGGATAATGCCCGGATACACATTTTCGATAGGGAAGGAAACGCGCTACGGACACTTCAGGGCCACGTCATGGGTGTTTGGGCCATGGTCCCCTGGGAGGACGTTCTTGTCAGCGGTGGGTGCGACCGGGATGTGCGAGTGTGGGACATGGCCACTGGTTCTTGCATACACACGCTCCGTGGCCACACGTCCACTGTGCGCTGCCTGAAGATGTCCGATGCCAACACCGCCATATCAGGATCGAGGGATACTACTCTTCGTGTCTGGGATATCCGGCAGGGAGTGTGTCGAAATGTGCTTGTCGGTCACCAAGCAAGTGTACGATGTCTTGAGATTAAAGGCGACATTGTTGTCTCTGGGAGCTACGATGCTACTGCCAAAATCTGGAGTATCTCGGAAGGCCGATGCTTACATACTCTGAGCGGACACTTCAGTCAGATTTACGCCATTGCATTCGACGGTCAGCGTGTCGTCACCGGCAGTCTAGACACCAGCGTGCGTGTCTGGGATGCTCACACGGGCGAGGCGATTGCTGTTCTGCAGGGTCATACGTCTCTTGTCGGCCAACTGCAGCTCAGGGGTAACACCTTGGTAACGGGAGGCTCAGATGGATCTGTTCGGGTTTGGTCACTGGAAAAGATGTGCCCGATCCATCGACTTGCAGCACATGACAACAGTGTCACGAGTCTTCAATTTGATGACACTCGGGTTGTTAGCGGTGGAAGTGATGGCCGGGTTAAGGTCTGGGATGTCAAGACGGGCCATCTCGTGCGTGAGCTTATCACTGGTATGTCTATTAATATGTGCGGTAGCTCGGTCCCGGCTCACACTGACTTCTCTTCAGCTGAATCCGTGTGGCGCGTGGTCTTCGAGGACGAGAAGTGCGTGGCGGTTGCCAATCGGGGCAGCCGCGTGATGATGGAGGTATGTATTGCTATATCACCGCCCAACACGACGGTCGATACCCCCCTTCAACTTTGAGCTTTTCTAACCAGTTACAGGTGTGGTCGTTTTCTCCCCCGGAAGACGCCTTTGCCGAGAGGCCGCTTTCACTACCCCAAAGGCTCGATAAGCAAGCAGCTCGCCCGCTCAACGTGGACTACAGGAAGTCCACATTGGGGCTACCTACCTCAGAACCCGTGGAGGACCTGGGCAGTGAAGACGTTGATATGCGGGATGCTGGGCCATCGACGGCCCCATCCCACAATACAACATTCTTCCACGACGATTAGTTTGTTCGCCGTGGTTTATTGGCCGGCTGTTTCGATGAAGACCAACCAGAAGCAAATACTAGCAATCTGGCATAGTTTGTTAGGACCCATCTCACTTTATCGGCAGGGTTTGCATGAATAGGGCGTTGGGTATGTAAATTGGCATTTGTTGGTATCTACATTATTAGCATCATGTTATCCCGCAGTGGGATGAGGGCAGGCACCACTGCTATTTGGGCGCATAGGGAACAAAGAAGAATTCGGGACCTGGACATGAATTTTGATATGGGGCATTCTCCAGGAGGGAACAAAGCGGTTATTATTTCGGTGCCTTCGACAAACCAACTACCAGGTCTGGGAGTAAGGCAGGGGATCATGTGTATACGTTTAGAACGGACTTGCGACGAAATAGTTCGCAAATCTATAATCGGGGGACATATCGTTGTGCATCTGAAGCGAGAGATGCCAAGCATCAGTCGACTACCAATTCGTAACCGTACCAAGACTTTCAGCGACTGACATGACGACCTGACCCCCTTTTTGAGTGCCTATTCCTGGATGATAGAGATGTTGGTAACGGGAATCACAACTGACCACCTTGACCTAAGGCAGGGTTCAGTTACGCGATTGAACTGCTTCGAGCTTGAGATCATTGTTTTAAGGTTCCCGTGCTGGCTATAGTCAACAATAGTCCCCAGTTGAAGTTTACCAATGACTACATCTCCACTCTCAACGGGATGGTACCTGACACGAAGACAGGACTCGCCGCATGTCGATAGCAGTCGGACGGTGTAGTCCACGAAGCTTTCCAGGCCAGTTTAGGAAAGGGGGTTGGAAGTCCGATAGGATATATTGGGTGTGTACAAGCTGATTGAATAAGTGATATGCAAACCCTGGCAAGCAATTTCACATGCAGTGACAACTCGTGATGCGATAAAACTGTTGTAGGATATAGTACACACTCGAGATCATCATTTAGAACCGTTTGCAGCAGGCGGAGGAGTGGCCAACTTCTCCCACTCGTCCCGTATCACTTCCTTGAACAAGAGATCCCAGACCTTCCCTCTCCCTTTCCCTTTTTTCCTTTCGTATGTGTCTTCATCTGTTTTTCTACCTTTTCGTGATATATTTTCTTCATCTCGTGTACGGCCAACTTGCTGTCGCTGACGGCGGCTTTCAGGAGTAGCCTCTCGCGCGCCGGATCGTCGGGCTGGAGCGCGTGAACCGCGTACAGCGCCATGCAGTCCTTGTCGTCGAGTTCCTCGGCCGCGAACTTCCAGGCCGCGTGGGCTTTCGCGGTGTCGCCTAGCTTTGCGTAGCAGTGGCCCATTTCTTCCAGGCATAAGATCTGCCAGCCGAAGCGCGGTGATGATGCGGATAATTTTGTAGGACTGCCACCCAATGCCGCCTCAAAATAATTGAGGGCCTCGCGGTAGCGCCCTCTGGCGGCTTGGGTCGGCCCTGATGAATCGCGAGGATCTTGAAGCCCTTGAGAGTGAAGGCGCAGGCACGAAATTCGGCGTCCTCTTCATCTGGTTTGGTGCCGACCGCAGTATCCGTTTCCGAGCCGCTTTTCCCTTTCTTGGCTGTTTTCGCGGCAGAAGGACGGTACGCGGCCAGGGACTTGACGAGCCTCTCGAAGCGCTCGACGGCGGGCGCGAATTGCGGCTGGTCCAGCTTGCGACTCGTGAGGGCTATGCGCGTCAGGGTCATGACGCTGGGCGGGTAGTCGAGCTTGACCAGCGCGTGCATGATGTGCAGCGCCAGGTGCGAGACGCGGCCCGGCGGGCCCTGGAGCAGCATGGCCGCGATGCTGTGCAGGGTCGCATGCAGGGCGCGCGTCTGGTCCGGGCGGCCTGCTGCTTCTGCTTCAGGGCGACGGTGCTCCAGCATTGTCTGGAACACTTGCCGGAAGTCCCGCGCCGGGTCCGCGAGCGTCAGCGTCAGGGTCGCGTACTCCCGCAGTAGGTCGTAGCATTGCACGTTCGTCATGCCCGATAGGTAGGCGGGCGTCGCGGGGTGCGCGAGCATGGCGTCTAGTACGGCATGGGGCGGGATGTCCCACAGGGTGAACTGGGGGTCGTCGAAGTTGGCGGTTTTGAGGCGCGGGACGGCGATGCGCCGGCTATTGTCCTGCCTTGGTGCTGTGGAGGAGAGGGGACGCACGCATGATGATGCGGCAAGGTGGTGGTGTATGGGTATTATGGTCCCAGGAGAGCTTCCTTGGAGAAGACATCTTGGAAGGCCAGATGGCCGCAATGCGGACGGCCTCCTGAGAGGCAACGCTTTCATAGCGCTCATGGCAAAGCTAGCCAGGCTGATGAGGGTATCCCGGGGCTTTTATAACCCAGGGAGAAACAATGTCCCCTACACTTGGTCAATCTAGGATTCAGTGCCTAATCCTGAGGGTTTGCACCTATAAGGAGTCAGTCATTATAGTCTTGATACAATTGAGCATGTCTCTTACACTAAAGCTTCAATTAATGTTGCCGGCACTCGCTCTCATCTCACAGTCGTATCACAAGTAGGCAATCCCCATATGCAATTAAGCATAGGCTCCCCACAGTGGACAGCGGGTGCTATCTTGTATCTTATCCTGTATGCCCCACTAAAACTTTTAAAAAGTAAGGTGAACCTGAGGAAGGTTCAGTCAGCAATACCACGGAGGTACTCAATCGACCATATCAAAGTTTTAAAGCATTTGCGATTGCGACTCCGTTGAGTTTCAGAAATGGCGCCCCTCACAAGAAGACGTGCGAAAGAGTATGCCGACTCCTGCACGACGTCCCCCGAGCGAAGTATATTATCGCCTGGTCTAGGGTACGAAGCGAAGAAAACCACCATCGACATGCCCGCGCTTGCAGCCGGTCTTGAGAAGAAAGACTCGCCCGTAGAAGAGACCCCTACGAAAGCAAAAGCGACTCCCAAGGGAAGGAAGAAAGCAACCCCGAAAGGCGAGAAGCTGGCCGTGCGCGTCCACAACGAGGACAACGAGGACGGTTCGCACCACGTCAGCGTCGAAGCACACACTGTAGATACCGCCGAGCCAGAAAAGAAGGCCGACTCAACCCCGGTCGCCAATTCGCAAGCACACGAGCAGCCGAAATCCGACGACGCAGTGGAGGAGCAAGGGTCGTCGGCGCTTGTCACGCCCTCCGCCATGCTTACGCAGCAATTGGAAGAGGAGGCCAGCCAGCAGCTGAAGCGCGACCGCAAGGATCTCAAGTCTGCGAAGGAAGCGCCCAGCCCTGTGCCCGCGCCCAAAGCCAAGGGGTCTCACGTCGTGTTTGGCGACGATGACGATTTGGATAAGCACGTCGCTGCCGCTGCTGAAAAGGAGGCTGCCAACGTGAAGGAGGAGGCCAACGAAGAGGACGAAGAGAGCGATGATGATGAAGCTCCCGAGGCTGTTTCCACATCAGTTGCGACCAAGGCGGCGAAGAAGTCAGAGCGCGAAGCTGCCGAGGCGGCAGAGAAGTATGTAACTCCCTACACGACAAAATGGCCTGCAAATTCTGACAAAACTACAGACATGATGCGGAGCAAAAGCGAAAACGCCAGCAGAAGGATAAGATGATGAAAGAGCAAGCCGAAAAGAGAAAGCGCACACAGTTATCCAGGAGGGAAAAGAGAGGCGCAGAGGAAAGCGACGAGGAGGATTTCGAGGCCGAGAAGGCTGCACGCCGCTCTACTGCCCAGCAGAAGCTCGATCGGCATAACCTTCCAGATGAGCTGCCGGCGGAGTTCCTGACCGACTCGGACAGCGAGGACGAGGGAAAGAGGAGGCCCAAGAAGATCAAGTTCGAGGACGCGGTGCAGTCTCTGAAAAAGGAGGGCGGCCGCCCCGAGGATGAGGTCGTGGGGTCTACGGTTTACCGAGTCCTGGCCGATCAGGGGGATAAGAGCCAGGCGCCGCGCATGCACCACAATGCCAGGAGGATGAAGGAGCAGCTTTTGCGGAGAGGTCGTGCACCTGCACCTACGGGGAAGAGCAAAGGATTCTTCAAGAGCAAGAAATAATCAAGATGTGAGGCGAATAGATACACTTAACGTACGTTGAGTAGCGTTGCACATTACAAGAAGACTCGAGTAGGACTATGAAATGATCTAATGTCCAGCCGGTTTATACCAACACTTGGTTCTCATTCTTTACCTATCTGCGAACATTGGCCCAAGTCCACTACTCAGCAGACATTGAAATATTATGGAATATGTCTGTAATCCATTTCACGTGTGCTGTATCGGAGGATCACTTATAATAATTAGCATGCTTCCCGGCTGGGTTGCGAGACGGTTCCTGGTTTGGCTCCACTTCTGTAAACCGTCCCGGGCGGCTGGTTGCTGCTTGTTGGAGACCTGGCGGAAGCCTCACCTCACTTAACCTACTGCCAATATCAACATCAACAAATTGACAACACCACCTCACATACCTACCACCCACCCTCGGCATTTGAACGAAATACCGTCGCCGCCAGGGACGGTATTGGAAAGATTGCCGTCGTGAGAAAACAGTCGCAAGTCAATCGTTGCTTCTGTCTGACAGCTCATTTGCCCGGTTTCCGACAGTCGCTTGCACTGTCCACTCCGTCTCCCACCCCACCACACCCAAACGCAGCATACAACCCGACACATCCTTGGCCGAACAGAGATAACACAACAGCTTTGTCTGTTGGCATGAACGGTGTAAACGGTTCAAACACAGGTATGCAGGGAGGACCAGGAGGTGCCGGAGGTGCTGCCGCCATGGCAGTCGGACCCACGCCCGCCGGCCACCAGGCCGAGCTGAACATCATCTACGCCATGGTCGAGGACCTGTCGAAACAACTCACCGAGAACAGACGTGTCACAGAAGATATCGTCAGCGGCCTGGGTAGGGTACGGAGTCGAGCTCGAGAGCGACAGTTCACCAACGATGAGGTGCTACAAGAAGCAGCGGAGGAGATATTGTGTTAGTAACCACCCTGCGACAGCCGTCTTGGTTTCCCTCTATCTATTCATGGCTGCTAACTTGGGGTTTAACGGGTAAATAGCGCAAGAATCCAACCTCGACACCATCATCTCCGTCCTGACCGAAGCCCTCGACCGCGCCAAGACGAGCCGCGACGCCAACTACCAGCTCCTGACCGCGTACGCCCGGGTGCTCTCGACGCTGCTGCAGCACTTCCACGCCTACAAGCAGAAGCACATCGCCGACGTGTCAGCGTGGCACCACTCGTACCGGGCGCAGCTGGCGGAGGCGCGGGCCGAGAACTCGAGGCTGCGGGAACAGATCTGGGAGATGCAGGAGCACGCGGGGCGCGCCAACGCGATGCTGCGCCAGTTCCGCAAGCAGTACGACGAGGACGAGAACCGCAAGGAGCGGCGGGTCGAGGCGCGCGCGCGGCGGCAAGAGGTGCGGTTCTGGAAGAGGCTCGCGATGCCCGACGTCGCGGACGATGATCTGGATGCTTGGAGCGATGATGATGATTTGGTCGATCCCGTCGAGAAGGAGCGCTTGCGCGAGGTCGAGCGCAAGCAGGCGGAACAGGCCGCGGCGGGGCTCGGTAGCTCTAGCAGCCAGCAAGGGGAGGACAGCGAGGGCGAGGAGGGCGGTATACCCGGGCACCACCCGGGCATGGGTGGTGGTCTTGGCGGCGTGGCCATGGAGCGGGAGTTGAGTAGCATGCCTACACCACCGCCGAGGCCGGCCAGTACTGGAAGTACAGGTGGGCATATTGGTTGAGTCTAAATCGATCGTCAAGCACTGTTTACTCAGGGGTTTTGCTCGCCATCCGACATGTACGAGGAGAGCGACCGCTTTCATGCTTACCTACTGGCCCTTTGGAACCAGGTCATTCCTCGATTCGGCCAAGGATAGAAATGGTTACATGGTGGCATGTTATGAACCTATCAGGTCTACGCTCTTATCATAACACAGACTTTGGATGACGGTGTTCTGATATTTGTTCGAACCGAGACTGCCATTATCATAGAAGGGGTCGCGACGACACGAATCCTTCGCATGAATCTATGCCATATTCCTCTTGGCCGTCAGCACCAGCTGGTGATGCTGGATAGGGATATGGATATCGCCATTGTGGGTTGTGTAATGGCAGCCGGGGATGCATTAAGAACTGTCAATGGTAGGAAGGGGGCTTTTTGGAGAGGAGTTTGCGTACCCTTGGACTTGGGTTTCATGAGTTATCTATTGAGAGAGAATCAAAACCCGTTGAAGGGACGAATAATGTTATATCATGATACCCCTTTCCTCTTCTCATTCATCACGGCATGGAATTGTAGGGCAAGATGGCCTGAAGGTGACAGCTGCTATTGGCTAATGTCTCCGTCACTTTCTGTTTCGTGCTGCAGGTCCAGACCTAGCTCTTTCCCCCCAGGACATTGGGCGAAAGCAAAGCGGCGACTGCCTCGGCACGGAGTAACTCCTTGAGGGTGACCGATCACTCGTCTGCCACTGTCTACGTCAGAATACTTCGCTGTGATGTCGGCATGATCCAGACCGTAGGCTGGTGTCCCTAATGGTACTGTCTGAGGTGCCGCTCTGCCTTTGATCGGATGAGTCCCGAGTCCGAGTCCACCTCATCCGATTTACTTGTGATGAATGGAGAGTAAAATGGCAGGCCCGGACAGAACTGCGGGCTCTCGCACCAAGCGATCACCGGCTCTCGGATTCAATAACTACGGTTGGTTGGGCTGGTGTCCCTGTATGCTTTCCCGCAGGGTCGCAAAGGACACAGCCGCGTTAGGCCGGTCCGCGGGCACCGGCTTGGCGACGTCGAGACCCTTCTGGAGTGAATCCCGGAACTCGGCATTACCACCGCCTTCTCAGGATGTTTGCTAAGTCTAACGATGATAGCTTTTGCGGATAGGGGCCCGTTTCCTCAGTTTCAACGGCTCTTCCCATTCGGCGCAGCCCAATTACCAGAGGCCCTGGACGTTATTTGGGGACTACTTTTTCTGCTGGGGCCTTAGGTACATAGCATCATTATTGTGATCTAGTAATTTGTCTAGTAAGAGATTCGCTTGTAAGGCTTCGAAGAAAACCACCCAGTCCGCCGGACTGACACAGGAGACATACGATGACAGGTAGTTCCGTGCTCAGTTCGATTTGGTATAAGCGGTTTCATGATGCGAAAGAGTTCAACCCCCTATGATCAATTGTAGCTAGCTGTGAAGCCAGTAGCTCAAACTCTGGGTTTTATGGAATGATAATGTACGCCGTAATCGAGCATGAACGCTTTCGGTGACCGGTTGGCAGACCGTTGATTTCTTGAAGAATTGACTTCAATGTCTGTCGCCTTCCGTCTGACTCTGTGTTGGGGGCTGAGTTCATCGATGAAGGATTTCGTGCATCGCAAAGTACGGTGTCACATCTGCCGTCGTCCAAGAGGTAGGGTCTCGACTGGGCGCTTGGTTTGCCCTGCCTATCATACGCCTCCTCACAGACTATCATGGACATTTCCAAGCTCGAAACACTAGATCTGAAGCAGAATAAGCAAGAGCGAGATGTACCAGTTATTTAGTGTGCAGCAACATAAAGATGGCTCGCGAACCTACTTATATCCTTGAGTCCACGTCTGAACGGGGGAATCAAGCGTGGGAAACGATATAAGACAACATCGGTACTCTTTTCTTCGGTTATCGAGAATATCACATACCTTACTACATGTCCCTATTTCGCGTTTCCGAAATTCTTCCATCATCATGTCGCCTCATGCTTTGATCGAGTCGTCCCCAATGGAGGATTTGACCAGGAATCTTGCCAGCGATGTCGAAGCGCTCAGCGAGTACATCCGGTCTACCGGGGGTGTGCAGCCTTCCTTCGATAAGAGTTGTCCCGCTTCTGTCATCCCAGACGACGCACCCCCGGAAGCACAAATGGCCAGGGAACGTATTATGGACCAGTGCTTGAAGCTCTTGCAACTTGCCACGGGGCCCAGCGATTACATGATCAACATACAGACAAACGTACGTCGAAACGCCTGGAGAGGGTATATGTATAGTGCAAGCAAGCATGCTCACACCCCAACGATTCTAGTACCAGTACATCGCATGCCTGCAATGGCTTTGCCACTTTGACATATTCAGACTGGTGCCCATGAAGGGCGCCATCTTGTATACCGACCTAGCCAACCTGGCCGGCTGCACCGAAATCCGGCTGAAGAGCGTGGTCCGCATGGCGATGACGACGGGGCTCTTCCTGGAACAGATACCGCAGCAGGTCTCCCACTCGGCCACGTCGGCGCTGTTCGCCACGAGCGAGGACTACCGCAACTGGGCCGCGTACGCGACGGACGTCTTGGCACCCGTGGCGGCCGGCATGACTGAAGCCCACGAGCGGTGGCCCTTGGCTACGGAGAGGACGCGCACGGCGTACAACATCGCCTTCTACCACGATATTTCCTTCTTTGACCGGCTGGGGCAGAACCCGGCACTGAATAAGCAGTTTGCGGGCTATATGAGGGCTCTCGCTGCGAATCAGGGCACGCACATAAAACATCTCGTGAACGGCCTCGAGTGGGATCGAAACCCGAACGCTACTGTTGTTGATGTCAGTACAAACCAGACCACATTGCATTCTGCTATATCCTGACCCATTTATGTATGACCAGGTCGGAGGCTCTACAGGTCATTCGTGCATCGCCCTGGCCCAAGCCTACCCCAACCTCCGCTTCATCGTGCAGGACCTGCCCGAAGTCGTTGAGGGCGGACCCAAGATTCTGGCCGACGTCCCAAACGCTGCCAGCATCGCCGACAGGATCCGGTACCAATCCCACAGCTTCTTCGAACCCAACCCGGTAGTCGGGGCCGACTTCTACCTGCTCCGGCTGATCCTGCACGACTGGAACGCCGAGGATTGCGTCCGGATCCTGCGCGCTATCGTCCCCGCCATGCAGGCCAGCCCCAAATCGAACATCGTCATCATGGACTGTGTCCTGCCCGCCCCCGGATCGGTGCCCCGGTCGGTCGAGCGCGTCGTGCGGGTGCGCGACTTGACTATGACGCAGATGTTCAATAGTCAGGAGCGTGCTCTCGAAGACTGGGAGGCCATTCTCGAGAGGGTGGACCCGAGGCTCAAGATCGCGAGCGTCTCTCGGCCGATTGGGAGTGTTTTGGCTTTGATCAAGGTGGAGTTGACTGAGTGAGGTTGGCAGTCTGGGCAAGAAGCAGCTACTTACTTTAAGTCTCTGATCTACAAACAACTTACTCTGATGCCTTGAATCGGATGTTATAGACCAGATCACATATAGCCAACCATATAATTGCCTTTGAAATAGTTTAAGAAGATGCTCTCAGTAGTGCAAGTTTAGGTGGTAGATGTGTATTACTATTAAGAACGCACCTAGGGTGAGATCTAAGTAGCATCGGAGAAGATGTGACTCTGGGCAGATCTTCACCTTCTGATATAACCAATCGTACAGAGGTATGCGTAGCTTCCGGCTCGAATTGAAAAGGTATTCCTGCGAGAGCCCTAGGAAGGCATTTCAATAGCCAAGCCGCCGAATAAGCAAGCGCAATGCTCGACTTCAATCCTTACATCTAGATCCGTACACATGTTCGTACACCAACATCCACCTACTTCACGCCCCATCCAAGACTACCCAGGCTTCCGTAGATGGAGTGGCGACTCCGTCAACGGATACTGTATCTGCAGTAGTGCTGGAACCTTTGGACACCAGAAGAGGAACAAACGACCAATCCTCTATATCTTCTTCCTCGCCAACGAGATATTCTCCCAGTACAGCTGGACTCATCAAGTAGAGCGAGTCTTCCACCGATTCGTGGATGACATGCAACGGAGTCCCCGGAGTATACATGCGTGTGTTGTTGTTCTTGCCCCCTTTCCGCTTCCGTCTGGACAGACGGACGGCATAAAGGGGCTCGTCATGGGCTATGGCGTCCAGACTGAAACCGGCACCGCGATTCTCCTCGTCACCAGCACCGTCATCATAAAGTAGACCAAGACGATACAGATCGGCATCGTTTTCCACCACATCATCCGACGACACGAACCCTCCTCCCACGGAAGGACCACGGAAAGCTTCCTGGCGCTCCAAGCGGGGCTTCACGTTGTTGTTGTTGTTGCGGCAGCCGTCCCCGGGCAAGCGAAAATTGCTACGCGCGAGGGAGAGGTGGTCGTCTTGGTCGTCGATGCCACCGCCAATGCAGTAGCGTCGTCCGCACGAGCGCCGAGGGCCGCGGGCGGTGTTGGTCTTGCGCTGCCGGTCGGTCCGGTTGACCTGGTTGCCGAGGCGCGACAGGGCGCGCTTGGGGGAGGTGGTGCGGTACTCGTCGTTTCCGGCGTCGTGGAGGCTCAGGTCGATCTGCATGCTCTTGACGGCGGTGGGGCGGAGGGATTGGGCTAGCCGTTTGGCTTGGGGCTTGGTCAGGGGCTTGTCTATACGTGACATGATGGTGATGATGGACAAGACTACGCGGGGGCTCCGTGGGCTAATGGGGACGAGTATTGAAATCCGATCGAGTTAATGGGGCTTGCAGTGTGTATTAGACTGCTTCAAGATTCAATCGATTTAGTACCGGGACGAGATGTTGATCATTCGTATATGCTTTGCTGTGGAGAGAAAATCCTTGAGTCTTGGGGAATCTACGTGTGAGCAAAGGGAGCTCTTATACCAACAGACCCCCCATGTCTCGATCACCCCAGATCCCAGTCGGGATGGACCCTTATTTCACAGATATGTAACCAAGCTTATGTTGAAGAGTCACCAGCAGCGTGATGATGCATCTTGATATTGGTGTAAGAGTACGAGCAAATGGATATGATTGGCTGGCCACCAGCCAGACTGTCCGGGCGCATGACTCACCTGGCCGAGATCTGGTGGTACAGCTACCTGAGGCAGCTAATGCTGCCTAGCAGCCCTAGTGCACAAGCCGATGGGAAACTTATCTCTGATCTCTGAGACTGGCAGGGGAGGAGTCATGGGGGTAATATTTAGCCATTTATCCTCCTGTTCGGGATAATATGGGGAGTTGGTTGCCTTTTAAGATGTAACCCGAGTTGGGTAGTGTGGGAACACTTGGTAGGCAGCAGCAGGCTCGCAATAAAATGTATACCTCATACACTTAGACCCTCCCTCCGCTATTAGTGCCCAAATTACCGTCGGAGTTGGAAATCGATTCTAAATCAAGAAGAATTATGATGAAACGTACCTCTTTTTCAAGTATTAACAAAGAATAACTAGGACGGGCTACTTGGCACTGATGTGTGATGTCAAAGTTAGCTCTTTCGGCCCTTGTACATATACCGTGACAACGAGGCAAGGGGGTGCTGCAAGGAGACCTACGATATGCATGTTGGTTATGCCTCTGCCGTTCCATTCGTTAGATGGTCACGCAGGAACATGAAGTCACAGATATTGAACTTGAGCCTCGGATACTTAGTCCACTGCTCCTGGCTCTTTTCTTATGAAGCACCTCCCCTCCTACACCCTCCCCAAAACCGCTAAGCAATGCGTACCGGGCGATATGGCGATTTCCAAAAGAACGGCTCTTATCACCGGTTGCAGCGATGGTGGCATCGGGGCCGCCATGGCCAAGATTCTTCGCGAGAAGGACTACTACATATTCGCAACCCTCCGAAACACGTCCAAGGCGGGAACTCTGCGAGACCTAAGCGACGTCGAAATCGTCGAGCTTGATGTCACTTCGGATGCTTCCATCGCCCGCTGCGCAGAGCACGTGAAGGAGCGAACTGGCGGCACTCTGGATATTCTCGTGAACAATGCCGGTCGAGACTTTCTTATGCCACTCCTGGACGTGAATATTGGCGAGGCCAAAAAACACTTCGACGTCAATTTCTGGAGCGTGTTGGCCGTTACCCAGGCTTTCGCGCCTATGCTTATCGCTGCGCAAGGGGTCATCGTCAACCATAGCTCCGTTGTCTGGAACCTCGCCATTGCCTGGGGAGGTATCTACAGCACTTCCAAAGCGGCCGTCAAGCAAATATCCGAAGTCCTCCGTGTCGAGCTGCAGCCCCTTGGTGTGCGCGTGGTCACGGCCATTATTGGCGCCGTCGATACTCCCATCCTCGAGAACTCGCACCCAGGCCCCTTCCAGATGCCGTCTAGCTCATACTCTGAGCCAGTTCGGCCCATTATTGCAGAAATATGCCAAGGAAAGACACGGGCTGGGTTAACCGCTGTTGATGAAGTTGCGCGGCAGCTGGTAGACGATATCCTCGGGGGTGCCCAAGGGCCTGTCTGGCGGGGTGCGACGTCCACAGTATGTAGGTGGTTGAGCAGCTGGCTCCCGGATTGGTTGTTGGACCCAATCAATAATGGTGCAAGGGGCACGAAAGAGCTTCGACAGTACTACTTGAGCAATCCTCCTGGCATGTCGCCCAGGTAGGAGATAGGTGTTTGTTCTATCTTGAGCCTCCGGGTGACGACTTGTTCTAGTCCTGCTCCCCTACTGCATCTATGAGTAAAGTATGTATGCACTTGTAGTTAGTTCTTGGATAGATATCTCAAAAGACTGATCCTGTCTCCCGCGCCCAGAAGCGTCTGAGCTCAGGCCAGAACTTGAGAGTAGTGCCAAGGTCCAGGCAGGCCCCTGCCTAAAATAAATAACGTTTGAGCGCTAATCTCGGCGACTTCCCCAGACAATCAATGCCTTGCCTTCCTTGCCTTACCGGCTTACTCGAGAGTTGTGCCTAAATAAATGTTCCGTACTCCGAAAGCCAGCGCAAACTCTCGACGTCGGAATCCGAGCATTTAGATTGCTCCTAATGCATACGGCCGATGCCGTATTTCAAAGTTGAAGGGGTAAACAATTCACCTCCAATGGGATTGTTTGCTAAGCTCGATCCGACTCTCATGTGCAAAATGGTATACGATTCGGCATCCGGTTCTGCCATGATAAGAGCTGGTGGTGCAGTGCGCCGCCGAGTTAGTTCTCGGCGGCTCTCTTTGGCGCAACAAAGCACCACCAGGTCGCGCCATGTGCTTCCTATCCGTTGGCACTTTGGTCACTTTTGTTACTACAAGTGATTCCGCCAACGCAGAGCCTCAGGACTTGTGACAGCGCCGGCGCATGCTGACTGGGAAATAGGTGCAACTAATCAAAGCCAAAAATATCTCCAGTACGTCCAGTCCTTAGTAAGCTTTCGACCCGGGAACGCCCTAGAATGTATACTACGTCGTAAGTCGACTACATCAGGTGTATGCCGGGACATGACTTGGGGAGCAACTTCGGCATGAAGCAAACGGCCTTCTGGCGAACAACCCACCCATTGCTACTGCTGCAGGGGTGGTGGTGCTTATCTCGATATTGCGATGACATGGCTGATCCATTCCCAGTGTGACATAGCAGACCGCGCTTCTGATCGTCTCGTCTCTAGCCCTGCAAATTGCGATGAATGCATGAGCTGATGCTGTGGTCTGGTTTACATCCATAGCCTGATAGGTGTGACCATGCGATATCGCAAGCCCCTGTGTGTGTGTGTGTGCGCGGCGTGCCACAGCAGCGGAACGGGACGGCAGACCGAACAGACAGGCAGGCAGACACACTGACTGCACTTATGCAAGGATCTGTCAGACACTGCAGACGTCTAAGGCACGCCTACTCTAGACTCGGGAGACTCGACATGCAGTCGCCATGTTGCTGACTGCCCGAACAGGAAGGTGCGTTCCCAGCAAGCCGCCGCAGCAGATGACCCGATTGGCGACGATCGGCCTGGGCGGGTCTTTCTCATCTCGGCTCATTGCCCAGATCCACGGCCATTGATTCATTCCTCTGCGAGTTGCCTCACTCGGCTAAGGTCACATCGAGGCGGGGAAGATACAGTAGGTCAACGACAGGCACGCCCATATCCGCATTGGTATTATGCATTCAATGTTGGTTTGTATATAGTGCCCAGCACTCTTCTCTTGTACGCTGCTTTTCTTTCCCTTCGCTCTCTCCCAGGCCTCCTCGGTAGACTGCTCTTCTTGTCAGCCTCCCTTCCAATACCCAGGCACAATGAGACTCACTTTCTCGGCTTCGGCGGCGTTGCTGCTAGCCCCTCTGGCTCCGGTGCTTGCCCTCCGCCATACTAGTGGTATGCAAGTTGGGCCTATCGAGATCAGCCTTCTGCAGGATACCGAGCTGCTCGGCATCAATGGCACCAACGGCTGGGGCACCTTTGATCAGCAGTTGGATCACTCGGACCCCAGCAAGGGCACCTTTGAGCAGAGGTTAGTATCTTGCGCACCCGCTCCGATTGTGGCAGAAATGTAACTAACAACACACGACAAAGATTCTGGTATGGAACTCAGTACTGGAAGGGCCCGGGCTCGCCTATCATCCTGACTACGCCCGGTGAACAGGCGGCCGATGTAAGTAAAGAGCAATGCATGACCTTTCATTACTACTCCAACTGGGCGCAAATCCTTCGATGTTTTCCCTCGCTAACAAGCTCACCAGGGCTTCAACATAACTTACACCACCAAGAAGCGGTTGAGCGGTCTCATGGCCGAGAAGATGGGAGCCGCTGTTGTTATTTTGGAGCATCGCTATTGGGGTGGAAGCAGCCCCTTCCAGGACCTCACTGTCCAGAATCTGCAGTATCACACACTGGACAATGCTCTCAAGGACCTGACGTACTTCGCCAACAACTTCGATCAGCCCTTCGACAAGAGTGGCGAGAGTCACCCCACCAAGGCACCATGGATCTTCACCGGAGGTTCCTACCCGGGTGCACTCGCTGGCTGGTTGGAGCGACTGGAGCCGGGCACTTTCTGGGCCTACCATGGCACCAGCGGTGTCGTCGAAGCGATGAGCGACTTTTACACCTACTACGACCCCGCCATGGAAAGGGCGCCTAAGAACTGTACCAAGGACCTGACCGCCGTGATCGACCACATCGACGAGATCTTGTTCCATGGCAAGCCAGAGGAGAAGCAAGCGCTCAAGGACAGGTTCAAGCTTGGCGATCTTGGTGACAAGGACTTCGGCGGTGCTTTGTTAGCTGGCCCTGGCACATGGCAAGGCTCCCAGTTCTACACGTTGGAGCAGGAGGGTGTTGTTCCGCTCTTCCAGTTCTGCGACTACATCGAGAACGTATTTCCAAATGCGACGAATGCGACGTATATTTCGAATGAAAACGGCGTCGGCATAGAGAAGGCATTGGACGGATATGCTAAGTGGTTTGTAGAGATATCTCTGCCCGGTAGTAAGTATTTCGGAATCTCCCAATACTCCTTATGAACTCAGATGAGCTAACGAAAGCATTGCAGCATGCGAAAGCTATGGGCTGGACGGATTCAACGGCACTTACAACACTGAGTGCTACAAGTACGAGGAAGAAAACAACCTGATGTACAAGGATACCCGGGTCGACAATGTCTCTGGTCGCACGTGGATGTGGATGCTCTGCAACGAGCCTTTCGAGTGGTGGCAGACAGGGGCCCCCTTCGGGACGCCCTCGTTTGTCTCGCGCAAGGTGGACGTGGAATACTTCCGTCAACAGTGCACCTACATGTTCCCCCTTCTGAGGGCGGATACGGCATACTCAAGGGCAAAACGATCGAGATGCTGAACAACAGAACCGACGGGTGGTACCATACCGACACCAAGCGCCTCATGTACGCCAATGGCCAGTACGACCCCTGGCTGGACGTCACGGTCAGCTCCAACATCTCGCGGCCCGGCGGCCCTGTCGAGAGCACGAAGGAGCTCCCCATATGGGTGATTCCCGGCGGCAACCACTGCAGTGACTTGTATGGCCAGAACTGGGAGGTCAACGCCGAGGTCAAGGCCATCGCGGAGGCCGAGGTGGACCAGATGTCTAGCTGGGTTGACGACTTCTACAAGCAGAAGAGCAAGAGAGAGGTGCGTTTCATCTCTTAGATCATGCTGCTGCTGTGGCTAGAGTTACACTATTGATAGAGAAGTACCTAATATGTGTATTCCATCAACCTAATGATTAATAAAGAGACTCAACTTAATTGCTTGCTGAGTCTGTTTCAGCTTTGATCTTTGCTGTTGTGATTCGTTGCATGTTTTCGGGTATGCCTTCTACAACACGGAAATGATGACAACTGTTTCTTCGCAATCGTGTCATACCAACATAGGCACGATACAGCCGCACATCAACAGGAAAATGTGGCATAGGTATTACACGTTGATTACTTACCGTTAGGTGGCACGCAAACCATGGCGACATGCGTATTTTCCCCGATACCGCCATGGAGCGATGCCAAATGATATCAAACCACAAACAATGCAATATCCTCCCGGCCTATAACGGTTGGAATGGCGCTCTGTACAATGTAGCAATGGGTAGGCTACCTGCTTACCTACGCACGAGAAAGTTTGGCATGTACATACCATACCAAACTCTTACTGCAGTAGGTATCATTCCACAATCCGGATCCGGACCTTCTGACCCTCGCCCTCGGTAGTATTCACCCACTCCAGCAACAGGGGATCTTCGCCGAGGACCCAGTTCCCCCGCCTGACGAACTCCTCGTCGGGCTTCCCGTCGTCGTCGTCGTCGTCGTCGTCGTTGTGAGTATTGAGATGGTCCTCCTGCCACACGTGAAAGTGCTTGTCCCGAAGGTCCGTTGCCAGGTCGCCCCAGCACCACCAGATCGTGCCCATACAGCGCCGGTTGATGCCGAGCTCGAACTCCTCCCCGGGGACGAGGTCGTCCCGGGTGTGGCGCTCGCTCGCGTTGGCCCGTTGGAAGATGCGGGACCAGGGTAGGGTGTGCGTCACCGTTGTCGTTGCTGCTGCTGGGCGTTGACCATCGGGGGCGGTGGCGGTGGCGGCGGGGATGGTGACGAACCGCACACCGCGCTCGCGCAGGTCGTCCGACTCGCTCCGCCACCGGTCGTTGGTGTAGAAAAAGCCCAGCGAGATGTCCTTGGACTTGTCGCCCGACGTGCTGCGGAGGTGGCCGAAGCCGCGGCGGGCGAAGATGTCGATGCCGCCCTCCTCGCCGGGCTCGGTCACGTCGCAGATGCTGCGGTGCGTGGCGAACGTGAGCGGCCTTCCCTCGTCGACCCCGGGGCTGTTGGGGGCGAGGGACAGCGTCAGGGTCAGCTTCAGGGCGGCGTCTGGGTCGCTGCGGGAGAGGGTGGGGGAGGCGGATAGGCTGACGTGGATGAGGGCTTTCCTTTGGGAGGGGGTGAGGTTGCGTTTGATGAAGACCATGGTTGATGGTGGTTGACAGATGGATGGACGATAGATAGTGTGTGGGTGAGATGGGAAAGGTTGGAAGGATGATGGTGTGGGTGGGCGGGATGGAATGGAAATTTTGAAAGAGGAGGAGCAGACCTTGCTTTTAGGCAGTTGTTGAAAGAAAAGGGGGGCTCAATCCCGCCCATAGGATGGATGTGTTAGTAAGCCGCCAAGGGGTCAGGTCACCCCTGAACGATGATCTGTATACGTACTTGAGCAGGAGGGTTCGGGCGGTGTCGGAGTTACCTACGCTGCATATTGGTGACTATGGCGTAGCGGCACTCTATTTGCAGCAAATGGGACTTCCCCTTAGAGGGAACGGCTCGGTTTCTATAGATATATAGTATGACCACGCGGAAGAAATAGGGTATATACATAACGAGATCAGATCATCTTGAGTAAACAAGAGGTGATGCGATTTTCCCTTTTACTGCTCTACCATGACACCACTCCCCTCCCCTTAACTGACTACGTTTTGCGATATGTCTCGCTTTCTACCACGATTTGCCCTTGGTCGTCCGTTGCGTGGTTGGGCTAATAAGGTTCCAGAGAAGATGTTGTGGATGCCTCTTGCGCAGGCGAGCCAGCAGCAGGTCGCCACGATCAACGCGAATACGAGGACGCCGACGACAATGATGATGAGCACGGTCTCTGAATGCGTGCCTGGCTGCTCCTGCTGCTGCTGGGGCGGAGGTGGAGGAGGCGGAGGAGGCAGAGGTAAAGATAACGTTGAGCTGTCGATCTGTGGTGGCTCATCAACGGCGGCGGCGGCGGCGTTCAAGACAGCATCTGCTTGGCTCTTGGATCCTAGTTGGTGAGCTCTGTTGGTGGTGGCGGCGGCAGCGGTAGACGGCAAAACATCACGAATCCGTGGCGATGATGCGTTGGAGCCCGGGGTCAGACCTGGGCTCGGCTCTGTCGACTCGGAAGGGAGATACGAGGATGGTCTAGGGGGCTATGCTACGATCGAGACCATGCTTGACCGAGGTGACAAAAGTAGATGCCACTCTATCATTGGTCTTTGCATAATAGCTGCCGCTGATGGAGAAGTGAGGTGTCGAAAACGGGGTCAGCTGGTAGCTGCTACCGTTGACCAGAGTGGCGTTTGTCATGAGGATTGCCCCCTATCCTGGTCCTTGACGGAAGATATGTTGGGTACTGGACTACGCCTCACGCTATGGGGCCTCCATATAGCTGGCCACCCTCATCAACTTCTGCAAAAGACAATAATATCGAGTTCGAAATGTGGCCTGCGTTACAGGCCTATTTTATTTTCAAGTTTTAATACAGTCCACAATATCCCTGAACTCCTTTTACACCTAGAGCAACATGAGAGATGATGCGTTGGGGAAATCTCGCTGTCAATGTTAGTCATGTGGTGTTCTGGGGGACAGTTTGCCAGCCGCCCGCCACATGAAACGGGCGACAGGATGAGGACTCAATGTACAATCACTGGCACAAGAGAACTGAAGACCCCAGAACGCAGACGGTCATATGGGTTTGCGCATGTTCTCTCCTGGAGACTTCTGACTGTGAGCCTGGCTCGTGAATCGAGCTGAGTGTTTCCATAGAGGGCGGATGAGCCATCCCAACCTCATCAATCGTCAAGAGATACAACACCATACGCAAACGATGCTATCCATATCAAATCCATGGCTCCCTTATATTATAGTAGTGCTTGACTGCACCCACCCATCCACCCATCCATCGCACTTTCGTCGTCCGCTGCCAGTACAAGCAATGACACCACTAACACTCAGACGCTCATGGCCATCTCCACCTCGGAGTCGGACCTGTTATCCTCTCGGCGGACGGTGCAGCAGCCGCAGCCCTCGGTGTCACCGTCCCAGGTCATGAAGGAGCAGCAGACCGTAAGGACCATGAGGAAGATGGCGATGACGAAGATGAGCATGATGATAACAGCGGCGACAAGGCTGGGCTGCTCCATGGTTCCGTGACGTATAAGAGTTGGTTGTGAGAATGATGAAGACTGGAGTGCAATAGATGACTTGAAAGCTTCAGGTGAGAGCCTCTAAAAGTGGTCGGGTGAGGCCTCAAGACTGACGATGATATAACGCAGTGATTGTGAATGAGGTATACACAATAACATAAACTAAATATATCACTAGAACATGCCGAGCTGACACTATAGGATATAGGATGTAAGTCTGAGTTGATCTTGAAAATCATTCAACGATTCTGGGCGATTGGCATATAGTGGTGCATCTACAAGTCTGGATTTACTGAGTTGACCGATTCTCATCCGTACAGCAGTCGCACGGAAACACAAGTTTGCATCACGAAACATTTCAGAAACCCGTCTTCACCGTTCACAGCGACAGCCTCGCCTTCAGCTAACTTGTTTGCAGGAGCAATAATTCAGGTTTGTTTGTATTTGATGAAATGAATGGCTTGATGATCCGGATAGATAGGCAAGAAAGATCAGTAGCTGCAGATTCCACCGACATCATCATCAATGGTCCAAGTTCCAGCAAGGCCGCTGCAATCATATTAGTAAGTTTTCTTCTTTGAACCCCTGAAAAGGGGCATGGACAGGGGCAGGGATAGGGACAACAATAACTTACTGCTCAACAACAGGTTCTTCGACAACTTCCGGCTCTTCCGGCTTGCCAGCAAAGAAATCGCCATCCCCAACAGTCTTAGCCTGGCGGCTCATCCAACGCTTAGCCCACGCCTCGACAGCAGGCTCGCCCGTCTCGTCGCGCGCCTGTTTCAAGAACGGGATCAGGGCCGTGCCACCGGTGCCCTTGACCTTCTTGGTCTGTTGCTCCTTCTTCGAAGCGGTGGCGAGGTTCTGCGGTCGCCTGGCCGCCTCCGGGCTGCGGCTGCGGCTGCGGGCGCGGTTCTGGCGTGACGGCAGGATGATGAAGCGCGTGACGATGGCGATGTGGATGTCGCGGAAGTTGCGCAGCATAGTCAGGCAGGCATCGTAGGCGATCCCGAGGGGCGGGTTGGCCTTTGGAGTTGGCCTCGACGAACTCGCGGATGTTGGCGACCGACGTGACGTCTCGCAGGAAGCGAGCGTGCGGGCCCGGCATGTAGCGCCGCATGTCCTGGATGAAGTTGTGGCTCGGCGCCTTCATGCGGCCCTCGCGCTCCGACTCGGACGTTGGGTCCGCCTTCTCGCCTGTGGGCCGGTGCTCGATGCCCAGCATGATGTCGAAGAACTGGATCAGCGAGCTCTGGGCGTTGCTGGGGCCCGAGTACTGCACGTAGTCGGACTTGCCGGAGCCGTCGTCCCAGATGACGCCGTGCGGGAGCCCGGCCTCCTGCATGTTCTTGCTGCCGGCCAGGAAGGTGCGGATGCGGCGGTAGAAGAAGCCGGGATCGCAGCTCTCATGCATCCGGTGGAGCAGTTCGCCCAGGTCGTCGAGGCGCTCGGCAAACCCACGCAGGCAACGTGTCACGGTTTCTGCGTCGTTTTGGCGAGCGGCAGCGACGGCGGTAAGCATGAGGGGGATGATGGGACCGCCACGGGCTTCGATGGCGACGGAGACCAGGTAGAACCAGGACTCGTCCAGGGAGCCGGTGAAGGTGACCAGGGTGGCGAGGTTGTCGAGGTCGTCCATGTCCTCGCCCATGAAGAGCGGCTTGAAGTTCCACAGCACCGAGGCGGCGTAGGTGGAGACCGGGGGCACTTCAAGCCTCTTGCAGATGTCCAGCAGCGGCACCGAGATGCTCGGCGGCACACGGTCCAGGGGGCGTCGCCACCCCAGATGTAGCCGTGAGCGAAAAAGGTGAGGAGCATGTAGGCTCTCCGCCATTCCGCGTCGTGTTCCAGACCGACGGTGGAGAGCACGGGCAAGCGATCGATGACTCCTCTCAGACGCTTGCTGAGGATGAGGTGCTGCAGGTTGGCAGCAATGGACTCCCACTTGTTGTAGTAGGGGTCCGGCAGTCTCGTCAAGGGCAGGACATCCGGCAGGAAGCCATGGGCGGGCGAGATGCCATAGTCAGCCAAGACGGGGACGGGAGGAAGCATGGCGGGCAAAGCTCTAGCAACGGTTGGCTGGAGAAAAGGCCTATAAACTATAATTGCAATAGTAGATAGAGCAGAGTGTTTGCAGGTGGTGGGAAGGGGCAACTCTCAAGTTACGGATCCTGACGCAAGGAGTATACAGGTAATTCTGTAATACTCCTCAGCCGTGCGAAACTCCCGGTAAGCCGTGAGCATGAGATAACGGACGGGACTATGCTTGAGACGAGGCAAAAGTCGACGACGAAAAATAAAGGACGGGTAAAGCAAGTCCCAAAAAGTTGGGAAAGGCTGGCTGTTAGGTTGAGGCCTTTTGTGTTCGGCTTTACTTTACGTACGGAATAAGGCGGCTTTGTGGGTTCGACTTAGAAATCCAGCGTATGATTTCTGACTAATTAATTCCAACAACAAACACAGCATCAAGCGACCTATGCGCCGTACTTATATGCCTGTTTGCTGCTATTATAGATCAATTGACTGACAGTCCCGACTTACCACTTCCTTACCCCGTCTTTGCAGGACTATATCGGTCCATTGTAATAGTGGCCTTTGGTGTAAGAGGACTGGCCAGTGGCACGCCTCTTGTCGTTGTACAAGCAGATGATTGAACGATTTTGCCCCCGAAGTGGATAGAATGTTTCCGCTACGCCGGGGCCGCCTTTCTCCAGCTCCCCGAGCTATGCGTGTTAGTCGTTAGAAGGGGTCTTGTCTGCCTGTTCTAGTCAAACGGCAGAAGGGGTGGCGGGCGCCAAGACGCAGGGCCGAGCGGATGCTGGTTGTTTCGTCTTTCCAACACCAACAAATGGTGCATCGTATGAGTAGCCTAGTGGGAAAGAAAGTCGGACTTGGCCGATGTCGGTGTTTGCTGGGCAACTTGCAAGCCGTTCACCAATGGGGCTGACTTGCAGACTGCCTAGTAGCGAGCCAATAGGTATGAGATTCCAACTCTGAAAGTATCCAATGGGGCTTTCATTGAATCAAATCAACATCAACCAAAAGGTTCAGGAAGGCAGCGTTGCATGTTGCCGGGGGTAGTAGTGAGAGTTGTAGTACGCAAGCTATGTCAGATCAATAATCTGTGCGTCGAGGTTGAAACAAAGAGCGCCTGGAAGCCGAACTGAGGAGAAGACAATTCGAGACAAGCTGGGGACAGGCCTCAAGGGACACTGGCTGGTGAGGTCATTGTAGCTTCTGCCAATGTTAGTCGTCGACTTTAGTGGAAGCACAGCAGCTAAAGCCTTATCGCTATCGCTATCGGCAGCAGTAGGCATTTGCCTGCCCAGCACAGTTCCAGCTCGTTCATTGGTGGACCAGCCCGTTTGATGATCCGCACTCTAAGTACACTTGCTTGCTGCCTCCCAGTCACTTCAGCCTTGGCGGGCAGCATGGACAAGGCGTCCAACCCAACTGGAGCATGGGACTCTTGTCGCAATCCATCATCCAGCTTGCTTGACCACCACCTCTTTCTTCTCGTCTTGATCAACGGATGATGCGATTGACGACCTCGTACGCATGAGAAACCGCTGGGCTGGCCGGTTGCAGACGAAAAGCAGAAGATGGCTGTTCAGCAGCATGTCCTGAACTGGCTGTACAGCGTCTTGACCAGTGTATGTTAACGTTGCCTGTCGCATTGAATATGACGGCATCTGCAGCTTGCTTTGATCACGCGATCTAACCCGGGCGCTCTCCAGGAATATCATAATGTTAATCGAACATATAACGACGTAGCCCAGGCGCTATCTGTCTATCCATCGTTGTCGCCGCGGACCGACGTACATACCTTCGACAATGGCGTTTCCGCACTGCTAGTCCATCTTACTGGCACTATACCCGTCGTCTTCAGAGGAACCACATACCGGTTTCCCATATCAATATGGGTGCCGCATGCCTATCCCCGAGAGGCGCCTCTGGCCTACGTGACCCCAACGGAATCCATGATGGTTAGGCCAGGCCAGCATGTTGATCCCCAAGGTCGCATATACCACCCGTATCTGGTCGGTTGGCTCGAGTTCTGGGATGTGAGTGGGAATGAAGCTCGGCGTCGACGACGTGCCAGAATTTCGTGTACTAATGCAAGTATATACAGAAATCCTCCATACTCGACTTCCTAGCAATACTGCGCGACGTGTTTGCCAAAGAGCCCCCGTCATCGCTCGGCAGCAGCCACCCAGACCTCCCCAACCCGAGCAATCGACAGCGACACCGCCCCCTCCGATCCCGCCGCTACCTGCTGAGCTGTCTAGAACACCGGTTCACACTCAGTCGCCCGCAGTTGGGGATCGACCTCCTCCACCGCCGCCCAAAGGCCACGATGGTCCTCAAGTTGTGCCCGGCCAGGCCATCAACAACAATGGGCCCCCTCTGCCTCCTTTACCACACGAAGCCCGCCAGAGCCAGTATGGCGCACAACACCCCCGTCTAACAGGATGTCGAGATATGATAGCGCACCTCCTTTACCGACGCAGCAACAGCAACAGCAACAGCAACCGCCACCACAACAATACAGCCAAGCGCCAGGCCAGCAATTCCACCCTCAGCAGCAGCCAGGCCCATACCAACAACCCGCCCCTCAACCCGGTTACCAAGGGCCACCACCACCTGGCCCAGGTCTGCCTCCCATGAGCCCAAACTATCATGACGGCAACCAGGGACCGCCATATGCTGGCCAACCTCCAACCTGGCAACCACCGCACCCACAACAGCCCATGCATCAGCCGCCGATACAGCCCAAACCGAAACCACCGCCTCCGCCAGACATCATGGACGAGCCCCTGACGCTCTCTCTCCCGTCGCCCTCGAACATACCCCCACCCCCTATCCCGCCCAACCCAGAAAAGGACGCCCTACTGCGCCAACTCGCCTCGACCCTCTACACGCTCCGCATGCGCGCGCGCCAGCAAAACGAGTCCTCCCTGGCCGGCCTAACAGCCCAGCGCAACGCCATGCTCGCCGCCGCGCAGAACCTGCAATCGGACGCCAGCAATCTGGCGCCCCTATCCGCCATGCTGAGCTCCAACACGGCGGTCCTGCAGTCCTCGCTCCACGAGGCCGACCGCGTCATCTCCAACTCACGCACCCAGACGCCGCCCGGCATCGACGAGCTCTTGGTGGCCCCCACGGTCGTCGGCAACCAACTCTACGACGTCGTAGCCGAGGAGCGTACCCTCGGCGACACCATCTTCATGCTGGGCCGCGCCGTCGAGCGCGGCCGCGTCGCCCCCGCCGTCTTCGCCAAGACGGTCCGCAGCCTGGCGCGCGAGCAGTACCTCAAGAAGGCGCTGGCGAGGAAGATTGGAAAGGGGATGGGGCTCGTTGCGTAAGTACCTAGTTTTGCGTACTATGGACGGAACAAGAGTACCTATGGAAAGACGCAAGCAACTTTCATCGTTCGTACGTTACAACGGCCTGGTTGTCGTTGTCCAAAACATGCATACCTACATAGCATTCGGGTGGAAATCAACAAACACCCAGACGCACAAAAAATGGATGGATCGATATAAGTGACGTCTGATGTAGCACGACGATATTTAATAAGTACGAAGTCAATGACAACTTACATTTGATGATCACTAAATAGGCAAGATCCGCGACAGTTGCGAATGTACACTTGTGCTCTAATGGATAATAGTGAATAGCAAGACGTAAAGGATGCGTGGTTCGATTATGGTACCTCTGTTACTTGATGTGTCCTCGCTCACGTTCTAACAACAGGTTTGAAGCAGTGCTCCGATTACCCGGCTCCTGTATATACTCTATTCCTCACCTTCCACCTCTATAACTTCGGTAATCCAGCTAACCCTCGCCACATATCCAATACTCCCACTCCTCCACCCAGGCTCATGTGTCTTTGAGGATAATGTTTCTATACCATAGCTCCAAGGAGAAGTAGTGATGTCTTCAGTTTATCGTTTTTCAATGTTTGTGCTCCATATCTCAAACGTGCCGCTGTTCCAGAGCACCGACTCAACAGAATCTTCTGCAACTTCCCCTACGTCGACTGGCCGTGCTACTTTCAACAGCGACATTGTGGTGATGCTGGCTGGTATCACCAGCACGAGCTTTTGGCATCGATTCTAAGTCATAAGTGCCATCTTGTCCCATGGCTTGTGTTAAATCCTACGGTTAGTCTTCATTTGCCATCTTGCCAATGTCGTGCTTTGTATGGGCTACATGTACTTACCACCGCCTCCCTGACCAGGAAGATTGGCCTTCTCATTTTGCTTGACCGGGTTGGCTCTTGGGGTAGAGTCCCCCTCACCATCAGTGTTGCCGATTCCCCTTTTCTTTCTGCTGCTACTGCCGGCAGCCGCGCCATGACGGCCGCCACCACCTCCCCTCCTACAAGACTGTGGCCACTCTGGTTCCCGCTGACGATTCGCAGCAGGCTCGTGCTCTTCTCCTTGTACATATTCACAATCTTCTTGACCTGACCCGGCCTCTGAGGCTTGGGCTGATGAAGTTCATCGACCTTGGCCTGTCGTACCATGAAGCCCGACGCCGTGATCTTGCCCCAAGAGCGCTCCCTTTGCTTCTTCTTCCTGTCGCTACTACCTTCATCCGCCTCACTCTGGCTGTCGACCTCGAGAGTGTTAGGATGCGGCGTGGGCTTCCTGCCCCTGGCGTTCTTGTGCGAAGAGCCTAGCGATACGAAGCGCCTGCTTTGCTTGCCCTTTTCTCGGGCTTTCGATTCCCTGGCGGCCGACTTTGCGGCAGCCTTGCTCTCCCGCTCCTTTTCCTTCGAGGCCTTCTTCGCATCCTTGGCTGTCTTCTTGGCCAGCTGCTCACTGGTGGGCAAGGTAGACACCGGCGCTAACGGTGCTCCCTCATTTGTCGGCGATGGATGCATCTGCAGATCCTCGGACTCGATATTGTGATTCGGGTTGGAGAACAGTTGGACATCGCCGTCTCGGCTCGGCTTGCTTTCTACTAAGCCATCCAGTCCAATGTTGTATCCCTCACTGCTTCTGTTGCTACCACTGGTAAAGCGTTTTATGGCTGCACGACTCTTGCGCGCCGCGTATAACGGCAACAGGTATTTGGGCGTGCGAGCAGCCGGTGAGGGTCTCGCACGAGATAGATATGATGAATGCGATTTCAGCTCAGCTATCATGGCCTCGTGGCTAGCTTCGCTCGAGTACTCGCGATAATGGGTTGGGGTGTTATGTGGAGCGGCCAGAGAGAGGTGAAAAGGGGTTGACATACGTTGGAGCGAGAAGCCAAAAGAATTATCTCTATGGGTTGAAAGCGATGTTTCGAGATCGCTTCTACCACGATACAGCACGTTAGAAGTGTCATTTCCGCCGTCTGTCGATATATTCAATGAACTCGATATGCGCCGCCAGGTGCTCGCGCCTCGTTCTCGCAACCACTGACCGTTCTTGACCTTGGAGGGAACCCTTCGTGGCGAGGATGCTTTGAAAGCGGCGTGCAGATTCGCATCATGTGATTTCGCCCGGCCATATGCAAGACCTTTTGGATTGGAAGATACCTGGAGATGCTCAAAGTGTTTAATGCGTCGTTTTAGTGGCGAATCCTCTTGCTCAGTTTCAGTTTCGGTATCTTCCGACATGTGAAAATGTGCCCTCGGCTTGCTCGATGACATCCGAGTCTCTTCGCCGGCTGTCGTTACTGGTGGTGCACCTTCGGGTGACTTGGTGGGATTTTGGTCATGGGAGAACCTGCACGAGAAATCATCCAAAGTGATTTCGGTGGTAAGCTCAGGTGCCGACTCATTGGATGATGTGGTGTATTCAGCAAGATCGTGGTTTCTGGTGGCATCTCCTGACCCTATACTCGGCATCGTGGATCGTTGACGACGCGCGAATGTCATGAACCCCGTTGGCGATGATCCTCTGAGAGACGGTCGATCGAACAGCCGGCGCAGATCGGCCACCTTAGCCGTGCGCCTCGTCGTGGGGTCCGACTTGGAGTTCGGTCTGGAGATTGGACGGACTTCTACTGGGATAGCCTGGGTGAATGTCGTGTTAAAGACGTTGCTTCCTTCTGAAGAGCTTGTAGCAGCCTGTTGCCTGTGTGACATCTGCTTAGTTTGAACATGTCGCGGTTGTCCGTCGCCACAGCACAGAAGGTCATTCTCGTCATCAGATTTGTGTGTCACGCATACGTGGTCTAGGAGGGGGAAAGGCAATTGCACTTTCTTCGCCTTGACAGTTTCAGCTGCTACCCAAACTCCAGGGTCACCAGGTCCCTTAGTGGAGCATGAAGTGACCGAAGAGAGCTCCATGGTCTTTGACTTGGTCAGCATTGCTTGTCGTTGGCGAGAGCCTTTGCTCGTCGGTATACCAGTAGCAGGGGTACGAAGAACCCGGGCGGGATAGGTTGGTGTTCTTGAAAACCCATCAGCCGGTTGCTGTTTCAAAAGTTCAGGTTGTGATTTGTGACGTGCGCTAGGAGGCATGTTAAGTGTCTTTGACGACTCCTGAGCTGGCACTCCCGATGTTGCCATCTTCATCGTAGGCCCAGAATCAGCGGAAATCGACTTTTCCCTGTTTGAAGATCCTGATTGTTGAATGGAAACATTCATACTCCTTCTCCCCTTCGTCGGGGTCTGTTGCAATGCTTGGGAGCCATTGACGTGGGACTTTTTGCTCGAAAGATTTTCGGAGATCTGCAACACTTGGCTTTCCGTCGCAACCAGTCTTTGCCTCTGGACACCTTTCAGCAACATGAGCATCTATTGAGTTCGGTGCTTCTTCACTCGAGGCAGATGGCCCGCATAAAGCTGCAATCGCACTGCGGAAATATCTTGGGGACTTTGGTCGTATAGGCGAAGCCTTCTTGGCGGATCTGGATGTTGGTAGCCGACGTGGCGACGTCCCAACAAGCTTCACGTCTGGTTGGCTCACTCTGAACGCTGCAGGGTCCAGAAGTGACTTTGGGGACTTGAACGCCGAATCTGGACAGCATCGTCAGTCTACCGATTGCAAATAGAACGTGAGTGACGTTTTCTGTAGTGTTCATACATTCTTCACTCTCAAACAGTCTTCTTCGATCAGCGACCAGCCTCGGATCCTACCCGGACTGCCTGGATACAGGGGAGACAGCGCTCTTCTCACGAAGTCCCTTGCCGGCTTGAGAACGCTTGGATTGTGAGGTCAGAATCTCTGGACGTTTCTCGCTTTCGGCCAGATTGTAGGTTTGCTTTGGTGGGGTGGCCGGTGCCGGATCATTGATGTTTGTGGCAGTTCTCGAGTCTGCGATCGGTGGAAGATTCGATCGACGTATGGGTATCCCTGGGCGAGTTGTCAATGGCGATATGTCCGACGAATCCTCAGCTGTGCTAGTCTTTTCGTGTGACGACGTTGAATGCTCCAACGCTCGTCGTGGCACGGTCGACGCTTCGGGTGGCGGCAAATGATGGGAGTCTGGCTCGGCATCCGGCTTGTTCTTCGGATGTTGAGGAAGCCAAGGAACCTCCTCGTCGGCATTGTTCACTGCATCGAGAATCTCGAATTTGGATACCAGAGAGTCAAGCTTGTTGGACGCGACACGCCGATGGCTTAAGGATCCAGGATGGACACGATTCGACGGGGGAGTCGCGGGCACTTCCTGCGAGTTTGGCGATGCATGATGCTCATACGTTCCCCAGAACTCTCGGTCATTGGCGTCATCAGACCCTTTGCTCTTACGGTCTGGGATGCGGAGTGGTGCCGGTTTCAGGCCGGGTGGTGGTGGGCTGTCGAAGAGGACCGGCGAACTTGCGACCGAGCTTGACGCCATTTGGCAATGTGAGGATGCAGAGCAGATAAGATGAAGAAAACCAAAAGAACCAAAAGCCCTGGAGTCGCTCTGGGAGAAGACGTGATGGGGAAACGGGTGCAATGATATGTCACGATCGACCCATGTAACACATACCAATTGCTGATATACGAAGTTGCGTCCAGATCATGACCAGAGTTCCTTTCATGCCAGGTTGGAAAGATGGTGGATCTCATCGTACCTTCCCTTCGAGACAGGAGATATACCGCTTTTGTGGCATGCCTTTTAGTAGTCGTATGACCTTGATATAAGTAGAAGGCAGGAGCGACTGGTAGATTCCGACAACCATGTCGCAAAAGACAAAAAAAGTCCTTAAAGATGTGTCTGATCAAATGTGATTGATCGAACCTTGAACAAGAAAGGAGGCGATCAGATGGCAATTCAACAAATTGGAGACATGACAGTCAATTAGGACTCGGGTATCTCGCTTCTAAATATTAATGAATTACATGGGTATCTCGAAAACCAAATGCGCTAACCGTATATCTTGCCGCGTATAATATATTCCTTGCAACCAACATCATCTCGGTCTCGCAGCCTCGACATCATCCATGTTAATACTCGGAGGGTATATGGGAGCATGAGAGCTCTGGGACTGTATATAACCACCATCTGACTCAGCCGAGTCCGAGGTTTCCAGCTGTCCTTGCTGTTGTTGATGATCAGCGAACACCACCGAACTGCGATCCTGCTGGCTACCACTCCCAACCATGGCTGTATTATCACGACTCGAGCGGGCGCGTAGTGCCGCTGCGGCGCGAATGGAGCGAGACCGAGAAGCACCAGCAGTAACAAAGCTGTCCTCGTCAGCCATCATGAAGCTCCTCGGCACGCTGTCATCCTCGTTGTGACTCTTGGTGTTCCCATGTGATTGGTTATGCATTGGCACATTGGCGAAGAGCGATATGCGCCGCGACGGGTTCCGCGACGAAGGGCCGCGGTACCGAGCAATGAGCCCGATGAGCGGCAGGCCCACCACGACGAAGGTTTGGACCCATGATCCCGCGTCAAAGGGTAGGACTCGGGTACCGCTGAGCCCCGCGGCGATGTCTAGACCGGCGAAGACACCTGCACAGGGGTGAGACACAGTTTTTGATTAACAAAACGTTCTGGTACTTTTTTGTTGTCTCATTTGAGAAACACGGAATGTGACTCTTTACTTACTTGGCAGAACCATCAGTATTCCGTTCCCAATTGTAAGTATCTCCAACGAAGTAAGCCCCCTTCCGGACCTGTGCAGCAGACCCCTAGTGATCTTCAGGTGCGTGGTGAGGTTCAGGAAGAAGATGCCGCAAAAGTAGAAAATCGACACGGCCCCCATGACCGTGGCCGCCTGGCCCACGGTGTCGAGCTGGATAGGCAACGTGGCCCGGGCGAGTAGTGCGGCAGTATAGTGAGCGACCCAGACGCTCTTGAGGGCGACGGTAGCGACAGCGATCAGCACGGCCGAGGCCTTGACGAGGGCCTCCTGCCAGACGGCCGATGACCAGTAGGTCTCAACGAGGTTCCAGGTCTGCATGATAAGGGCAAGCTCGATGAGGGCGAATTGGATCGGGTTGAACGAGTTGGCCACAATGTGTACGTAATAGTCCGAAGGGCTCAGCAGCGTCGGGTCATGGGACCAGCTAACGTAGAACTCCGAAAGAGGGCCTGGAAAATACAGCAGGAACAGCGTGAGGCGCGTGACAGCAACGGCGAGCGAAAGTAGGTGGACGAGGTGCACGCACTTGCGCATGCGGTGCATGGGGACCAGAGTGAGGGAAACCAGCAGGGTCATGAGGCAGAGGCCCAGTTGTACGCCATAACTGATACAGATGTTGGCGAGCCGCACGCGCCGGGCATCGATCTCGGCCATCCAGACGGGCATGTTGACGACGCCATCGTTGCCCGCGATGAAGAAGGTCTGGTTCTTGGGGTCCATTGTGATGCTGATGATGGCGGACGTGGAAATCAATCGAGGGCATCAGATGTCAACACCGGAGTGATGCCGTCCATGACAGACTGGATGGAGATGTGTGTTGGTGTGCGCATCGTGCAGCTAGCAAGCTTCAGCAGCAGCAAGTGAGAGGGAGAGGCAAACCGGGACCAAGCTCTTTCACGGGGGATGGACACCGCCAGGCTTTTGTTTCCGACATATCGGGAAAATTCCTGGTCCAGCATTAGCTCGTTGGCGCAGCCACCGCCCGTGTCTCACTCGCTGATCGCAGGACGGAAACGGACAAGGAAAAAGGAATGCAGCCAATCTCGGCTGCTTGAGGGCCAAGAAAGGGAAATTGAGAGCTGAGTGGCGGTCCCCGTCCCGGCCACCTCAGCTGTGCGGCCGCAACAAGGGTGGCTTTCTTGGCTGTTTGGGTGTTCCTCGCATCGATTGCATTGATCTCATCTATTTGAGCCAGCACTTCGCGCGTGTTGCTTCGTTCTTCTTTCAGCTGTACGTACAACAAACCTTATAATCAGCACAAAAATAAACACCATCCGCCATGTATCTCGGCCACATCCTAAACGCGGATGGCGGGCGATACGGGAGGAGGCCGCCCCTGGAGTCATGTAGATTGATGGATTGATCGTGTGGCTGTCGGCCATCCCCAAGTTGGTGGGATGGTGGTACAAACCTGCAGCTGAAATGTTTGCTTGAAGTCAATTTACACTTAGAGATAAGCGCCCTTTTATTTTAGGACGAGACGGATCACAGATCCCGGTCACACTCAAGTCAAGTCCCGACCGGCAAATGATGGATAGTTCGCATTCACAGACTCATCTTGCGAACTAATGATATTCGGCTTCGACGTAACTCGTTTACCGCCATGCAGCCTGCCGCTAACACCCCGAGATTCTGCGCTCTAGACCAAAATTGACGCAGCAAGAAACGCCATCCCATATGCTATACATCAATACGACACGACGTGATTCCACGCCAAGGTTTTTTTTTCGTTCCACAACTCTTGCACTTGAAGACTCATCAACGCAAGGTCGCTGTAAAATTAGTAATTCTCTTCCCCAAAGCCCAATCTAGATTTCTTGAGCAACTAGTGATCACCTGCAACATCCCTCTATCGGACGGACACTCCCGAGCGATCGGTAAACATGCGACTGGCAATGTTCATAGACTGCAACTCCTGGAATAGCAGCTTGGCAGCATAAGGGATCTGGATCTGTGCAATCTTCGTCTTGTTCTTGCACGGTCGGCACTCAAACGTCTGATTGTGCAATTGTCTAAGATGTACGAGTTAGCAGTAGTTCAGACAGGGAAATCGTCATATACAGTTACTTACGCAATAGGGGTCATCAATCCGCAGATCTCGCAGATGTGGACTCTGAAAGCATCCGAAACCTCGAAGAGACGCTCTTTCAGGAAAGCAGCGGCACCATGCGCAATCATACAATCACGCTCCATTTCTCCGAAACGCAGACCGCCATCTCTCGCACGACCCTCGACGGGCTGTCGAGTCATGATCTGAACCGGACCACGGGCACGCGCGTGAATCTTGTCGTCCACCATGTGACGCAGACGCTGGTAATACGTAGGGCCGAAGAAGACTTGCGATCGCAGCTTCTTTCCGGTATGCCCGTGATACATGATCTCGAAACCACGCGACTGGTATCCGTGTTCACGCAGCAGGTTGGAGACGGAATCAACCGTGACATCCGTGAATGGAGTAGCGTCACCTTCCATACCCTTCAGCGTAGCGACCTTACTCAGAAGACACTCGATCAAATGGGCAATTGTCATACGGGAAGGAATGGCGTGGGGGTTGATGATGATATCGGGCACCATACCCTCGCGGGTGAAAGGCATATCCTCTTGACGGTAAGTGACACCAATAGTACCCTTCTGACCGTGACGAGAGGCAAATTTGTCACCGATTTGCGGAATCTTGGTAGTTCGCACACGAACCTTGACGTAACGAAGTCCGTCAGCGTTCGTGGTGACTACAACCGAGTCAATAATACCACTTTCGGTACTCCTGAGTGGTGTCGAAGCATCACGCTTCATATGCATCTTAGTGCGTTGACCCATCTCTTCGTTCTCGGGGTTGATCGGACACGTCTTGCCCATGATGATATCTTCACCCGAGACACGAATGCCAGGAGCGATGATACCATCGTCGTCCAGCTTGTCGTACGTGCCGTGCTTCAGGCGTAACGTATCACTGCGGAAGGGCTTCTCAAACTTCTCAATGGCGTTGATACCAATGCGCTTCTCGGAGTCGCTGTAGGAACGGAAGAACAAACTTCGGAAAAGACCACGGTCGATACTGCTTTGGTTCATAATGACGGAATCTTCCTGGTTGTAACCAGAGTAACAAGCAATGGCGACAATGGCGTTTTGACCGGCGGGAAGCTCACGGAACTTCAAGAACTCCATGGATCGAGTAGTACCCAGCGGCTTTTGAGGATAGTACAGAATGTTGGCCATTGTATCCATGCGACGAGAGTAGTTAGTAAGGAAGAAACCCATGGCTTGTTTACCCATGGCAGATTGGTAGGTATTACGCGGTGACTAATTCGTACATTAGCAACTGTCAGGTCATAGTTGAGGCATAAAATGCATACCTGATTGTGATCGGGGAAGGGAATGATACTGGCGCAAATACCCAGGAGCATACTGGGGTGAATCTCGCAATGTGTATACATGTGTGTGGTGGGGTTCAACTTCGTCTTCAGCCGCTTGTTGGGGTCGTCGGCGTTGTCCTCGTCCACAGCATGTCCAGCCTTGGCCAAACGGTAAGTCTCCAGGTCCTCGGGTGTCATGCAGATCATGGCCGTTTCTTCCTCTTCAGCATCCAGATACTCAATGGCACCTTCGTTCACCAGACCTTCCCAGCCGAAGAACTCGCCACTGTCGGCCTCCAGGCTTGCATCAGCCTCAAGCCGGCGAACCATGTCCTTGCTCAGCACAAGGGTTCCCTTTTCAATGTTACGATCGGGGTCGTCTTCTTGTTCGACCACGAATACGGGCCGCATGACACGGCCAGCATCGGAGAAGATTTTGAATTCTCTGTCGCGGATATCGCGAACCAGGGACACCTCAGCAGGGATTTGGTTCGTGCGCCGGAGCTGCTGCACATCACGGACGAGCGACTTGGGGTCTTGGTGCACACCAATCCAGGAACCGTTCAGGAAAATCTTTGTCGCATTAGGGTATCTGGTGGCATCATACTCCTCCAGAACCTCCATGTTACGCGTGATCATGTAATCGATGATTGGTTCCGTCGAGGTTCCCACACTGATGGAGCACATGAGAGACAGGTTCTTCACAAGACCACAGGCCTGGCCTTCGGGCGTTTCTGCCGGACAGACCAAGCCCCAATGGGTGTTATGAAGCTGGCGGGGCTTCGCGAGCTTGCCATCTCGTCCAACAGGTGTATTGGTGCGTCGCAAATGCGATAGGGTTGAAGAGAAGGTGTATCTGTTCAAGACTTGAGATACACCAGCGGTAGAACTCATAGCCTTCTTTTGATCACCCCAGTTACCCGTTGCCAGAGAGTATTTTAGACCATTGGTAACGATGGTGTGCTTGATACCTGCTTGAAGCGAGAATTCGCGGTTTTGTTCCACACAACGCTTCAGGTTCATCGTAATCTCCTGGGTCAAACGGCGAACAATGTTTCGGAACAGTTTACCAAGAAGCGGTCCAGCGAGATCCAGACGCTTCTTGCCAAAATGATCACGATCGTCCATATCACGTCGGCCGAGGGCACATTGGAGAAGCTTGTGGACCATATAACCCAGGAAGAAAGCCTTGCGGGTTTCGCAGCCTTCCGTCTGGGAAATATGGGGCAACATCTCCTTCTGGAGGATATCTCGCGCAGCTCGCACACGACGATCCCTGGTCATACCAGTAGTCTGGTTACCACGCTTGCCAATGTAATCCAAGGCGACTTCCCTATCCTGAATACAGAATGCTTCCTCAATACAAGGCCGCAGCATTTCCAGCATTTGACTGTCATTGCGGTCGTAACAAATCTGGTTCAGGATGTCCTCGTCGGAGACAACACCCAGTGCGCGGAAGACAATAGCAATTGGCAAGTCCGACTTGACGTAGGGGAGCGTTGTGTGAATGGTTGAGCCATAGCCTCCTCTGGACGAGTCGCCTTTGGTGTAGAGCTTCAACATCAGCGACGAAATCAGTCGCGAACCCTTCTCCAGCGCGCTTCGAATCTCGGCAGTGTACGAGAAAGGACTGGGCTGCGCCTTCTTGAAGACTTGCACAATATTGGCAGCCGAACGTTCTTGCGCAATCAGGACCTTTTCACTGCCGTTGATGATGAAGTAGCCACCTTGATCGTAGGGACACTCGTTCAGCATGAACAAGTCCTCCTCAGTTTCACGACTCAAGTGGCAGGCCTTGGATTTGACCATGACGGGCATCTTTCCAATGAAAATCATGTCGGGGTCTTCCTGATCCCTCTGCTTCTCGGGCCTGGGCACTTCCTCGTCTTCCCAGACCAAGCGCGTAGGGTGTTCCTGCGTGCGCGCATACTCGTTCTGCTGCTCTTCGTCCATCTCGTTTAGAGGAACCGGCTCCTCGACACAAATCTGCCGCTTTTGGGTGATTCTAACATAAAGCGGACTGGAGTATGTCAAGTTTCGGTCGCGGCACTCGTACGGAAGTAAGGGTGCCATTTGACCTTCACCCTCTCGGTGAATCGGCTTGAGAGATGGCGATGTTGCCCAGCTTGATTTCCCATCGTCGAACGGCGATTGCGCGTTCCGGATCACTCGGGTTGTTCTGGTCTAAATGAATGGTCGAGTACTCCTCGATGAGTTCTTGGACTGTGGTATCCTGGAAATCGTTGAACGAATCGATCTGCTGAGAAACGAGGCCCTTGGTATCGAAATAAGAAGAAATGACGGTCCAGCAGTCCTCTGGCGTGATGCCATCGTTCTCGTATTCGTCGTCCTCGTACTCGTACTCATGGTCGTCACCGTAATCCATGTTGGCGGTCTAGTTGATCAATGCTTCGATGAGGATTGTGGAATGGCTAGGACTGAATGTGTTGATGTTGATGGCGAAGAGAAGAGAAAAAAAGAGATCGGCGGAATCAGCGCAACTGCACTTGACTCTAAATTAAGGCCTAATATGTTGTCCTGATTAATCGGCTGTCCTGTTTATTCGTATAGAGACAGGAAAGACGCGAGATTCTATGCGATTTGTTGGGTGTTGATCGATCGGTCGCGTCGAGTCGAAAGTGGCAACGCCCTTTCATGGGCGACCTAGGTTCAAGCAACGGTCTGCCCTTTGTCAAGGTCAGCGCGGTGCACTCTCAATAATCACCCAGACATCAGTATTCCCGGTTTGCGACGCACCCTGAGATACAATCGAGTCACAGTCGGCAATTGTGCGATGCTGTTTCTCAGATCAACACGACGGCGTAGGTGAGGATGGTTGAAGGAATGTGTTCATGGAATTTTTGGGACCTCCTAAGGCTGGAAAGAGGCTGAACATGGGCGAGCATTTACTGGAAGCAGACCCAGGCATGACACTAGGCCGCTATAGGATTAGCGGTATACAAGCGTTGTCCCACCAATCACATGACAGCTGGAATTGCTCAGAAGTTCTCCAAGTTGCTGAATCAGCTCGCAAGTGCTCAAGCCACAATCTGTGGGGTGCACTTATATGTGGCTAGGACAGGCCTGGCACAGTGTGGCTCGTTCGACCCGGACATCTCGCCTTGAAGAATTGTCCGTCGAGGCGCACCTTAGTGAAACCCACTGATCAAGCCGCGGCGTTCCTAAGAATCGACTTCCTGCCTAAAATGATGCCTCCTAATTCAATCGCTTTGTACTACAGCTGAGGGGTGGTTTCTCAACTCTAGGCAGATGTGACACTAGCCCAAGGCACCAGCTAGGAATGACAGCTTTCGGAAAAGCCGAATGACACCCGAGTCCGCAGTCAGCAGCAAGGTACTGACTGTTATATAAGACTTCCATGATGATGATTTAATAATAGGTGTTGGTTCGATATTCTCCTTCCCCAACTTTACATTACTTCCGCCCTCCCTGTAAGCCGCCTCGTAATAACAGATCAGTCATCAAAGCCCACCATGACATCCTCGGCATTCTCAAAGGTCACTTTCGACCACGTCGGAATTGTCTGCTCCAGCGAGGTGTTCGAGGACGAGATCAAGTTTCTGAATGCTTGTCTGGCGCCGCTGGGCATCAAGGAACATTTCCGAATCGCGCCCTTGGTCTCTGCCATGGGCAGCAACCCACAGAAGCCGGACTTTTGGGTCTCTGCAGTCGTGAAAGGCGCAGAGATTAAGCAAACCACAACTCCCATCCACATCGGTTTCCGGGCTGACGGTATGACCATCTAGGCAACTTCAATACCTACTCAGAAGTTGTAAAAGACTAATCCTTGCATAGATCGTTCACAAGTGGATGAGTTCCACAAGCTTGGCCTTGCCGCAGGAGGAAAAGACAAGTATGTAACCCAACAAGCCCATGCACCATGAGGTCGAGATACTGATATCGAACCGACAGTGGAGCTCCAGGTATCCGAGAGCAATACCATCCAGGCTACTATGGTGGTTTCCTCACCAGCCCAGCCGGCAACAATATCGAGGTTGTCCATCACGACTTCTCGTCGTTGCAAGCAAAGGACTGAGCCAACTATCATATTGCTGCTAATACTGAAACACAACTGTAGAGAAATTGATGGTTTGACTGACCGACGTAACAAACATCTGGGGAATGTAAACAACGCAGTCTGTACTGTAGATAGGTTCAGTCGTCAGTAAAGCAGTCAATGAATAAGGTTCTTAGCTTCGAGCCCGAGCCACAATTGCGCATGTGGCGAGCGATCTTTTTAGGTCTTCCAGCTTATCCTTGTACCCCAGGCTTAAATTGAAGAGCCTAGGTACATGCTCGCTAGGATCCGGATACCGCAAGCAGCATCTACCAACCAGAAGGTTGTGCACGGGCTCTCATTCTCATTCTACAGTCCCGTCAAGCAAAACTCTCATCGGAATCTGAACAATTCTTGAGATCAAAACCACCAACGCTTCGCTGACTTGCTACTGGGTCATATCGCCTAGTGCTAAAGAGCCATGAGGATACTCTTGCGGCCTCCGCCGCCTTTCAGGGCGGCACGAGCCTTCCGAGCAGCTGCACCAAGACCTCCCGCGTTCACACGCCGTCAATTCCGCACCGGCTCAGCCCCGAGGATCAACTACACGCCACCGCAGAACCCTTATATGCACCCGCCGCCGAAGCCATGGCGCCACCGGTTCCGTGACATGGCCATCGGGTCCGCGCTCACCTTTGCCGGCTACTTCGGATACGTCTACTGGGAGTACCGCCAGATGGCCAAGGAGATGGCCGAGCTCGAGGAGATGCAGAAGGAGGACACCAAGTTCAAGGAGCGTATCCAGGCCGCGCGCATCGCCGGGGACGAGGACGCGCTCCGGGACCTCACGTTCCAGCGCCAACGGCACGTCATTAAGACCTTCCCCCACGACACGGTCAGCGAGTTTGGTCCCTTGCCTAGCTACCCTCTGGGCGACGACAACTGCGGCAAGGACTTGGTCCCCGAGAGCGACACGCTCGTCATCATCGAGAAGGACCCGGACACCAAGCAGATCTCAACGGTGCTGATTGCTGCTAATTTGCATGTGCCCGACATGCAATCTTCTACCGGTACTGTCGTCGTCGACCCGTCAGGAACTATGCCGCCATTCACAAGCAAACGAGAGCCCAGCTACGAGCCCCAGGATGAGAAGCTAAGAGAGCTTTTCAAGCGTTTTGAGTACCAGGCGCACTTCTGGGCCCGAAGGGGCGAGCTCAACGAAGACGGGGAATGTGCGGTCGCATTTGCCTTGCAAGATGCTGACAAGGTCTTCCTCTTCACCTTCCGAGACGGCTTCAGGACACTTCAAATCGCCCACCACATGATGCCAGTGGGAGAATAGGCAGGGAACTAGCCCAATTATATGGCTGGTAGGGTTGGTTAGGACGAGCTTGTATAACATCTGTACTAATTATTGCCTGGCGTCGCGGCGTTGCTGGCTCTGCTCACACTTCAAGGGCCTACCAACAAGCTGCTTGGCGTTCCTGGTATTCGGAGATCAAAGGCGACGACAAGAAGACGATAGACTTGTAAATTTATAATCACCCCAGAAACTGGACATGATGTTATATTGGGTGAAAAGCCCTGGCCCCTGATTCTCCCGCAATAACTACACATGCAAAAGTGGCACCATGCAAGATACATATGTACCCCATACCCCATGAACCCCCGCAGTCTATCTTTACTCAACTCCGCAGGAGTGCAGACTTGCACACGTCACTGCGTTGCAGTTGTAAACTGGGCATAAAAACATGTTACACGGGCATCGCAAGTAAAATATCTCACCAGAAAAAAAAAGGCAATCCCGAGACTCCTAATGTCAATCTTCAAGAATGCAACAACATGACTTAATTCACCATGGTGGCCTACGTATTTCCAAAGTTTGAAGATCTGCCACCGGTTCCCGATGCACCACAAGGGTGCCTCTGGGGCTTCTATGACAGGGACGGCCAAAAAGATGAGATTGGGTCGATCAACCTGCTGACACCCGAAGTGGTCAAAGAGGCCAGCGGCGAGATCCAGACTGGCAAACATGTGCAGTTGGACTGGCCTCTCGACTCCCTCAAGTTTCCAACTTGGGGTCGCAAGATATGTAAGTTTGGCTGTCACTTCGAATCAATAGTCTATATCCATGTACCGTTACTAAACAATGGCAATATAGTGGACCACCGGCTGCTCGACATGTCCCAGACCGAACAGAAGAGCTATGCTTTCGACGACGAGATCTCGATCAACACCCAAGCTTGCTCGCAGTGGGATAGTCTCAGACACGTAAAACTTCCATTCTTTATCTCAGTGCAAAATTTGATTCGATCCCATGTGCTGATGAACGCCGAAAGTGGTCAGCCTCAGAGCAACATCTGTTCTACAACGGCTTGACCTATGGAGAAGCCAGAGAATCCAAGAAAAGGGGCATCCACAGTACGTCACCCAATCTACATCTACTACTCCCCCTTCGGCGGTGGCTAACTCGTATGCAGACTTCTGTGACCGCGGTGGCATTGTAGGACGTGGCGTCCTCATCGACATGGTAAGTATGTCCAAACGCCGAAGATCTACCCTGCACCATCCCTCCCTTACCTTCTTCTTACGTAGGTGCGATATTGGGCGAAGATCGGCCAAGCCGCACCCGATCCCTGGGGCAGCTACGAGATCACCGCCGACGAATTGGACGCCGCCCTAGCCGACCAGCACGGGACCCAGACCAAGCAGGGCGACATCCTGCTCGTGCGCACCGGCTACGTCCAGCGCCACGACGCGGCCAGCGACCCGGAGCGACAAGAGGGGACCCAGGCCAATTTCCGCTCCATTGGCCTCGCGCCCCGCGAGTCCATGCTCCGCTGGCTGTACGACCGCCACTTCGCCGCCGTCGTCGCCGACAACGTCGCGGTTGAGGCGCTGCCCTCGCCGCCCGACAACGACTACCCTTCGCTCCTCCTGCACGACTGGCTGTTGGTCTGGTGGGGGACCCCGCTGGGCGAGCTCTGGAACCTCGAGGGGCTCGGCGAAGCGTGCAGCGAGCTCGGGCGCTGGACGTTCTTCCTCACCAGTGCGCCACTGAACATCACCGGAGGGGCCGCAAGTCCTCCCGGTGCTATTGCTATCTTCTGATAGGGCCAGATCTTAGAGTGCACTGCAGGAGACGAGAAATAGCGTCAAAGGCGATTGGTTACTTAACCCCCTTGCTTGATGATGATGGTATACGCCCTGCAGACGCCGAGTTGCTTAGATCGGAGATTTTCTATAGGCATACTAATCACTATCTCTTCAAGAACGTACACATATTGTCTTACATGTGAGTTGACGTGTAGTTGCATACCATGGTTGAAGCTGGGGAGGGAGATCACTGCATACATCAGCATGCACGCACGCACGCAAGGAGGCAGTCGGCGATTTCTACCACATTGTCTTAGATGTGACGTTGATAATCCGCAGCCACCATCTGGGCAGCTGAAACAATTCCGAGATCGACCTTTCCCCTCCTTGTCCTACCCCTGAGCAAAGGTACCCCCAGCCAACGTGTCTCATCCTCCAACCAATACACGTCGAGGTGCATAGAACGTGCTTCGCATTTTCCTTCCTTATTAAAGAGTATACAAAAAGATATGAGGGGATTGAGAACAAACGTAGACCAATAATTCACCTCCAAACGAGCGGCCATTGCCCAATCAAATCAACTCCCCGATTTACATCTCCGACGGAGCTGGCGTCTTCTTGACCCATACCTCACCGACGGGATCGCCCTCTTCCGCAACACATTCCCACTCTCCCATACCGTACGACTCCGGCGCGCGGCGCATCCCACGCCCACCACCCCCGACGATCAGATTGCCGGGCCTGTATTTGGGATCCAGCTTCATCCGCCGGATGACCGAACCATGAACCCGCGCGGTGTGTGGGATGTCCCTCACCTCGCCACAGGGAAGGGGCCAGCGGATAGGCTTCCACGACCCGTCGGATTGGAGGTCCATTCGACGGAACGGCATGTACTCCATCTATAGATAGTAGTAGATTAGCAGCTTGAAGACAATACCCCAGTCTCGGAATTCCAAGTAAGGGGCGATGGGCTGATTGAGAGACTCACAATCTTCCAGCTCATAACTTGCGTGTAGCTCAGCCCCGAGCCAAACTCCAAGGAGTCGTGAATGAGTGAGACGTGGGCCTGGTGCATCATTTCGTGGAACGGGTGAAGGTGGTATTGGTTCTTCTTCTCATGCCCATTGTCGACGTGGGACCCGCTGAAGTGGCTCCAGTCGGTAGCATCCATGTTCTTTTCTTCCTCGGCACTCTCAGGGCTCGGGCTCGCGGCGTCGATATGGATATCGGGAACCCTCCCGTTACCGCCGTCAGTCTGACCTCCAGAGCTCTGTGGCGGACTGTTGAGGTACTCGTTGTCGAGCGAGGCGGTGCAGTCCAGCTCAACAAGCTTCTCGGGATCGAAATGAAGGCCTACGTGGTCATGTAAGAAGAGTGTAATAACCAAAGCAGGCCGATGACAAAGTGAGTGTAGAGGCAATGATAGCCATTTACTGTCCGCGAGAAAGAACAGACTTACCGGCTTTCTGTGCTTCTCTAATCATGTAGGCCAGAGGCACGTGGCTTGCTGATTTACTGCCGGGTATATACTCCCATCCCTAGAGACTCAATTTAGCGACGATCACGACATAAGAGTCAGCGTCAAAAAGGGTCACATACTCCACCAACATCACCATGGCCACCAGCGAACCTAGTGATATATTAGGAAAAAGTAAGTAGTCGCCGTATGAAGTGGCATGAGAAGGAGCTCACCAAATCTCATCAATGTCCTGACAGTCGTCCTCAGAATCCGACTCGTACTCGAAGTCAACATGGGACGTGGAAGGGGCCTCCGCCGAGCCTCGTGACGTCCTGGACCTCGACCTCGAGTGAGGCCGGTAGGTCCGTTCGGTATCCGGTAGCTTCAACGTGTCCTTGCGCCCTCGTTCCTCGGCGACGGAGTTTCGTGGTTGCTGCTGCGACGGCTGAGACACGGCCAACCTCCTGGTACGGTATCTTTCGTTCGGGGTGTCAGCAGCAGCGCCATTGGTACTAGCATTCTTACCACGCGACACGTTGAATTGAGGACGGTAGTGGTGGCGCTTGTGTTTCTTCTCATTTTCGGCAGCTCCTTGGTAGATCAGATCCTGGCGGAACTTGGCTCGCCGCTCGTCGATACTGACACAATGGCGGATTACCTGAAATATTCAGCACTGTGATGATAGAGTCCCAAGAGCTAATGAATCTGAAAATGTCTTGCCTACCTTCGCGTTCGTCTTCGCTGTGTACGGAAACTTGGACCGCTGCATCCAGGCCGCCTCGAACCTCGGAACCGAGTTGACGGTATCGAAGAGACCAAGGAATCGGATGCGCTTGACGGGCCGGCTAAAAGTCTCGCGGAACCCCTTCATGAAGCGGTACATCTCGCGCTTCTGGGCCACGCCCTCCTCCGAGTTGTCGGTGCGGCGGGCCTGCCAGCGCGAAAAAGCCTTCCACGCGAACACGACCATCTCCTCGTTGCCGTGCGACAAGAGGCCCACGTAGTCGAGCATCTCGGCCAGGAAGCGCGCCACGTAGGCGCCCCTGGAGAACCCGAAGAAGTAGATCTCGTCCCCGGGGCTGTAGAAGCGCATCAGGAACCGGTAGCCGCCCACGACGTGCTGGTCGAAGGAGCTGCCCACGGCCGAGTCCTTCATCTTGAGGTACCAGGACCGGATGCGAGCGGCCGTGCTCGTGTGCGTGAGGGAGCTAGACACGACATAGGTTCCGATCTACAAGGAGGTATAAGCTCCTGACATTGTCAAGCTTTTACAGCAAAATAGAACATATACGTACACTATCATCAGAATTAGCACCTTCAACGGAGAACTTGTCATGTTACTTGGGGGATAGTTACCCTGGTTGATAGTAATGATATTGGTCGCCCGCTGTGCGGTCAAGGCACCTGAAGATTTTCAGGATATTTGAGTCGCTATCGTCTCCATGGAACTTGTTGCCGGTTCCATCGAAACAGAGCACCAGCTTACGAGGCGCCCGTCGAGTCTCTGTGTTGGGGTTCATAATGGGCTGGAACGTAGAGTCCTGTGAGTTGGAACGAAGCCGCCCAGTCTGAGCATTCGGGGCGAGATGCGACTTATCCATCATGGCGAATAGGTCAGTTCCAGCCTTTACACCCTTTCAAGGGCTCTGGTGTAAGTCGGACCAGGTATCTTGTGCGACCCAACACGATATGCGCTGTAATATAGAGACTATTACAAGGCGCCCAGTAAGAATTTAGTCAAGTGTGTAAGTTTGTTCGTCGTACGGTTGCATGACAGATTTGGCACGGTATTCTTGATACTTGTCAATGCCACCACCACTCACAGGCGACAGAAGTTGCATGCCGCCGTATCCTTGACGGGAAGACCGTCCACTGGCTTAGTCCCCTTCTGTATGCATGAACCTCGTCGTCCAAGGTAGATCCGACGCGGGCTGCCATGTCTCGGAATAGTGTGGATTCGCGATCGACGCACAGCATCCTGAAGGCTAGCAAAAGCCACCGAGCGAGCTAATATCATAACGGTAGCCCGTCGAGCTAATCACAACTTTAGTATCTTGAATATTGGATATGCCGCCGTGGTCGATGTGGTTACCTGTGGCGAGCCGGGATTGCCGTCTTCTTCACGAGCTACTGGAAGGGCTCTAGTTGCCGTTTTGGGGCCTTCATGGGATTACTGGCCTTGGCGAGGTATAGTATCGTCAAACCTTACAGCCTGTACAATGCTTGAGCCGTTATAGTGCGATATCGAGATTGACCTCAAGCGGTAGAGTGGCTTAATCCAACATTCCTCCCGCTGCTCCAGTGATGCAGAACCAACCCCCCAATACTTCTGATCTTCCTAACCCGCAATTCTAATTCGCGGGCTGTGTCTGTGCCAGAAGCTGGCTCATGATTTGCCAGTTGGTGGCTGGCTTATCACGGCCGCATTAGGGGTCAATAGCTTCGGTAGCTGTTGGAGGCTTTTTCTTGTTAGCGTGTCCCAGCCGCCCGTTCTTGTCGCCGCAACAATCATGTCTTAGACCGCGTGACCCACTGCCTGGTTGTTGTAACTTCACGATAATCACGGGAGTAGGGAGGGTATCCGCGACGGCTTTGACTGGTTGATCATTGGGATGTTCAGCTGCAATGAAGCCACGCCTCTCGACGGAATCGTGATGGATCTGCATGTCGGCTGCTCGAATAAGCAACGGCAAATGAGGTTGCAAACTTGTCAGACATGCGGCACGAAAACTTTGCTTTTGCAGCTATCTTGGCATCAAGCCCTCAGACGCTGGCCGCCATGGCCAGGGTTTGTATTGAAGCGGACGATCACTATCGACGCTGCCGGCGCTGCACCTACCCCGCTCAGGGATTGCCATATACGTCGTGTGGTCTCACAGCACAAGCCCGGCAAGACGCCGGCGGGATGCAATTGGACGATCAGATGGGCCTCTGCCGTGACATAGACCAGCTCATCCCATGACGGGAACAGGGAAGCAAACGACATAGGTGAGGGCCTTCTGGGAAACTAGTCCGGATCCTCTCCCTATTGTGTAATGAGGAAATTAGGTGGCGCGCCGAGATTGTTTTGAAAATAGCGGTCGCTGTGACTTATATCGTAGATGCCCAGATGGCGGATATGACATCTTGTCACTGATTTGAAGTTCTCTGACAATCTCGCCTTCCAGTACTGAATATACGAGCTGCGCCATGTCTGCAGAACTGAAATCCTACGAGGCCAATGGAACCAATGGAACCAACGGCACCAACGGCACCAGCAGAACCAATGGAACCAATGGAACCAATGGAACCAATGGAACCAATGGAACCAATGGAACCAATGGAACCAAGGGGAGCAACGGCACCAATGGCCACTTCGAGGAGCGCATAAACTCCGAGAGCTCGGTCGGCGTCGGCAAGTCGACAAGCAACATGTCAGGCCCCATGAAGAAGGAGAAGGCACCACCGCTACCGAAGCCGACTCGCGCAGGTGTCGACTCTTCCTTCGCACAGTTTGCGCAGCTGATCCACGCCTCGCGACGCCCACTGCCGATTCAGAATGGGGATGGGACGTATACCGAAGGCAAGAAGCGGCCGGGCCTCAAGAAGGACTTGCAGGCTCTCACGAGGAGAGGTAGGTCGTTACCTTTGCTGCTGATAATCTAACATCACCTACACCAGCAAAGATCCGCTTACTGACATGGGTTATGTTTTCCAACCATAGATGTGAGGACGGTCATAGACATCGTCAAGGGAAAGCTGAAGGGACCAATTATCGATGACAAGACCATGATCATGGAGAGGACGATCCAGCTGGTTGCTGGTCTTCCTCACAACTCGCGTCTTCGAGAGGAATTAACGAACCAGTTCATCAATGAACTCTGGGATACCCTCGACCACCCGCCACTCCTTTATATCGGCGACAAACACCAGTACCGAATGGCAGATGGATCGTGGAACAACCCGATGAACCCCATGCTCGGAGCTGCAGGTTCCACATATGCACGATCGTACGTAAATATCCTTGAGTTCTGCGAAGCTTTGGGTACTCTTTCCCGTGATGAAAAGGGGCTCTGCTAATATCGTTTCGACAATCGCAGATGTCGTCCAGGGATCAACACATTGGGCGCGATGCCTGACCCTGAGTTGATTTTCGACTCCATCATGTGTCGACGACAGTACCGCAAACATCCTAATAACGTCTCGAGCGTGCTGTGGTACTGGGCCACCATCATCATCCATGTAAGCAACTACGCAGCTACCTATACGTAATGAAACTTGGAAGCAGTCATACTAACACGAGCGTAGGATCTGTTCTGTAAGCAAAACCTCCAAACAGCGAAGCTAAAGATAGCGGCATATATGTGCCCAGAAATTGAGGAAGGACTGACCATTGTGACTTTCAGGGACCGACTTTACCGACATCTCGAAGACCAAGACATCCTCCTACCTCGATTTGTCCCCCCTATACGGCAGCAACCAAACTATGCAAGACTCGATCCGCACCTTCAAGGACGGCAAGATGAAGCCCGACACATATGCTGATAAGCGTCTGGTCGGCATGTTCCCGGGTGTCTCCGTTCTCTTGATCATGTTCAGCAGAGTATGCCTTGCTTGCCCTTGCCTGCTACCATGTTTGAGCAAAGAATAGGCGATGCTAACATTCGCACCAGTTCCACAACTACGTAGCCGAGAACCTGGCAGCCATCAATGAGAATGGAAGATTCACCAAGCCCTCATCAGACATTGACGATACCAAGGCCGCTGCGGCTTGGAAGAAGTACGACAATGATCTCTTCCAAACGGCGCGGTTGGTGACAGCCGGCCTGTATATAGTAAGTAGCACCCCCTGGAGCTAGTTGTAAGCAGAGTGGCCCGAAAGCTAACCAGGAGCCAATAGAACATTGTAGGTCTATACCGTCAAACTGGGACTCCCATTCCGGCTTGGGCTAGCAATGACTAACCCCTTGGCTACCAGACTCTAGTCGACTATGTCCGAAACATCGTCAACCTTAACCGTAAGTAGTGATTGCCTCAGGTGCGCGTAAGGTTTAGAACTCAAGTTAGCTAACTGGAAGATGACAGGGAGCAACACCACATGGACTCTCGATCCCCGTGCCGAGATGGGGAAGAACGCCGGAACGTTTGCCGGATCCGAACGAGGAACCGGAAGCATGGTGTCTGCCGAGTTCAACCTCGCTTACAGGTGGCACTCTGTAAGTGACACCGAAGAATATCATCCAACTGGACTTGGTTTTGATGTCGTCCCAACCCTCATTGAGAGGATGAATAATTGCCAATGAACGGAGGCTGACTTCCGAGTGATAGTGCATTTCGGACAAGGACGACAAGTGGGTTCAGGACTTCTACAGGGAGCTGTTCGGCAAGGACCCATTGAACCTGACCACGCACGACATGATGATGGGTTTCATGAAGTTCGAGAAGAGTATTCGTAAGTTGGACCCCAAACTGTCACGCTGGTTAGTCAGTTTCAAGGCGCTGACTCCATACAGCGGATGAGCCGTCCGAACGTACTTTCGGGGGCTTCAAGCGTGGTGCCAATGGCTTTTTTCGACGACAATGACCTGGTGGAATGCATCGCATCGGCCATCGAAGACTGCGCCGGTTCCTTTGGAGGCAGGAACGTGCCACAGTCTATGAAGCCTGTTGAGATCCTCGGCATCCTCCAGGGTCGCAAGTGGAACGTCGCCGGGCTCAACGAGTTCCGCAAGCACTTCGGTCTCAAGCCGTACGAGAAGTTCGAGGAGATCAACTCTGACCCCGATATCGCCAACTCTCTCCGTCATCTCTACGAACACCCAGACTTTGTGGAGCTATACCCGGGTCTCGTCGCCGAAGAAGCCAAGGAGCCTATGGTTCCTGGTGTCGGTATCGCTGTAAGTTGATACCTGCGTATATGTTTGACCCATCAATTGAGATTGATCTATTTCCGCTGTTAGCCAACCTACACCATATCGCGTGTCATCCTTTCGGACGCAGTTTGTCTTACGCGCGGTGATCGCTTCTACACGACTGACTATCACCCGCGCTACCTGACGAGCTGGGGCTACAATGAGGTCGCATACGACCTCAACATGAACCAGGGTTGTGTGTTCTACAAGCTTTTCATCAGAGCCTTCCCCAATCATTTCAAGGGCGACTCTGTCTACGCCCATTACCCCATGTGAGTTACACGAAAACCAATTGAACATTCGAGACAAAGCTGACTTACCCAACTCAGGTGTGTCCCGAGCGAAACCAAGAAGATCCTAACCAACTTGGGCCGCGTCAACGACTTCAGCTTCGACCGACCCTCCTTCATTCCCCCGAGGGTCAACATCACCACGTACGGTGGAGCCGCCCATGTCCTCAAGCGTCAGGATGTGTACAAGGTCACCTGGAATGAGGGGTTGTCGTTCCTCATGGGCGACGGCGGCAGCCGCTTCATGCTGTCGGGCGATACTGCATTCCATGCCGGCCAGCGCCGATGCATGCACGAGCAGATGTACAAGGACAACTGGCAGACAAGCATCAAGACCTTCTACGCCCAGATCACCGACAAGCTGATCAAAGAGAAGAGCTACAAGCTGGCCGGGAAGAATTTCGTCGATGTCATCCGTGATGTCGGAAATATCGGCCCTGTGCACTTTGCTTCTCGTGGGTTTTCTCCTGGATCTTTCTTATATGCCTGCGCTAACTGGCAACGAAAGGAATGTTCAACCTACCGCTCAAGACCAAAGACAACCCCAAGGGTATTTACTCGGAGCACGAGCTTTATATGGTCCTCGCCATAATTTTCGTCTGTATAGTAAGTCATCATAAAAGCACACTGGTTTGGATCACTTCTACTGCAGAAATGACTGACTGATGGCCTCTAGTTCTTCGATATTGATCCCGTGAAGTCCTTCCCACTGCGGCAAGCGGCAAAGGGGGTGGCCACGCAACTCGGCAAGCTCATTGAAGCGAACGTCAAGCTGGTGACCGGTATCGGTCTCCGCGGATTCTTTGCCGCAAAGCCTGACAAGAACGATCCCCTGGGGGCTTATGGCGTAAATCTGATCAAGGGTCTGCACAAGTCCGGGCTCAGCGTCAGCGACATCGCCTGGAGCCATCTGCTGCCCACTGCAGGAGCCAGTGTTCCCAACATCGCCGAAGTGGTAAGCAACTGATATAACCCCATCGAACTGACACGGGTTACCAGAGGCTTGTTGATTGACATCTGTTGCAGTTCGCACAAGCCGTTGACTTCTACCTTGGTCCGCATGGTGTGAAGCACATCCCGGAGATGTACCACATCGCCAACTCTCCTGCATCGGCCGAGACGGACGCGATGCTACTCGGATATTGTATGGAAGGTATTCGTCTGGCGGGAACCTTTGGGTCCTACCGACAGGCCGCTTCAGACGACGTCATCCGCGAAGACGACGGTCGCGACGTCCACGTCAAATCTGGTGACCGAGTCTTCGTATCATTTGTAAGTACCCCGCTCCTCTGCTCGATCTTCTGATTATCCGTCGCATTTCGGCCGCTGACTTTGTATGTTCCTCTCATTGCAGGTCGGAGCAGCCAAGGACGTGAACCATTTCCCGAACCCCGAAGAAGTCAACCCCAGCCGGCCGCTTGATGCTTACATCCACTTCGGGCTCGGGCCGCATGCCTGCCTCGGACGCAACGCGGCTCAGGCGGCTCTCACCGAGATGTTCCGCGCCGTGTTCAAGCTCCGCAATGTCCGTCGGGCTCCCGGTCCTCAGGGAGAGCTCAAGAAGGTGCCGCGTCCGGGAGGGTTCTATGTCTATATGAGAGAAGATCAGGGCGCGTACTTCCCGTTTCCTTGCACGATGAAGATCTGCTATGATAACTGAGACCTTGCTTAGGGTACTCATGTAGGTAGGTGATATGTTATGATACGGACTGAGTAGGATAAGGAAAAATGACGTTCGGATTGATTCATTGCGCATGTAGCACTCGTTGGGAACCAGTCTGTCCTTGCGAAGATACTAGGTAGAAGTTCAAGATACCACTCGTTATATTCGCGGTGGAGGATTTTGATTGGTTGTGGTAGTGCAATGCGGGGTGAAAGTTAATAAGATCTTGGTGCCAACATGCGGAAGGTCTGGTTATTTCAGATCCAGATCAGGTGGACCTACCACCTACCAGTCTTTCAACATTGAATGTTACAGGTGGAATTTTGCCCCTTCCTGCAATCAATTATGCCTTGCTTCGTAACTTCCTCCATGGGTCTGTCTGATGAAACTCAAATCCACTGTCGACCTCAGCCTGGCATCCACTCGATGTAGTGCGTGGTTGCCTCCAAAGACTGCTGTGTGCACTTCCTCACTACGGATGTTGGTGTGGAGAGCATTTGCCTGTCCATTTCTACAAGTACCTAAGGTTAGGTGAACACTAGGTAAACTGCAGATGCACCTGCGCTACTTAAGCACACTCTTGCACACTTACAGCTTCAGCAACCGTCGTATCCACGAGCCGGACACGACCTGACCAACGATCGTGCCAAGTTGATAAGCTCATTCTGGGCAGCCGCCCTTTAACGCAACTACCCCGGCTTCGGGCGGGGAGATGCGAGCGGGACGCCCATGAAGATCCCCGCAATGGCATCCACTGCCTCACAGGGTCTTATCAACATGAACTACTTGGCTTGCTTGGGAGGTCGAGGCTCCTCTTTTCGGATTTACAATACCGGCAAAGTCTCTCGGGGACAAGAAGGTGGCAGGCAGTATTCCAAGAATTATGGACAGCAGCCATAATTGCCGCTGCCTCCCGGGAATCCCAAGCCGCACATTGTTCCCCAAGGCTCGCTCACAATGTGACGCAAGCTGTCATTTTTATCGTCTCTTGTACGTTCCATCTATATTCGTTGACTCGAGTGCGCTGCACTCTACTTAATACTCTTTTACCAGGGGATATGGATAGTCCCATGATTAACGAGGTGGTTGTGTGTACTTCCCCTAAGGAGAAGGAGACAGCTCCGCGACCAATGAAGAGGCCCAGAGTCGCTGTCGCCTGTCAACGGTCAGTCTTCCTCAAACTTTACTGCTCTTAGTCCTTGAACCACGCATCCTAACACAGACTCAATAGATGCAAGAGGAGAAAACAGATAAGTCTATCAATCTTGGACTTCCGAGAAATGAATGCCCACTGACAGTCTTGCTGCACAAATGCAATGGGCTGCATCCCTGTTTGAACTGTAAGCTTGACCATGAGACTTGCGTCACCTCATCATCGGCTATATTGTGGCCAAATCCCCTAGTACGGAGCAGCGCTTCCTACTTTAAGAACGTGTAGAAGGTGTTGCTGCTAAAGATCGGTTACAGGCCAAGACTTTGGGGCCGACTGCATCTATCTCCCGCCCAAGTCGATGACTATTCATCGAGACCACCGAGATCACCAGCAGAAGTCGGTCCAAGCTGTAGAAGACCGGGTAGCTGAGCTCGAGTCGATTCTTCGAAGGGAGGGTATAAGTAATACCCGCAGCAAGCGTAAACGGCACACAGAAAATGGTGAATTTACCACTGTCCTCACCCCCGTCGAATCAGTCGAATCTCCCACTGTTATACAATGGAAACCATCTCCAGCGCCCTCGGACTCTCGATCCGATATCGCGTCGCAGAGCCTCAGTCATCAGTCCAGAGTTGCTACTGGCACAGTGATGGATATCCTGGGTGACCTGTCAATCGAAGCTCCTGGGGCTTTCTTCGGGAGTTCATCGCAGATCACGATGAACAGAGTGATTGCTAGCATTATTCAAGCTAGAAAAGAACGGGTGGACGCTCCGAAGAAGCCCGCCTGGCAGCAACTGAGCCCAGATTCGGAAACCTCTGTATCGACCTCAGACAATGCGGCGAGATTTCCTCAGATATCGGCCGGGGTTGCCCAAAGGCTATTCGATTGCTACCTGAGCCATTTTGCCACTTGTTGGCCTATTCTGCAGACGTCCTTTATACACCTACTCCATACTGAGCGCGATAATCTCTCCGACGTATTCTTGTAGGTTTCAGAGTCCTGAGAACAGCTAACAACATTACTTACTTTGACCAGCACGAGTGTTTTACATCTGGTCTATGCCATTGCAGGTCGGTACTTGGAGGCTGCTGGAGAAACCGGGACCTTCTTCCCCAATCAGCATCTAGCCGCAGCAATGAAAAACATCGATGAAATTATCCGGCTTCATGGCATACGCTCAATTCAATTCCTGCTCCTGCTCTCAATATACAGTCTAAGTTCACCCCGAGGACCAGGGGCCTGGACATATATCGGGCTGGCTATGAGGCAGTGCATTGACCTAGGTCTACATCGGAAAATGCGCAAGCCCGAATCGCTTTATGAATATGAGATGCGGAAAAGAGTCTTTTGGACTTGCTATTGCCTAGACCGCCAGGTATCTACTTCTTCAGGTAGGCCATTTGCCATATCAGATCGAGACTTTGATGTCGAGGTAAGCACCATTCCGTCGCAAGTTCATAAGAATAAAGTTGACACTGCGTGTGTCAGCTTCCCCTAGATATAGACGAAGAGACCGAACACTTTGAAATGCTTCAAACGACGTACGAAGCGTCTGAGTTGCCAGGATCCAGGATATTGCCGCAAGCACCGTCAATGACTGGGTTCATACACGTCTGTAAACTCCGCGTCATGGAGTCGCACATTCAGCAGTCCATCTACAGAGTCGATCAGCCCACTACTTTAACCGAGATGGAGGTTGAAGGCTTTCTCGAGAAGCTTGAAGGATGGAAGTCACGTATCCCAGTGGATTTCAACTCACCTTCCCATATGACAGCCGGTGTCGAGTACAATACTTATGTGAGGCACTTCCCACTAGTGAGAATAACATGCATCTTCTTGAACATTGCTGATATCGTACGGTATAGATGCTTTACTATTACAAGTCCTTACATTACTTGTTGCGCCCTTTCCTTCTCTTGGGAGAGTTTCAGACCAAATTTGTTCGAAGATGCACCGATGCCTGCGGCGGCGTTTGTCGAACATATAAGAAGCTCCATCAAGCCATGCCCATTGGGTTCTCTTTCATCGATCTAGTCTCTGTGTTTTCCGCGGGAATGGCATTGATCTACTGTGTTTGGACCTCACCGAAAGATGTTCTCGGCATCAACAGCAGCAACGACATGAACGCCTGTAGCATTGTACTCTACATTATTACGGAACGCTTACCGGTCGCGCGGAAGTACCGGGACATCTTTGAAACGGTCAAGATGATGGTATCGGAGTCTATCGAAGAAAACCAATACGAAGCAAGACGGCCCATTGCCAAATTACGATCGTTTATCCAAGCCGCTCTGCCTGAGCTCGACTCAGACCAAGATGAGGAAGGTAAGCTTTCGGCCATGATGTCGGACATGACAGGAGAACCTGCACCACGGAGCGAGAGCGCTTCAACTTCGTCGGCACCAACCGAATGCAACAATTCGGGTTCTATTGCTTCAGCGCAACCAAACCAGAGCCTTCCTCTGGACGGGATACCGCTCGACTTTGAGCAGGCTGACGCCTATAATGCCATGGATCTGCAATTGGGGACGATTTTCGCAGCACCTGGCATTGAGTGGACAGCCAAGACATGACCTGCATCGACGTAACCCTACGTTTTGACGGAACTGAAGCAGATGACTGAAGTTGTGAACACACTTCGCCATATGACTATCAGTTTTCAGCGATATAGGGGGAAACGAGCTAAGTCCGGTCTGGGTGCATACATAGAGTTTTACCCTGAGCAGATATGTGAGCTCATGCGACCAGAAGTTTACTATCTCGATGCAGTCGTTTCAGTGGGAGATATATACCTCGGATGAGGGAGTTTGTCGCAGATGTTCTGTACATTGAGTTGGGGTTGCGAAGAGGGGTACATGGGCTGAAACAAAACACTCACCATACCAACACCCACGGGGACCCATGGGGCATGCACCGCGGCCGTCTATCACACCTCATTACTTCTATGGTTCCGAGGCTTGGGGTGGGCTCGCGGGCTTCTGCCGTGTCGATCTTGAAAATGAGCCCATCTCGCCGTGAAGCTTTATTAGCATGCCTTAGGCATGCATATTGTCACCTGGTCCTTGAGGATGATTGATCTTCGCTCCAACAAAGTCGGGTGGGGCTTTTTTCGGATCTTGAAAGCAAGTGGAAGCCAGCATGGTACCATATAACTCGGAGTTATACGAGACGATCATTTCCAGTTTCGCGTATGGTCATGTTGACCTTTCATATTTGACCTGACTCTCTCTCTGTTTCCTTTGCCCGTTCGGTCTGTGGCAATCTGGGGGAGGAGCGGGAATGAGATGCTTAACTCCAACAGCGGCATTTGATTCACTCACACACGAAAGCTTAATATCGGATGAAACTTTTCTCTGCCTGTACAGCGTTTTGACGTTTCCAACTGTTTGGTTTGAGTTCCTTGTACGTGTCTCCGATACCTGCTCTTTATGGGTTGTATTTATGTATCGTAGCATCCCTCTTGTTCTTTTACGCGTTTCTTCCCCTGACATACATTTGTTTCTTCAACCTATTGCGCATCATAACCCCGGCGGACATTGAAAGGAAGGGAGCCAGAGGAAAAGGATAGTCCCGGTGATAAATTATTTACACCGCAATTTGGCAACCAAGTTCAACTCCATACTCGCAAACATGAGGTGGTCTCTTCCCAATCTAGCCTCACGGCTGGCAGCATCCTTTGCCCTCTGGTCTGCTGCTGCACTCTTAGCAGCCCCTACTGCCGTCGCTGGCGCTGCCAACACGGCGGCGGCGGCGGCTGCGCCGTGGCCCAACGGACCCTTCGTCACCTCGGACCGCTGGATGACGGACAAGTCAGGCAACATCGTCACGTACGCGGGCGTCAACTGGCCGGGCCACGTCGACGTCATGATCCCCGAGGGCCTGCAGTACCAGTCCATAACGTCCATCGTGTCCAAGATCAAGTCGCTCGGCATGAACGCCGTCCGGCTGACGTTCGCCATCGAGATGATCGACCAGATCACCCACAAGGACATCCCCATCTCCAAGGCGTTCACGGATGCGCTCGGGCAGGAAAATGGGATGGCGGTGCTGCAGAAGGTGCTGAAGAACCACCAGGGGCTGTTCGACGAGAACACGACTAGGCTGCAGGTTTTCGATGCCGTGGCTGCTGAGTGTGCTAAGCAGCAGATCTACGTACACCTCGATAACCATGTTTCCAAGGCTGGGTGGTGCTGCAACCCCTTTGACGGCAACAGTTGGTTTGGTGACAGGTACTTCTCGGTGGACAACTGGAAGCGAGGAGTGGCCTACATGGCCAATCACGTAAGTCTAATTTTTCTTTTCTCTTTCCTTTTCTCTCCTCCCTTTATTTCCTTTTTGGGATGCGATACTTGCCTAGAACTGAAAACAAAGCCCTAACACTGAGAAACAGGGCAAGAACTGGCCCAACCTCATGTCCATAGCCCTCCGCAACGAGCTGCGCGGCCCCATCCTAAGCAGCGGCAAGCCAGAGCCCTACACCTGGGACACCTGGTACAGCCGCATGCGCGAGGGCGCCGACGACGTCTTCAAAGCGAACCCGGACCTGCTCATCTTCCTGTCCGGCCTGGACAGCGACACGAACATCGGCCCCGTCGTGAACCAGCAGCCCGGCAAGCCGCTCGCCGGCGGCGGCGGCGCCAACTTCAGCCGCGCCGACTTCAGGGGGTACGGCGACGACAAGCTCGTCCTGGAGCTGCACTACTACGACATCTTGCACGGCAGCAAGCCGCGGGACTGCGACCAGGTGGGCCGCGAGCTCGACAACGCCGGCTTCTCCGCGCTCGGCAACGCGTCGGCCGGTGTCGCGGAAGCGACGAACCGGTTCCCCGTCCTCCTGACCGAGTTCGGGTTTCCCCAGGACAACAGCACCTACACCCAGACGATCCACCGGTGCACCGAGCAGTTCCTGGCGGACCGGCAGGCCGGCTGGACCATCTGGCCGCTGGGCGGCAGCTACTACATTCGCGAGGACAAGCAGGACTACGACGAGCCGTGGGGCCTGCTGACGCACGACTGGAGCGACTGGCGCTCGCCCGAGCACATCCAGAACGGATTGCGGCCGCTGATCAAGGCGAGCCAGGCGGCGTCGGGAGGGCGGGCTCCTGCTGCTCCGGCGAAGGACCAAGACCAGGACGGTGGTGATGGGAAGGAGAATGGTGGCGTGCAGCGACGGTCCGCGTCTTCCATGGGATTTTCGATAGCGCCGCTTGGGTTGTGGGCGGCTATGACGTACGGTATTGTTGCGTTGGGTTTGTGATTTAGGAATGGCAAGGTAGATTTTTCATTAATATCGTTAATATATCGTTAATAAGCCGAAAGGAGAAAGACAGTTGAAATCGTCCCCTAATCCAAAACACATATTCGTTGTCCGCCCTCATACTCATTATGATATCCACCGTTTATCCATTCTTTGTTCTATACCTCTTCATTCATTATCGTTCACTCTCTCTGAATGCTCATAATATCCCGTCATGATGCTCCTTTTTCACGAAGTGAGACCGTTTCCGCTGGGCTGATCAAGCGACGGGCACAGCACCTCCAGGTTGTGCAAGCTGACATTGGTCGCCGTAACGGCCGGCGCGGGCGCAAAGGACCGGACCAGGCCGTTGTCAACGCTGGTCCACTCGGGCCAGCCCACCTTTGCGCTCATGGTGGCGGGGTCGCCCGAGCTCGCGACAAAGGTCAGCCACGAGTCCTGCATCAGGGCGCTCGTCTGGCGCTCGAACTCGGTCGGGGCGCCGCCGTACAGCTGGTACGTTCCCATGATGAGCGGGAGCTCCGACTCGTGGTAGGCGCCCAGGAAGGGCTTGGGCGCGATGTCGGTGAAGTTGCCCGAGTACAGGTAGCGGTAGACGGGGGAGGCCAGCCGCGAGACGGTCGCTAGAATCCATCCCCGCGTATGAGTAAATTGTCCTTGTCTTGTGATGTAAGTAGGAGTGCAGCAAAGTACTTACGCAGCTGATTTGTAGGCAGGGCAGAAGAAGTAGCCAAAGGTCACAGCGTTGGCCAATGTGTCATTGACACCGTTGATACCCAACGGCACGAATGCATTCCCATCTTGCGCATTGGTGCCGATCAAGGTAGGCTATTCACAGTGTATATCAGTATCCTGGCCCAAAAGCCGCCGGAAAGGGGGTACTGAAAAGTGGAAGCTACGCTCGGCAGACAAGGCAAGTTTCTGCCGCTTAGAATGGATCGATGGTAGCACTTACAAGCTTGGCGATCTTGCCCGACAATGCGCGCGCTTGTAGTCGGCGAAGAATGTTCTATCGTCAACGATAGGAGTGAAGGTGATGATTGGTTGGGTCAAGTTATCTTGGTACTCCTGCAGGAAATTCTCAATGACGAGGGCGTCGACCTTGCGCATGCAAGCGAGCTCCGCGGCGGGATCGAGGCTGCCGCAGCCGACGTGGGCCGCCACGAAGCTGAAGTTGGAGTGTGACACGTCGGCGGTGGCGGTATACAAGATGGGCGCCGGGAAGAACTCGCTGCCCGAGTCCATCAGCTGCGTGTTCACAATGGGGTCATCGGGGTACGCGTATCCATAGGTTCCGACCGAGATGGCGCCGGCGCTCTGGCCCCAGAGTCCGATGCGTTTGGTGTCGCCCCCGAACGCCGCAATATTGTCGCGCACCCACTCCACGGCGGCTCGCTGGTCCAGCAGGCCGGGATTCTCCTCGTTGGCGGGCAGGCCCGCGGCGTTGGGGAAGCCGAAGATGTTGAGGCGGTAGTTGAACGTCACCACGATGTGGTCCTGCGTGCGTTGTACCCATTCGCCCGGGATCAGGTAGGGTGTATCTTCGCCGCCATACTGGAAGTTTCCCCGTAGATGAATATGATGACCGGCAAGTTCTTCTTCTGGGTGCCACGCGGCGCCCATACACTGACCGTCAAACAGTCCTCAGAGATTGGACCTGGGCTGCCAACCAGACCATCCGGGAGGTACTGTGGCAATATCTGGTTATAAATGTTGGTGATGTTTGTCGCATACTGTATGCACGATACCGCTGGCTTGGTCGCATTAAATTCACCCAAAGACTTGGCCAGCGGCTGGGGAGGCGCAAAGCGAAGATCCCCAAGGGCGGTTGCGCATATGGAATGCCGAGAAACTGGCGAACACCGGGGGTCGCTGAGTCTACCAACCCGTTTATTACACCATCTTGAAGCTGCACCTTGAGGTCGGGAGAACAGGGGTGTTTCGTAGTGGGCTTAGAGACCGGATTAGCGCCCGCGACAGATGCCAGCAAAGGCAGCAGCGTGAAACCCCCTGAAAGATGCATCCTGAGTTGAGACTGCGGTGGTCACGAAAGTCCCTGTCGACTGTTTCATGGTGTTCAGGAGATCGGCAGACCTAGGTTCTTTATAGCAGCTCATCGTGACTGGTGCCAGCCTCTCAGCACCGTCTGCTCTTTAGATTGCCTCTCTGATTTAGTATCCGAGAGATTGGTTGTGGAAGTCAGCTTTTCATTTTGTTTGTGTGTAAAGGCGTGGTGGCATGAGCTCGTGTTTCCCATAAACGGCAAACCACCTGACCTAGGGGGTTTCTCTAGGGGTCTTCTCGCGAATACGGCATACAAAGTCTACCACTAGCGCTTTGGTTTCCCTTGGCTGTACAAAAGGGGTATCGCACCTGGCGTCGACTACCCGTGAAAGTTCACGTGGCGTTTGTGTGGGGATTAGACGAGGAGGAAGTTGTATGAGCGAGACTCGTCCGTTCAATGTTTTGATACTGTGGCTGAAGATCAAGGCATATCTGATCCCTCGATCGACAACTGCCGGACACTCGCCTCGTGCTTCTCGAAATGAAAAGGCGCACAGTAGATCGTGCGCAAGCTGGCAACCGTGATGGTAAGTTCCTCAAAAGAAAACAGAAGGAGAAAAGAAAAACAACCGATAGAACAGATTTCCGTTCCATAAGAATCTCGGTCGCTTGGGCCATCAGGCAAGGAGCGCTGGCATATATAGAAGTTTATTGTCTTCGGTACCAAGCAACGGGGCCACGGCCAGCTCAGCGCCAACATGAACTCTGCTGGGGTCTCTGCGATAGCAATTCTGACGAACACCTTCTCCGCAATATCGTCGTCGGCCGAGACTTGGCCCGGCGAAGTCTGACACCCAGGGACCCCGGCGTGACGAGAACCAATAAGAACTCGCGTTTGGACCGCGCTCGAGAAATCTGCGTACTGTGCCTATACGACCAACGAAGGCAGCCCACTGTAGTGCGCGTCTACAATCCGGTGTTCTGTGTTTATAATCTGATGTATCGTACCATCGGTACATATATTCCGTCATAAAGGTGTTGAGATGGCGAGTTACCAGAGCGAGACTGGCAAGGTCTTTGTTGGACTTCGACATGAAACTGATGATCAACTGGGTGATCTCGACAGGACACTTGACTAAAGACGTCATCATGAATGGGGATGAAGCAGCTGTAGGAGGCTCCGCAGAATTATAGACAGCGACCGGCATTCTTGAAATATGGGAAAAGTGCGTAGCGGCAGTTTGTTGTTCTCCTGGTGTTTCTCACTCCCTACCTGACCTGCCGCCTGCCTTCTAGGCTGCCAATCCCCACTAGAGTAAGTGATTCCCGTAGATGATGCCATATTGAGTTGATCGGCTGCGTTCTAAACTGCTCTCAGGGAAGCTACAATAGCTCGTGGAGTTGCGGAAGCGTATTAGAGAGGAGTGTTTCCACGTTGTAGTTGGCCTTTCAAGTGTAGATGATGATTGGGACTGGAGCTCAAGAAATACAGCGGATCTTGGATGTGCCTTAGCGCCGTCATCGTTGGGCAGTTTGCCTGGAGAGTCTCCACTATTTTATCAATCACACACCATCTTCTGAAATCTCATGAGTCAACCGACAGACAGGCCTGATCCAAAATCCGGGTTCCCTTCTTCGCCTCTGTTGATGAGAACTGACTGATGAGATCTTCAGAAGGAAGACCCCCCGATACCGCAAAACGGAACAGAACTTTGCAGCAAGCATGACGGAAGCTTCGAAGGCGGCGGCGTGCAACCGCTGTCAAGAGAACCCTGGCACCCTCGATCTACGAGGGGCAGAACGAGTATGCCCGTAAATCAGCCACCCCTCCCCCTATCCCAACCTGGGCCCTCATCCTCTTCCCTATCCCCAATCCCCTTTTTTTTCTATCTGACTACGACACAACCACTCATACATCCAATTCAATTTGCCCATTGTTACTGACACCGACCCCAAAACACAGACAATGTTTCCGCGCCTACGTCGGCAACAAGACCATCAAGCGCATGGAGCAGATGCAGCGTGAGACGCGCAACTCGGGCAGCAAGCTGCCCATGCGCCCCAGCGCTACCTCCTCGCCCTGTCCTGCGCCGGCGCCTCGTCGACCGCGCTGCTGAACCTGCTGCACGACAACCTCGCCCGCCAGCAGGCGCCGCAGTCCGCCAAGGGGGTCAAGGGCGGCAAGGGCGGCGGCCAGCGCGTGCGCTTCGAGATCGTCGTCGCGTGGGTGGACTGCGACCTGAGCCGGCCCCCCCTGTCTCTCCTTCTGCCGATAGCGAGACTGCCGCTGAAACAGAGACGCAGACGCAAACGGAAGCGGATGCGGCGTGGCAGCGCTACCAAGCCCGCTACCCATCCTTCACCTTCCACCGCATCCCGCTGTCCTCAGCGCTGAGCCTGCGCACCAAGTCCATTGACTGGACGTCTCTACCACCGCTGAACGCGGACCTGACGGCGCCGCACGAACAGCTCGCGGATCTCCTGTACACGCGTCTCGCGACCCCGAGCTCGCGCGCCGACGTGCAGCGCCTGCTCGTGCGCCACCTCCTGATGGACGCGGCCGTGCGCGAAGGCTGCGACGTCCTTCTACTGGGCACCAACACGACGGCCTTGGCAGAGCTGACCCTATCCGAGACGGCCAAGGGCCGCGGCTTCTCGCTCCCGTGGCAGGTCAACGACGGGCCCTTCCAGCTGCCCTCTTTCGCATCGTATTTGTCGTCGGGCCAGGGCGAGCAAACGACAACAACCACTACAGAATCGGAGGATGAAGCACCGTCGAAACTGTCCATCTACCACCCCCTACGCGAAATCTTCCGCAGCGAACTGCAAACCTATATAACCCTAACCACCCCACCCCTAACCGACCTCCTCCCCGCCTCCAACACCTCCCCCCGCCGCCGGCGCCGGCGCCGCCGTCGTGTCCCACAAGGACCTCAGCATCGACGAGGTCATGTCGCGGTACTTCGCCGAAGTCGAGATCAACTACCCGTCCGTGGTCGCCAACGTGGTGCGGACGACGGGCAAGCTGGAGCGACCTGGCGGCGCCGCCGCTGAAGACAAGAAGTCTACTACTACTACTACTGCCGATGATACTACGCGCTCGCATCAGAAGCAATGTGGACTGTGCGGCATCGTCCTCGACGAGGCGGGCGATGCGCGGTGGCGTGGCGAGCTGGGCGAGCAGGCGCCCGATGTTGAAGAGAGGAGGGGGAAGCTGTGCTATGGCTGCAGTCGGTCCGTAAACGGCTGATGCTAATGGTCGAAGAAGCAAAAGAGAAACAAACAAATAGAAAATTAAGACTTGAGAACTATGCAGCACGGTTCGGTAAATTCGGGGCTCGTATTGTTCGCACCGCTAGCTACAAATATACAAACACCCATCTACCCTCCTTGAACCCCCCGAGGTAAGTATGTAATAACCATTTCGAAAAACACGTGAATATATCTCTTCCCTATATACCAACAATGCCAGAAACGCCAGATGGTATTATAGATTTTCTCTATCCGCTATGGTCGTCTCCCATATAAAAACACGCTCCTATATCCGTCTCCTTTCTCCGTTTTTGTACATCAGGGCCAGTTGGCATGGCATATATCTTGAATGTGCTGGGGGATCATCATATACACCGTCCCCACCCCTGTTCCCAGGCTTCTTTTCTTTCTCCGCAAGAGGTCAGGGGTACTGGCGTGTAGCGGCATAAAAACCGCCTTCTTCTCTATTATTCTTTCTCCTTTTCTACAGTTGTGTTTCTCCTCTTCTTCCTCAAGCCTTGGGTGCAGGCAGGTAAGAAGAAGGCAATATCCTGGCCTCGAACTTGCGCATGAGCTTGTTGGTCTGCTCGGCCAAGCTGAGCGTCAGGATCGTGTGCGGTAAGATGCGGGCCAAGTGCGGCAGGAAGCCCTTGTAGATGGCGAGCAGGCCCTCGGTGCGTATCGTCTTGCCGAGGCAGTCGAAGACGCCCTTGTACAGGTTGCCGTTCTGGTTGTAGAGGCGCGACATGATGGTGTCTGCAGGAAGCAAAGCTTGTTAGCACTGAGTCTTTCACACGTTGCAAGCGCATAGAGAGAGCTCCGTCTGAGATTCTCGCGGCAAATAGGGGGAGTAGACTTACCCGGAGGGTGCATAAACACACAAACCACAAAGCCGCTCACGGCGCTGCTAGCCAAATGCAGCGGCGCGCCCTCCTCCATGCCCAAATGCCGTACCAGCCGGCGCTTCGCAAAGAAGTACGTGGGCAGCTGCACACTGCTCCCAAACCCGGTACGGATCATAGCAGCCCCAACACCACGGTACAGTCCCCGAATCCCCTCCGCGCCGTAAATCTGTCGCAGACCGTCGAGGGCGTTGCGGTATTTATGCTGCGTGCCGACGGGCAGGAACGGCGAAAAGCTCTGGAGGCGCGTCTTGACGAGGAAGAACGGCGAGCCCGCGGCGGCGCCGATGATGCCCGACGACGCGCCGCAGAACATGTTGACGCCCAGGCTCTGGACCTTGGCGTCGCCCTTGAACAGCAGCGGCGTCAGCGTCGAGCGCATCGGCTCGTAGAAGCCCAGACGGCACCCGTTCAGCAGCACCTGGTAGATGTACGCGCACCCGATGCCGCGGTAGATGCCCTTGAGCCCCTCGTTCCGCACGATGACGCTGACGCCGTGGATGGGGCCCCGGTAGTGGTGCGGCTGGTGGCCTTTCGTTTGGAGTTCGCCTTGCAATTGCATTCTGTTGGTCGACGGAGCGCGCGCGCATATTGGTTAGCTTTGTTCCTCCTTCAGGGTGATCGCAAGGTGATTCGTTTGCAGCATGCCAGTCGTTCGCGCACAAGGCGCATACACACACACACACACTCAATGACGGCAAGTAGCAATGGGTGTAGAGGTAACTTACCGAATCTTGACTGTCTCGAAGGGATGCGTGGCCGTGACGGCGCCGCACGCGGCGATACCGCCAGCTATGAAAGCTCTAGATAGGTGACCTCATCGTCAGCTTATGGATTCCTTGGTCGCGCGCGCGCAACCAGCGAATTGGGTAAGGATGTGTGGCAGCTTACCCGCCAGTTGTCGACATGTTTGCGGTCGTCTCTCTCTTCCCACAACGCGCACGCACTCCACACAACACAGGTAACAACGGTTGTGTTTTAGCTTGCTTCGTTTGTTGGTTACACTAGGAGTAGTCGTCGGTCGGTTATTCGAGGGAGAAGGAAAAAAGAGAGAGAGAGAGAGAGAGAGCTTTCTTTGTGCTCCGTCAAATTTCCCACAAGGGACAGGACCCCGAATTCAAATGTTGCGACAAAGCTCCGATGTAGGACGAACCCACTCGGTATACAACGGGTTATCGTTCAAATGGGACCTGGTGGATATTATCCCTCTGGTTCGGTCGCATAGGTACGTAGTAGGAGGAGCACTTGTATGTACGAAGAAAGTAAAAGGGCCGCAGAACGATACACAGTGTAGTATCAAAACTAGATCGTCGTGCACAGCATGGAGTTGATAGTGAACGGGAATAGTAAAAGTCAAATACTACATGTCAAGCTTTCATTGGTAAGCACAATTGCTGACGGTAACTCGACGCTTGGGGTTCGATTCATACCCAGAGGATCGGGTCTCAGCTACCCCGTAAGCCTCTCTCGACCGTCTGGGCAGCATGCATTGGAGCGTTGGAGCATTGGAATTCCCTCTTTAGTGAATGGTCCGAACTCGGTAGGGTCCCCTGCTGTGGGGGAGAGCTGGCCTGTTGGCTTATCCTAGCAGTAGTTTCAGCGTACCACGGCAGCCAACAACCATCCGCGGTACAGTAAGTAGGTACATGAAGCGGTCGTAGTCGGCTTAAAGACGGCGCAAGCAACTTGGCGATCGAGGGCAAGTACCTCAGCTAAAAAGCAAGCAGGTCTGGTTTAGAGCTTGCGGCTTTAATAGGTGGGGACGTCATCATGTCGATCTTTCCATGTCATCTGCCTTGCTGGTACACTTGACGTATCCAAGACCCCAGACGGGGTTTAATAGACGAATGGTAAAGTAGGATCATGTGCATAGCCGTCAGGATGTCTCTACCAAAGGACTATGTCGGTTAGCATGGAATGGCGCACTATACTCCCCGGCTATATACTGCCCGAGTATCATCCTCCAAGCATTGAATTGCGTAGCGGTACTATACTCTTGTTACATCTGGTCCTCCCTGGTCCCATAGGCGAAAAGCCGCCTGGAATTCAGCATGGTCCCGCTTCACGATAGCACAAACTGGTCGCTCTTTGGACCGAAAGGCTGCAGTGTAATAGACATTTGTATTCTGTCCCTGGTGTCATCATCTGTGCTGCAACTTATTAAGTAGCAACTTTGGTCCTGGAACAACCTGTATATATGCATGCGTACTTTGCTCCATCCGGTCTTTTGCTCTGTCGTTCTCTCTCTCTCTCTCTCTTTCCCTGCCATCGGCCAGCCTCGTATTTCCGGCTGCCTGCGTATGCAGTTCTCCTGATTAGCCTTGGCTTACCCAGTAAAGCAAACTCCTGCCAATGCATAACAGGACCTACAATATGCACCAAATCCTTCCCGCTATGCCCTTAGCCTCGAGAACGTGATTCCTGCCATAGACTGAGAAACACGCGCAATGAGACGTAAAAATCAAAACCTTAACGCCAATCCTGATGGTATCACAAATTCTAGACATTTGGATGAGCATTACGACCGCCTCCTGCTTCTCAACTCAGAAGATCCAGACGAGAAACAGCCTGGGAGCACCGAGCGACCGAGTCATCATCTGAAAATCCCTCACAGCTCCTTGGAGAGCCCGTTCCGGTATCACTGCCTGCGGCTTCCTAAGCCGTGTTCAGGCCAACCCTGTTCGTGGCCGCATCAAGACTGTTCATAGCGCCAGGTCTCGATATGTCTTGAGAAGCACGACCGGCATCTCCATCGAAGACCCATGGCCCAGCGTCGTTACGTGGTGTCAAAGGTCCCTCGGTGCAGTTCGCCAGAGGGGCTCCGGTCGGTGACGGTGTGCGGGTCCCGCGATTCGACGAAGCAGCTGCAGTCGTCGTTCGAGAAGTAGTGGGGATGGCCACAGGGCTCGAATTGGCGTGGACTGGCGTGTTTGCAGCTGCCGGAGAGCTGTTCAAGAGGACTGTAGCATCTCCCATTTCTACTTCTGGAGAGGCGACTTGGGGGTCTCTGCAATTGCCGGCGTTGCGTTCTCACTTTGCGTACTCTGCGCGCTTTGCGTACTCTGCGCACTTTGTGCACCTTGGCGACTCGGCTCCGCTTCCTGTTGTGAGGCATTATCCGCAAATGGGTTTTCGTTTGCCTCCTCGGGACCTGAATCGAGCTGCTGCCACTCATCCGAGACTTCTTCCACGTCCATATCGAGGTCCGCTGCGGCTCGACAATTTGGGCAGGAGAAAATAGGGTACGACGGCCCCATCAACAATTCCCTGATGCACTTAAAGTGCCATGTATGGCTGCAAGGAGCCACGAAAAGGGACTGGCAGGGCTGTAAAAGCGTTAGTGAATCCTATCTGGTCAAAACACGCCTGTCCCATGACAAACTTACAGCTATTGCGTTAAGGCATATCGAACAATCCTGAGCGTGCGAGGCGTTTGATGCTGCCGAGGTCATGTTCCTAAGTCGCTTGTGCGTGGCCATACTGCGTTCAGGTCAGTTCAAGAACTCCTCGAAAATGGAGGGAAAAAAATGCTTACTTGAAGGTATTTGGCTTTGCTTGCCAACCTCGATTCAGCTCGATCCTCATCTTGACGCAGCGGAAAATCATCTCCTCTCCTCCTCGGAAGTCAATCCCCAGCTGCACAATGTCTCCATCGTTAATCGAGAACGGCTTGGATTCCGTGCCTGGCGGGCTGAGCCGGATGTGGTTGAGAAATGTGCCCGATGAGCTCTTGACGTCCTTGATGTACCATTTGCCGTTTTCGAACCAAAATTCGCAGTGTCTTCGGCTGACGACCTTACTCTTGAAGCCTACGGGAGCGGACGAGGGAGCGTTTGACGGGACAGGGGCATGGTTTTCCCTTTCCGAATAACGTCCAACCTTGATGATCTCCTTGCCAGTCGGTAGCGTACGCGAGACGGGAGTAAATGACAGAGATTGCCGATTAGACCTGGGATCGTAATGAGCGGAAAACCTGATGCTCGGGAGCGCATCGGCGGGCAGGTCGCCCGTTGTGGCCGATCGTGATCGTGTCATCTCTGCTGAGCGAGCTGCGGGCACTTGTTCCGGGCCGGTCAATCCCGATTCGGTATTGGCGGGATTCTGGTGCACTGCAGGATTCGTGGCAGTGCAAGGCTCGGTTGACAATGGCGATGAGGCACCAGGACTCGTGATGTGTGATGTAGCGGGAACTGGCTGCGAGGTAACTCGTCGTAGTTGTTCTCCAGTAGTGGACAGCAACGAAGGGCGTAATCCGTTCTGATCACTGGGTTGGTTGGAGGCTCGTGATCGTTGCTGTTCGGTGGCAACCGACGCTGTTACGGATCGCGTGAGGTTGGCGGTTCTGCCGGGTTGCTGTGCATGAGAAGCTGAAGAGGGTGAGGTTGTGCCGGAATTCGAATTCGGGGAGTGGCTGTCACGGGAAAGAATATGGTTCTGCGTGTATGAGCGCAGGTAACTTAGACCTCGTAGCCGGCCTGTCCTGCTGGTGTGATGGGCAGGAGATGACGTGGGAGGGGAGGATGCAGAGTTGTTGACAGAACCAGGCTGCAAGATGCCCGGCGACGGGGCGGGCTGGGTGAACATTTGAATTGAGTGAATGATGTTTTTAATTTGGGGGGGTGGTCTTGCGGGTGGGTAGTCGGCGGATCTGCGACGAAATTGCTAAAGGGCGTAAAGGCGGGCTGACCGACAGGATTGCCTGCACCAGCAATGCAATCGATCTCAATGGGCAGCTGTTTCCGTTGCGCTTGCTCTGTATCTTTTTTTGGCCGCAACGCATACACCAGCGTGACCTGGTATGGGTTATCAATGCTCCCTCTTCCCGCGGCAAAGCGGCGTGGTTGTGCTTTGCGCTGCTTGGCCTGCACTGGGCGGGCTCTGGGATCTTCGCTACCGCCGTTTCCCTGGAATCCTGGGTGGTTGTTTGAACGGTTCTGATAACGAACAAATTGATTGAACCTAGAAAAAGAAGAGGCCTTGGGTAGGATTGGAGGCCAATGCGATCCGCGATCAATAACGGATTATCTAGACAATGAAAATCGTGACCGAGCAAAGGCCGTTGCCCCCAAGTCAGTTGCTGGGCGAGCGCTCGTTTCAATGGTCCTCTGATCCGGGATAGAGTTGTTTCAACGTATACTCGGCGTGTAAGTTGGTTGCCGGTGATGGATCAGTGGGGTTGGTGTGCAGTGAGTGGGTGGCTTGCTTCTTGTGTGGTGTGGACAAGACAAGCTAGGCAGAGGAAAATATGGCGAATGTAGTGGATGGATGGAACTGTTAGGTACTTTTTTGGCATCTAGGTATCCCGATGCGGTCCTCTCGCTTTTCTTTTTCCTTTCTCGAAAAATTGAGAAACCGTCGAAGGAAGAAGGAAAGAGTCGGGGTTGTAAAGTTGCGAGGATTGCGAGCAGGTAGTAAATAGCGTGTCCCCGGATGGAAGATGGACGGGTCGGGTCATATGTATGCAAATGATGAGATGAACGAAGGCGAAACTCCCCGATAAGGAAGGGAGAAAATTGGAACGGGTCTTCTTTGGGACTTGATCCGGTTGCCAGTCAGGTCGTCGGGTTATCGAAGTAACATAACTTGGCCTACCTGGGTACGAGATAGAAGGAAAAAAAGGTAGTACCGGTAGCTGGCCTGGAGCTGGAGATCAGTCCAAGTGCAGTGCAGTGCAAGCAACTGAGGAAAGATTCTACTAAGCTTAGTAGGTAGCCCGTTGAATCGATGGGCCCGATAACTGATTCGTCGGATGGTTGAAGAAGAGAGGGATCTTCTCCTCAAACGCGTGCTGAGGGCCGATGCATCAATTACCGTATTGTTATTATTAGAGCGTAAGACGACATCAATCAGGTTCGGTCGGGTTGCTCGCTGGACGCGCGCGCAGGCATGTACTTTTTATCCAGGCAATGCGAGCGAGCACACCGTAGGACTGGCCAGGATCGTGGAACCCGAGCCTGGCCACTGACGCCACCGAACGGGGTCTGGCAAAAGTTGGGGGGTGGGTTCCCTGGCTTCCCTTCTGCAGGAGGTTCGCTGTGGGAGGTGAGATGAGCGGGCGGGGGTCTCGGCGGTCGGGGAGGGGTTAGGCTGCTTTCCTTAGGCTGTCTCTCCGCAAAAATGGCTGGCAGCTCCTGTCCTCGTCAGTGGCCAGACCTTTTCAGGGGGTCCAGAAGGAAAGTCGGCACCTGGTCTAGAATCCCTCGTCTCTTCTTCTTCCTAACCGTCTCCCGGAATGTTTGTCCGGCGCTGAGTTTGCTAGAAGATGCATCAGCCGCAGCAGGTCTTTATTAGTTGCACTGCACCGCGCTGCACTAGCAGGTCAGGTCAGTAAGGCAAGGTGAGGCAAAGTGCCGCAGTTGGTAATTCCGTAGGTATCAACCTTGGCACCTTGCAGGATCTGAAGCACGAGGATGACAGAAGTCTCTTTCGCACAAAAACGCCTAGGTTCAATTCTTGCACCACACCAGACGATGGATTTCTTGGTCAGACGTTGCAACTCTAACTAAAACCCCACAAACCACGAACACGCGACCTTGATCTCGCTACTTCTGGGCCAACGTGATCGCGTTCCGATTCGATCTCAAGAAAGCGAGACACCACTCATTAAAGCATACACCTTGTAAATGCATCTGCAGTACCACCTAAGCAGCTAATGCATGCATACACACCTAGCTATTGTTTGCAAGGCAAATGCAAGGCAATAATTTGCAATGACTTAATATATCTAAGTAGGTCGGTAGGTAGGTAGCTTTGATGTTGGGACTCTCCAGCATCTGTTACTTAGTAAGACCCGTCAAGCTCCGTCAGATCGATCCTGAGACTTCACCGAGACCTGCAGAACTCTGACGATCTGCCTGCCAGCAAACATGGCCAGCTAGCATCGCCAGCATCACTCTACCAAACTTTATCTGGATGCCACTGGCAGCAGGAGACTTATCAGAGCCAGCCTCATCAACCTCAATCGGTCGCTGTGACTGAACAGCCACAAGATATTTGCCATCCCGGCCCGAACCACTCTACGTCACTCAGGTTTGTGCCTAGTTCGAGACAAGAATATCATCCGTTTGGAGCTATGGATGATCACTGCCATATTTACTTGGACGCGACCACGATGTTTCATTCTTCGCAGCGATACTCGGTATTCGCCAGTCCGGAGAGGCTCCGTGACTTGTACTGTATTGTGCATGACAGATGCGCTGTCAGAGCTCCGAGCAGTCCACACGGCTTGTTCAGGAGTTCAGTCGTATCATCTGAAAATGTTCAGACCGAAGAACTTGTCACATGACTCGTGATGTGTCGACATGATTGACCGTCCTCCCCGCCACAAGAAAATGCTCCCAGGGACAAGTCGTTGGGTCCTTCTGCACTTAAGGTGAGGCTGAACCGGCAGCCTACATTCTCTGCGAGTCTCATCATGTCCACAATTATAGGGGGTCGGCCTGAATCGCATTGTGGCGGGTCTCAACGGATAATGCACGAACAATTACTCGTTATTATCCAAAATCTAAGGCTAGGCCTCCGGCATTGTAGGATCGGCATACATCTCCAAGGGGCACTCCATCTGAACATGATCATCTAACTCTATGGCGATCATCGACTGCGCGCTCAGTTGCATGTATCACTGAGAAGTTTGACGAATTGGTAGTCAATGGTAATTTCTTGTCTTCTGTTCGCCTGAAGTCCTTGTGCGAGCTAACTGGTAGGTTTTTCCCGTATTGGCATACTGTCATATCTTGGAAGGACGACTTTCACGTCGGCAGATATCCTCTCGCTGAAGGCTGTCTGGTGCGGGATGGCATGAATCGTCGTCAGTTATCCTAGATTTCACTTTGTCTGGTTCACTCAAGTTGTTTCCGCAGCCCTTTGAATGCTGTACTTTGTTTCGGAAACTGCATCTGATTGTAACGGCGGCGTTCTGTCGACCTCTCAGAATGGATTCTCGTATTCGGCGATACACGGCCATGAACTTTGAGGATGCAGTCGTAACATTACGTTGGGCAAGTACACAAGCTCGGTGAGTCTCATCGGCGATCCTTTCTTAGAGCCATTGCTATTTACAACTCGAACATATACCAAGATCATTTCATGCTGAGAACCGGGAAATATAGGATGTTATGACTAAGAGCATAAGCAGTCCATCCCCTTCGTCTAGATGATAGTGATTCGAAGAATTGGATGAAAGGGAGCCCGCCATATGATCCTATAAATCAGACTATAGTATATATCCCGGCTGTTCAGTATAAGATAGGGATTTGAATTGCTGTCCATCTGAAGCATAGTCAACTCCTTTTTTTACCTGTCAAATAGCAGAAGTGAATGTGCGTGTGTCCAGCCCTGAGTGTGATCCAGCACATCAGGCGTTTTCTTGATTGATTTTCCAAGAATCGGAAAGAGTTTTCCTTTCGCCTTCTCTTTGCTGACCTCAGCACCTCTTAGTTAAAGTGGCCTCATAACCCGTTGCAGTTGAGGCTTAGTGGATCAGGTTGGGAATGCGGCAGTCAGCCATGCCGAAATGCCATGCTCTGCCGGCGATTCCGGGCTCATCCCAGCAAATCAATAAACAAGTTTGCTAAATATGCCCCTTTCCAAGTTAGGTGGGTCTGGTATGTGTGTTTGGGGGATAGGGGTATTTACAATTAGGGGGAAACAGGCGTCCAAATCCAATGGCTTAAAACGGGGTATTCCTAGCACTGACTCTTCTTCCAGCTCATGGGCACGTCGCCGCGTCTCACTGCTCAAACTGATATTTAGTTTTGGCACAATAAATGGGGTCGTTGCTGCTGATTACTTGTTCTCACCACGTAAAGGGTGCCTAACGTTTGAGAAGCCCCCTAGATTTAGGAAGACAGGAATGACAGTTTTCTTTTTTCTTTATATATATATAAATGCTTCTATACGTGTAAACACTACAACCACTGTAACAGCGGCTCTTAAGTGTCCAAAGGGAACGCAACTACTTCGTTTACTACCACTTACACGAGGGGCTTTATACATTGTACTTTCAGGGGCTGATTTTACAGGTATAAGTAGTTATGGGCTGAACAAGAATAGATCACGCAACTTCCATGGGTTTGATTTAGTATAATACACCCGGGGCTACTGAGAAACAACCCAATCATCTCGGGATAGGCAAACTGTGATAGAAGCCAAAGTAACCGCCATGACAACCAGATATGCTCTTTCTTTGTATATTTCTACTCTGCGAATCACCCCCTGTCTTATATCTGTTATCCTGTAACATATTTGAACATCTCCTAAGCACAACCATAGCTTTAATACCGAGTCAAAATATAGTGACGCTTTAGCCCCAGCCTTTCCCCTTATACATTTTACTCAAGACCTATCACATATCTTGAAGTCACCGGATGCCCAGACGAAATAAGCCTCATGCCCTCTAGGACGGAGGAACTGCACTATTGTAGGTCGCAAGAGTCTTCAGGCGGTATTCCAGGCCTCTTGTTTGAACTTCTGGTATCCCTTCGGCATATATCTTAGCCTTGGGTAGGATGTAAAGTCATGTAACGCCATATGTGCGAGCTTGAGGCTTTCGACGGCTGGTGAGTTATAATCTCGGCAAGGTTGGCCATTGATACCCACTAAACATATGATTTGGACGGGCCGACTCCGGATCTCGCTCTTCTATGCAGCATGATTTACATATCGGGTCTTCAGCCCTTTCAGAATACGTGAACACAGCCTGTCAGCTTGTGAAAGGCAACAAAATACTGCGAATTAGCAGTCACGCAGCCGCGTAGATGCAGGCGGCGCTGCGTTTCCTTGACTGTAGAAGTATCAAGTCACATCCGCCCCTATATAGACGAAATCGAGATCATCTGCCCTCTCCGTTCCTTATGACCTGACTGGCAGTGAAAAACACCTGACTACTCCAGGCTCACGGACCGCCTGTCAAACATGGTTCCCCCTGTGGGCGAGCCCGGATCCAGGATCCGTTCCGGGTGTGCTGCATGCCCATGTTACATCGGGAACGGGGCGAGCGCCGCCCTGTCGATCACCGCACATTCGGCAGAAAGGGCCGAGAACGTCAGGAACCGTTCCCCCAATCCAGACTGACCAAGCGGATGAAGTTACCTGTTCGTGGCTGGTCCTAATGTCGTCAGTTGAGGTTTTCTCTTAGGGCAGCCGAAGTTGCCGACCGGAACACAAGGCCTGAGCAGCACCAGCAGAGTGTAGCCATATAATCTAAGGAGCCTGCTCCATACCCCGACATCCTCGAAGCCTTAGTACAGCTAGCCCTGGCGATCTTGTCTGTAGAACTCCCCGTCGACACGTGTCAGTGTTTGCTTACATACCTATGCATATCAGCCTAGGATAATGTTGGGATATATTACAAGTTTCATGCGGCATACAAACCCAATACTGCGCCGGAAAGGTCCATAGCAAGGCATGTATTCGCATATGAATGGTTGTTCTGTTCGTGATGCTACCTCTCGGCGCCATTTCCTGGTCTTGCATGGAATGCATTTTGACAAGATCCTCAGAGCTGACATAGAGTAGCAGCAGTCGGTCCTTGCGGGGACCGGCCCTGTATTGCACACGAACGGTCGGGGAAAGGCCGTTTCGGGACTACCTGGTTGGGAGCTTTTGCCGAGAGATTGGCTCAATTTCTGTGTAATCCGCGGATTGCTCCCTCTTTACCCGTTACGGCAGCCCAACTCAGGACAGTTCCCGGCCGAGAGTGCCCGGCTCTCGGCAGCTCGGGTAGCGTTTCTCAAGGGATACTCAGAACGGGACGTTGAAATTGTCCAAAATAAATATATTTAAAGGACATAACAAGGAGCCAGCACCCCTTGCTGCGACGCTGGTATTCTTTCCCTGCCTTGGTGAAATGAGAACGAGAGCGACCCTTATTCCCCCTAGAAATCAGCGGTTGAGGTGTCGTGGCCAGTGATCCGACATGCATGCATGTACGCAAGAGGCTGCTCGTTTGGAAAAGAAAAGAGGATGGCAGCTTATCTGCATACAGCCGGCCCAGCACCAATGACACCTCGTTTGGCCGGAATACGACCTCAGCTGAGCTGTCGGTATCCAATCAGAAATCGCGTCCGCGAGACCCCATACACCATCATGCACCATCGGAGAGACGCCGCCGACGTCTTCAGTGTGGCGTACGCCATCATCTTGGTACACCCTCATGGGAAACACGGATCTAGATACGGGCACAGAAAGCAGAGTCTGACAGGTTGGGAGAGAGAGAACACTATTTACTTGCTGCACTGTAAGCTCAACCGGGCATCTGACATGATTGGCCAATGTCGTGAACCACATCGCTCCGGTGCAATGGTCAGTACGTAGTACCGGCCCTCCACCATGTGCCACGCCGCCGGGTCATTTGCTTCTCGAGTGTCAGCCAATGCACGAGCGTTACATTTTGGGGCTCGGCATAAGCCCTTTGTGATTTACTATGCGGCCTCGCGGAGGAACTTCTGATTTGCATCTGCGAACAAAACGGGTCGGGTCGTACGAGGATGAGTCTTCTTTGAGTAAGCTACGCCGTGGTTGTCATCACTTCTACTGGTTGGGATAGAAACGACTTGGGACTGGATCGGGCCGCACAAGATCGAAGCTGACCACTCTTGGAACATCCCTTGTGCAGGTCACGCACTCTCAGGCCCTATAAATATGGCTGCCTTCCAACTCTACGTAACTGGGAATGGCCCTCTTCACCGGCTAGGCTAGCAGCTATATACACTCATTCATTTTCCCAACGCTGTAGAGGTCTCTAACTAATATAATCTCATCCAATCAATGATGAAGTCCTCTCTACTCCCCAGCTCCTACTCCTGGCGCAGTCCGCCCTCGCCCAGCCAGAGCAGACCTACGACGCCATCATCGTCGGCGCCGGCCTCTCCGGCCTAGGCGCCGCCAAGTCCCTGTCCGAAGCCGGCAAGACGTTCCTCGTCCTCGAAGCGCGCGACCGCGTCGGCGGCCGCGTGCTCAACCACCCCCTCCAAGACGGCGGCTACACCGAAGTCGGCGCCGAGTTCGTCGGCGAGACCCAAGATAAAGTCCTCGACCTCGCCGCCGAGCTCGGGCTCGAGCTCTACCCGGAGTACAACACGGGCGACAACGTGCTGTACCACCAGGGCGAGCGCTCGGCGTACGCCTCGAGCCCCGTCCCGCCCGTCGACGCCCTGAGCACGACGCAGGTCCTGACCGTCATCGCCGCCATCAACGCGCTGGTCCCGGGCGTCGATGTCCAGAACCCTTGGAACAGCACGCTGGCGGAACACTGGGACAAGAAGACGTTCGACGAGTGGCTGAAACCCTTCCTGCTGACCGAGTCGGCGCGCTTCCTCATCGACGCCGCGGTCGAGACCGTCTTCTCCGTCGAGGCCGACGAGCTCTCCTTGCTCTATGCCCTGACCTACGTCGCCGCCGCGGGCAACGAGACCACCAAGGGCACCTTCGACCGCCTCATCTCCATCGACGACGGCGGCGCCCAGCAGTGGCGCGTCGACGGCGGCACGCAGCTCCTAGCCATCAACCTGGCCGAGAAGCTCGGCAACGACAACGTCCGCCTCAGCGCCCCCGTCAGCAAGATCGCCAAGACCGACGACGAATCCTACACCGTCACGCTGAAAGACGGCTCCACCGTCAAGGGCGCCCACGTCGTCGTCGCCATGTCGCCGCCGCTCGCGCGCCAGATCACGTACGAGCCGGCGCTCCCGGCGGCGCGCGACCAGCTGACGGCGCAGATGCGCATGGGCTCGATCGGGAAGGCGATCGCCGTCTACGAGACGTCTTGGTGGCGCGAGGAGGCGCACGGGTCGTTGACGGGACAAGCTGTCAGCGACTCCGGACTGGCGCGGTCGACGTTCGACCAGTCGCTGCGCGAGGGGCACAACCCGCCCGTGAGCGCGCTCATGACTTTCTTGGAGGCGGACCAGATGCGCGAGTACGACAACAAGACCGAGGCCGAGATCACGGAGCAGGTCGGCAAGGACTTTGTTGCTTACTTTGGTGATAGTGCCGGCGAAGTTAAGGAGTGGGTCGTTCAGCGCTGGGATCTCGAGGAGTACTCCCAGGGCGGGCCGGTGGCTATCGCAGGTCCGGGGACTTATACCAATTACGGACCGGCCCTGAAGCAGCGCGTGGGTAATCTGCACTTTGCTGGGACCGAATCTTCGGACTACTGGATCGGGTACATGGACGGAGCTCTGCGCTCGGGCTACCGTGCTGCTGCTGAGATCATCGAAGGGTAGGAGTGGTTCTTCGCCAACAAGGGCACTTACGTACTGTAAATATGAATATAGTGTATGATCGTAATAGTAATGATGTTCCAATGAAGTCGCTTCATATTCTTCGAGCTGTTTGCTGAATCATCTCAGTGAACACGCAGTAGCTCAGCCCCTTTTCGAGGCCTGCACTCATTTGCAAGGTGCAGTAGATTGGAAGGTCCTAGCTCATCGATAAATGCCGATACATATTGAGCAACTATCTATTTGGAATTGAAGTACCGCCAGATCACATTAGAACCGAGGAGAGTGGGGAGAGTGAGGTCAGTGGCGCCTTTCGCTCCTCTACTTTGCGCCCAGGTCACGATGCAACACAACCCCCTTCCCCTTACCCTCAAGGGTGGCATCAACTGCCATTAAACCATTTTGTGACCATCCCTCTATCGATGATGCTATAAGCTGAGATTATAGTGCAATTTGGCGAATTGCCGGCTTTTGGTATCCTGGTGACTGACCTGTCGATGCTCCCCTCTCCAACAGGCTGCGCGCCAAGCCATCGCGCTATATTGCGTGCTATGGGGGAACCTTGCAGCTACATCCAAACCTGCCTATTCCAGGGAAGAGGACGACATAAATGATAACCATCACATTTTCTGTCAGGAAGATTGTGACCAAAGGCGATGATTCCTTCCTATGAACAAGAGTAGGTAGGACCTTACAGCACGCAGCCGCGGGAACCTGCATGCAAATTAGTCACAAATGAAGCTGTCTGATGACCGGGTATTGATGTAACCATTGTTGATATTTAGTACCACTTCATTCCCGTACCTACTTGGTCTAGGTATCTTCATCCGTCTTTTGTTTGTTTCTCAATACCGTCTTACAAGATGAAGGCATCCCTCTATCTGCCGCTACTTATTTCCCTCTGCGTAGATACTGGGAGTAGCGCACCTGGCTTCCTCAACGGACAGCCCAACGACGGCAAGGAAAGGGGGCAATATTCTCAGGTCAGTACAGTAGCAAGCCAATACCATTATATTCTTCACAATTGCTCGTCGCCTGTTATTTGAGTAAGTACTGACGTGTTCACCAAATAGGGGGTACCAACAAAGCCCTCGACCTCCAAAACCCAGACAACCTAGGCCAGCAAAGCACCGACAACGGCGTGGTGCCGAACCTGAAATGGAGCTTCTCGGACTCGCGCACGCGGATCCTGCGCGGCGGCTGGGTCCGGGAGCAGGTCATCACCGACCTGCCCGTCTCGGTCGACATCTCGGCGGCCCAGCAGCATCTGACCAAGGGGTCGATCCGCGAGCTCCACTGGCACCGAACAGTAGGTGGCTTGATCACTCAATCGTGTTCGACCACGTTGAATCCTCTTTAAATGCTGAGCTTTCGTGCAGGCGGAATGGGGTTACGTGTACGCTGGCTCCATTCTTCTGTCGGCGGTCAATGAGGATGGCCAGTATCAGGTCTCGAAGCTCGAGGTCGGGGACATCTGGTACTTCCCCAAGGGAGAAGCCCATACTGTTCAAGGCAAGTGACTGTTATTGGTCTACCTGGTGTGATGGGTGCATCGTATGACAACCCGCTGAACTCCTTGTGCCCTACAGGCCTCGACGATGAGAATGAATTTCTGCTCGTCTTCGACGACGGCAACTTCGATGCGGTTGGGTAAGCATATTCAGTCCAAACTTCAAATCAGTCTTATAAATTCTTACCAAATGGCACTGCCACCATGTACAGAACCACGTTCAACCTGGACGACTGGATCTCGCATACACCCGTGTCGATTCTGGCCAAAAACTTCAACCTGTCCGAGTCCGTCTTCGGGAACGTGCCCTCGCCCAATCCCTACATACAAAACGCCACACTGAACCCCCATGACGTCACTGGTGGTAACGGGCCGCTGACCGGCAACGCCTCGTATGTGTACTATGCCAAGGACCACCCCCTCGAGAAGGTCCCCGGGCGTGGGGGTACTCTGCGGATCGTGGATACGACCACATTTCCCATAGCCACTACGATCGCGGCTACCGTCGTGACGCTGGAGCCTGGTGGTCTGAGGGAACTTCACTGGCATCCGAATGTAAGCCTATAATGCTCTCTTCTTAACCTATATGGAGATGCCATCTACGAAACCAAGCCACTGACATTGCCATTAACCACAGGCCGCGGAGTGGCTTTACTTCCACAAGGGCCAAGCCCGAGCCGGCGTGTTCATCAGCAACGCCAATGCGCGGACGTTTGACTTCTCCGCGGGCGACACCGCGCTCTTCCCAGACAGTAGCGGTAAGAGTGCATCCCCGTCCCGCAATGCTGCTGTTCACTACCGAAAGAGTAGAACTTTTCGATCCGTCTTTTCTCTTCTGATTACTGATCGTGTCTTTTACTTACTTAGGCCACTACATCGAGAACATCTCACCGACGGAGGAACTGGTGTGGATCGAGATTTACAAGAGTGACAGGGTCAAAGATATATCTCTGACACAGTGGCTTGCCCTGACACCGGCCAACATTGTGGCCGACATTCTGCGGATTCCCCTGGGCGTGGCCAAGAGCATCAAGAAAGAGAAGCAAATTCTGATCAAGTAGGGAGGTTACTTCATGTCACTTCCTAGCAGTCAATAGAAGACTTTGGAGCTGGAGTGAGAACTCCCCAGTATCGTTTTACTGCTATCATCCATATAGAAACACTGAGCACTTACACCAAGGGCAGGAGGCCGGTCCCTGGACGATCCACTTTTCAAACAATTGCACAGGGAGCTTAACACCTGAAAAGGCACTACCAACGCGAACCACTGAAGACATTCCATTGGCCATCTGTACATGTAGATCTCGACCTGGCCTGAGGTTCCAGACCCTGATCTACAGAGTCGATCTGATTATTGAAGTGATCGATTCCAGAGTACAGTATGTTGCGATATTACCCCTTGAGCGTTTGCTAGCTGTCAGCATCTTTTAACTCCGACGGTACTAAACTCCATTAGGCGAGCATCTCCGGCATCGTCGGTGCGGGGAATCCAATTGCGCCGTGCCCCGTCCGAACATCCCGAGGCAAAAAGTGTCAGAGAATCAGCCAGGACGTGTTGCCCATTCCTCGGTGGTGGCGGTGTCAGATTGGCATCGTAGCTTGATTGTACATTATTGCCATCCAGTCTTGCATTTCTCTCAATTTATTGGTAAACCATCCTCTACCTGCGTGTACCACAATTGACAAACCAATCCCTACTTCGACCACTACTACTACCTACTTCCTAACCTACCGACCGACCGATCGACAGACCGACCATCCCCGTCCACCGCACCGCACCGCACCGCTCCGCGACCATGGAGCTCGACAAACCGAAGCCCTCCTTCCTGACCCTCCCGCCCGAGATCCGGGAGGAGATCTACCGCATCATCCTGCACCCGGACGCCAACCGCGTCGCCGGCCGCGACGAGTACACCGACTACGACTACCGCCCCGCCCTGGTCCTCTTCCGCCTCAGCAGCCAGCTCTACTACGAGGCCCGGCGCATCTTCCGGGACCTCAACGTCTTCGTCCGCATCGAGACGCCCTGGCCCGAGGCCCACCACCACGTCGCCTTCGAGGGCCACGTCCCCATCCTCATGAAGCACGAGCGCGCCGCCGCCTTCAAGGGCCACAGCCTCGCCGTCGCCATCGGCGCGCCCCACACCCTCATGCAGGAGGCCGAGCCCCAGCACTTCGTCATCCTGCTCGACGACCTCGACAAGTTCGCCTCCACCTGGCGCTACGCCGACCTCACCAACCCGGGCCTAAACGGCTACCTCACCCCTCACCCTGCAGCTGCGCGACCCCCACTTCGCCCCCGAGCTGTGCGAGGAGCCGCGCGCCGTCCCCAAGTGGCGCCAGCGCCAGCTGCTCCTGCCCTTTGGCGCCGTCAAGGGCCTGCGCGAGACCGTCGTCACCTCCGACACCGCGACCACCGCGAAGCCCTTCTTCAGCGTCGAGAACGAGCTGCGCGCGGCGCAGCAGGTCCCGCACGCGAGCCCCGCCGCCTGCCTGGCCGAGACGGCGCGCCTCAAGACCGAGGGCACCAAAGAATTGTCGGCGGGCAACTACCACGCCGCCCTCGCGCTCTACACGCGCGCCTGGGAAGCAATGCACGTCGTCGTGAAAGGGCGCCAGCGGCACGTACACGCCGAGGCCTTCTTCGCGGGCGAATTACGAGAAGAGCCCTACGTGGGGAAGAACGGCCAGCTCGAGCGGCTGGTGCTGCGGGTCCAGCTCGTCGCCAACACGGTGCTGGCCTACCTCAAGCTCGAGGACTGGGACGAGGCCCGGTTCTGGGGTATGCGCACCATCACGACGATGCGCCAGTCCATCGGGGCCCACGACCGCCACGATCTGGCGCCCGAGGACGAGGCCGTCACGGGCTTCCCCGCCGCCGCGCCCCTGGGCCGTATCTATTACCGTACCGCTCTAGCCCACAAGGAGCTGGGCAACAAAGCCGAGGCGCGTCGTCTGCTGCGGGTCGCCAGCGTGTACATGCCGAATGACCAGAGCGTGAAGAAAGAAGTCGCCGCCTGTGCTCTGCGGCTCGGCTAAATGAACCTGGCGCCTCAGTGGGTGACCAGGTAGCCCATACATTAGAACGCCTTCCCAACCATGCAGTATACGTTGCCCTTTTGAGATGGACCTTGATCCAGATAGGAATTATGTTTCCTCAAGGTATGCTTATGTCCTAGCAGTGGTTAGTCCAATATTATACCCTACTTTTCGATTCATTACCTCGTCAAAAGGCGTCATGTAAACGAAATAACCATCTCTTCTTTTTATCTATCGTATCGTAAATGCAGTATGAAAACTTTCGTAATGTCGGAGCTTCATACCCTAACACTGTTCCTTTTCCTTTTGCCAGCCTTCAACCAACCGACCAAGCCTATGCGAAAAGTAGATCAACCTCTTAATCCTGGCTGAACACACCACCGCCGAGCTCAACCTGCCCCACGCTCCAAATCTCTCTCTCGTCTTCAACCTCGTCATTACTCAAGCCCAAGGCGCCCTGTCCACCGACGCCGCCCTCCGCTTGTCGCCTCTCCCTCGTCTGAGCACCAAGCCGCAGACCAACACGCTTAAAGTAGTCGTTCATGCTTCTGCGGGTGTTGGGCTGCAACTCCTGGCCGGCGGGGCTCTGGACGAACTTCTCGAAGACACGGCCCTCTTCCTCAGCGACCGAGAAGAGCTCGATGAACGCCGCTTCGGCGGCCAGTTTAACAGGGATGACGGGGTCTCGTACCGAAGCGAACACGGGGCCGGCCAGCAGGGGCAGATGCGGCCGCACGAGATCCACATTGGTACGCGAAATCGTGCGAATGATGACCAGTGCCAGTCGGCGAGAGTCTGTAGGATTGCCTGGGGCAATAATGGTGGCAAGCGTGGAGAATATGGGTTTGGCTTGCTCGAAGGACGGCGTATGTGACATGAGATACTTGCCTGTAGCAAGGATGCAGTTGTCCGCCACAAAGAGCTATATAAGCAGTTAGTAGATGCATCCGATTAAAGCCAAGGGATGGGTAACTTACGTTCTTGTTGGACATGCCCTGGGACAGGATCTCGGGCACGTCTTCAGCCAAGGGGCTGTCAAGTAGAATCTGGGGCGACTCGACGAACACGGCATTGATTGCGAGCACGGAGGAATTCGTGAAATGAGTGGTAGCGACACGACTCTTCAGCAGACTGTTGGCGACATCTGCTGGCACGTTCTTAAGCAGAGCAGAAAGCAGCTTGGCGTTGGTCACCGTCATCGTCGAATCGGTGTTGTCAGTGTCCATGTCGATCAAGCCCAACACAGCGGTACGCGAGCTTTCACCCATATTGGCCCCGGCTTTGCTGACGACCTCGTACAAGGCCTTCAGCATAGCCGTCTTGACACCCGCGTCGGTTGTCTTGGATCCAGTGACCAGCTCCGCAACAAGGGGGTCCACACGGGGCGTGAACTTGATCAAAGTTCCCAGTGCCTTGGCCGCACGCGATCGAAGCACTTCGCTCGTAGTGTCGGCCAGAGATCTTGCGAAAGTACGCTGGAGTTGCGGTAAGAAAGGCTTGAGAGCGGTGGGCATCTTCTCCAGCAAGTTGTTGAGGGTGAGAAGAATGGCCGCCTTGACATCAGTAGACCTCTCGGAAACAACACGAATGAGCGGTCCGGTGATCTGGGTGACGAAAGGCTTGAGAGAGGCTTCGCTGGTCCTGTCCACAATGTCCGAGATTGCAAGTGCAGCAGCAGTTCGTTGATCCGCTGTACCGTTCATCAAACCCTGCAAGAAAATTGGCAGAATGGCGTTGATTCCCTTTGGTAGTTCGAAACCGGGCAGGTTGTGCCCAGCAACACCAACTTGAAGAAGTGTCTGTCTGGTAGAAGGCACCAGGGATTCCATCTCTTCCTTCTTGAGCTTCTTGGTGAAAGTGCTTAATGCCGTCCAAGCAGCCTTGATCACATCCTTGTCACGATCGTCGAACGAAATCAACAGGGCACGGACGATGTCCTGGTTGTAACGCGAGTAGTCCACGGTAGCTTGGTCAAAGAAGTTGGCCATTCGGTATGCAGCGTTCGCTCGCTTACGGTGATCTTCGTGCTTCACGAGTTGGAGCAGAACATTGATGACTGTGTTGAGGCCATCGTATTCATCCATGGACAAGATGACTGTGTCAATCGAGCTCTCAACATCTTTGCGCATATCCTCATCCTCATTGTTGACAATGTTGTCCATCAAGGAGTTGATGATGTTGGGCAAGCGGCGGTTCATAGCAGCGCCTGCCACCTTTGCCAAAGATGCCAAAGCTCTGGCATTGAACGCCGAGATAGGAGGCGTAATGAGAGTCGGAATAAGGTTGGGCAGAATGATGTTGGACCGCGTCGTCTCAGTGAGCAGTGTGAGAAGCGCCTGGAGGGCATTGTCGGCTTCGTCATCAGAACGCAGGAGGTTAAGGAGGAACGGAAGTGTTTGATCGACGGCACGCTTGCCGATGATTTGTTGAAGTGAGTCAAATGCTTCCGCGGCAGCCTCCCTCACATCCTCATCAGAATCTGTGAGAGCGGTGCGGACCACAGAAATGAGAGTCTTTTCATGGTCCTCCAGAGCCTCTTCAGAAGCGGAAGCAATAAGTTCCTTGAGGGCCAGGCATATACCCTGCTTGGCATCTGTATCTGTGGAAGTCTGCAAGCCCTCTTCGAGAGTCGGGAGAAGACTTGAGAGCACGCCGTCGCCAGCCTTGCGAATAAGTTCTCCAAGTGCGTTGCTGGCAATAACCTTGTGCTCCATGTTGGAACTACCAAGGCGGCGAATGATGATTTGAGTAAGGGTAGGGGTAAGCTCCTTGAGAGTCTTCGGCGTAGCAACGAGAGCCTTCCATACGCTGATAGCAGCAGAACGTACGGCACCAGCAGTATCGCAGCGGCAAATGTAAAGGGCAGCCAGGATTTTGTTGCGCTTCTCTTCACCGAGTACCTCGCGAAGCGATGCACCAGCCTCCTTGGCTTGATCCAACTCATCTTCTGCATCCTCCTTGCCAGTGATACCAGTGAGGTTGAAGAGCAAGTCACCAACCAGCTCAACCGAGCTAAGACGGATTCTGTAGCTGTCGTCTGCGAGACCACGCTCTAACTCGGGGAGGAGTAGATCAACAGCGCGGGCCGCAAAGTTCTTGACAAGAAGTCTACCGGCACGCAGCGCCGTTTCACGTATAGATTCGACATCGTCCGCCAGACCAGCGAGAATAGGCGGGATGATCTTGCTGAGATAATTGGCAAAGCTGTTTCCAAAGCATACCGGAAGGAAAATGAAGAGTGACATGAAGCCTTCTCGGATTGCTGCCTTGGAAGACTCCACGTTTTGTAGAATGGTAGGAAGGGTCTCCTCCAGTCTTGTTGTTCCAAGACCGGCAAGGACTTCGGAAAGAGCCTGCGCAGAGCCGAGACGATCGCCAGCACCTGTATCGGACTTGAGAGTTTGCATAAGTCCAGGGATAAGGTCGGGGAGAGCATCTTCGCCGAGCTTCTCGACCAGAGAACCAAGAGCACGTGAAGCAGTGGCCCGCGTTGTAGGCACAGGATCGACGGAGGCAAGTTTGAGGCCGGATACAAGCACTGGAAGATGGGCTATGAGATCCTTGCGCTCGGTCAAATGAGCCAAGCTTCCAATGACTTGCGATGCTTTCCGCTTGGTGTTGGATCTGTCTGCCAAACCGCGCTGGAGGACCCTTGTTACAAGGGCAAGAGACGGTGCATCAAGATAATGCACGAACTGGACCTTGATAAGAGAGTCCAGTGCAGTGTCGGTGTACTTGGTAGGATCACTGAGAGCCTTGAGGAGAATATCTGCGAGGCTCTTGATTTCTGGGTTTGTGATAACGTCACCAAACCGTTTCAAACTCTTGTTGGCAGCAGAACGAACTTCCTTGTGAGTGTCGTTCAGTACACCAGTCAATGGAGGGATGATGTCTGGTAAGCTCTGCGCCAGCTGCTGGGGATCCAAGTATGCCATGGCACCTAACAGTTCGCAAGCACCCTTCTTGCTACGCCATTGATCATCATCAAGACCGTTCAGAAGCGTAGGCAAAATTTGCTTGACACCAAAGGAGCTGAGCTTCGCGAAACAGGCTTTGGCAGCTGCCAGGCAGGCATCTCTCACATCAGCACTGCTGTCGCCGAATCCAGTGAGTAGCTGGGGCACAATCTGGATCGCATATGGTTCAAAAAGGCGACCGAGGATCAATGGCGCCAGCTCAAAGGCAAGGAAGGCGCCTTCTCTTTGCTGTGGTTCCTTCTTGTTCTCAGTTGCACTTTTGAGGCTGATGAGGAGACGGTATTCGCGTAGTACAGAGATACCCCTTCCGAGTACTAAGCCAGCCAAGCCGTATGCGGCGCCACGCTTGGCTGCGTAGCTCTTCGAAGTCAACAGTGTATCCATGACTTGGTCAAAGTACTTGGATGACTTATCACCGCATGTTCGCACCAGAGGGGGAGACATTCGGCCACAGCGTACTGCACCGCCTCAGAAGGAGTGCCAAGAGTCGCTAACAGCCGCTCAATAACGACGGGAATCTTTGAGTCGCCGGGTTTCAAATGACGGGCCAAGGCACCGTACATTACGATCACAGCCTCGTTCACCCGGTCTCCAGCCTCCGAGCCCGTGTCTGGCGCTTCGAGAGTTCGCTCAAACATCTTCATCAGCTTATCCACCAGTGCACGTCCATGTTGGTCGATAGCAGTGATGGCTGCCTCCAACATTTCGCCTCGAACATTGGGGTCTTTGTCGCCTAGCGGCCCCTTCTCCATGAGGAAACTGAAATAACCATCGACTTGGTCTTTTTGGAGACAAGGAGCAAGTGATTTGAGCGCAGCAGCAACACCGTGCCTAGCTTCCCACGGATCTGCCAAATCCGTCTTCCTTGGCATACCATACGAGTCGAATCCTGCAACACGGGGTTTGGCGAATTCAATGTATCTTGCTTGGAGGTTCTGGAGAACTTCGTTGACAGTTGGTAGATGTGCCCGGCAAGCATCAGCCAGAGCCCTGGCGGAAGCTCTACGGAGCTGGCCATCTTTGCTCTCCAGATAGGGTATCATCTTGAACGGCACATCCTTGGATACCTTGAAGCCACCCTCGTCCCAAATCTCTCGTGCAATCTCGATATTTGTCTCGTCATCGTCATGGCATGCAATCCAGATTTCATCGGAGAAGTCGAGCTCGCTCATATCCACCTCGGCACTGATTGATTGCAGCACCGTTTCGCGGACTGAAGACTCTGGCACAATTGCACCCTTTGCAAGAACCGATATCTCCTGGGAAATCATGTTGGGGGCAACACAACGTATCATATCGGAGAAACAATCCTTGACAATCTTGTAATGCTGGTTATAACGCTGCATTGAGGTGATCATTGTTGATATCAGATCGGATCGCGGAACAGCTTCCTCTGCACAGACATCTGTATGGAAAGAGACAAACTCGATGGCAAGAACCAACTGAGCGTCTCGTTCTTCTGCTGCGGCGCCAAAGCCACCGTGCTGCAACACCAGGAATATGAGTGAGAGCATGTAGACGACAGAAATAACGTCAAAAGGGCGCTGTTCTCCAGCGAAGCGTAACCGGTATAGAACTCGGGTTATCAGTTCTTCCAAACCCTCCTCTTCAAGATTCTCGGGCAGACCGGTCACTCCCAAAGCACGCAGCGTAGCAACACCGATGAATGGACGAATCGAACCAAGCCGGTCCGTGACTTTATCGGCGCATGCCAGGTAGACTGAGGGAGCAGCATCACCAGTAATGAGGCATGCACCGGCTTCCATTGCTTTCAGAAGCGCATTTACCGCTGGTCCCATCCAAAGACTCGCCTCGGTTGGTGGGCCATTGATCAATCCTTGGATAATACCAATGCCACGCAACAAGCGTGCTGCGAGGAGCTGCACCGACTTTCGAATTTCTGACTCCTTTTTCAGCTGAGCATTGACCTTAGCTTGCTCATCAGCTGTAAGTTTCTTCTGGGTGCCTTTCTTCGCAGCCAGCTGTGCTCTTAGGTCTTCTTCCCATTTGAGCGTATCATAGTCTTTGGTGTTCTTGTTAGGCAAGGCTTGAGACTTCTTAGCAAGTACGTCGATGCAAGCAGTGCCTTCAGGGGTGCGGAATATGGCTGCTTCCACTGGCCCGACATCCTTGAGCTGGTCAGGGTCTAAATCACCTCTAATCAGCTCAATGATCTTAGATGTCATAATCTCGGGTGCCACGAAAGCAAGGTCAGCAACAGCGTTGCAGGCTGCTGTCTTAATGGCAGAAGACTTTTGCTCGAAACTTGTCTTGTCGGTGATTTCTTGCAACAGAGATGCCTCGTGTCTTAACACCAGACTTCCGGGGTCGAGCCCGACTTTGAGGCAAGATTCGATCCAGTTGGACCTGGGAATAAGGTTGGGTCTCGCCAAGGCGACCAATGAACACATCTGTTTCTCAATGGCCTCCAGGTTGCGTTCTGTGCCTTCCTTCTTGAAATCCTCCTCTGTCAGGCAGATTGAGCGCAGCGGTAGATGCAGGTTTGTCTTGTCGAATTTGGCCGAGGCAGCTACACTTTCCTTATCGCTTAGTTCGGTAGACTCGATCCATTGCCAAAGACCAGCAACCACTGCTTCTGATACCAGAGTCGGCTGCTTGGCATAGAGTTTGGTGATGGTTTCGCATGTTTCCTTGCGAATTTGAGGCGGTACAGTAGGCGAAGAGGCTAGGAAGATTAGAGCCTGAGACCATGCTGACCGCACTGAGCCAGGGGCTTCTGCAAGGTCCACCACTACAGCTGAGAGGGCAGCGAGAAACCATCGCAAGTCGTCTTCGGCGGACAGTCTGTTATATATCCGGTGGTTAAGTAGGAATGAAGGCTTTGGCTCCAGCACAAGACTTTCTTTGGAGACTGCTGCCTTCTTAATAGAAGCTTTGATAGATTGGCTTTCAACCTGCGGGAAGATTTGGTAGGCCAGAACAGTGACCACATAAGCGCCGGAGATCAAAGTACTCTGCACAGCGGCAAGAGGATTCTTGTTGACTTCGGCCCAGCTTTCGGCCAAGGGGCTCGCTATGGATTCCGCGAACTTCACAGCGTTCGAGGGAATAGCTTCTTGGGTGTTTTTGAAATACGAGAGTACCTCGCCTGCTTTGAGAATCCATAGCCTACGCGAAGGTATTTTCTTATCTGCCAGACCTTTGATGTAAGCGTCAAGAACAGGTTTTGCCAGCTCAACATTGTGTTGTATCTCGTACGAGACGCAGCAGGTGAAAGCTGAAAGTTCTGCAGCCAGCGCGAGCTCGTTGCCTTCTTTGCCTACTACCAGAGGAAGAGCAGCCGTGACCTTCGAAGCAATCGATGCGGACAGGGGCAGACTTTGCAGCATTTCTGAGTGAAGAACGCGTTGGTCGGCCGATGCTAGTTTTCCAGACTTCAGGGGACCCACAATCTCATCCGCAACTTGCTCCAGGATTTTGAAGTCCTGGCACTTGGAGACCGTGGTCTCAAAGGTGGTTTTGACAGCTTGACGAATAACCGGATTGCTCGACTTTACGTTAGCCAGCAAAGGCTTCATCAGATGACCGCCCAGTACAGTTGACAGGTCCATGTCCTGGGGAAGCGAAGTGACGAGACGTGGTACGAGGCCCATAACAACCTCGGGAGCACGAAGTAGGCCCTTCTCGATTGATGGGACGACCTCCTTCGTTAGGTCCTCGAATGTGACGAAATCCAGAAAGAAATCCCGTAGGCCAGATGCTATGTGGTCTGGAAGCTGCGTTTTGGATCCAGCGATCTCCCGCGTGTAGAAACCGAAATAGTCCGCCTTCCTGGAAGCGAGTACTGGCTTCGCCTTGTCGTGGCGAGATGATACACCCGCAACTACTCCCAGCATAACGGCATTCCGGGCCGTGGACTGTCCGGCTTTTGTCGTCAGTGCTTTTACCACATCTTCAATGAAGCTTCCGCGGAACTCCTTTTGCCAGAAGGCGGCCCGCAGCCCACGTCGAGTGACAGTGATGGCTGAATCGGCCACCGAAGAGCGGGTAGGTGGCTGGAAGCATCTCTCCAAAGCAGCTGCGTTGGCATGGACGATATCCAACCCAAACTGGCCAAGCATAGGTGTAGCGGCGATTGTCGACAAGAGCGACCCGCACCACTCGACCAGGACAAAGGCATTGTTAGGGGCTATGCCGGCCTTCTGCGACTCTAATCGCAAGGCGTTTATGAAGGGCGCAATAGCCTTGGGCTCGCTCGCGTTGGCGACAATAGAGACAAGGCATGACTGAACAGCTCGTCGAGAGGGTCTGTCATTATAAGCAGGGTGGGTATCGAAGAGAAGCTTGAGGACTCTAGGTGTTGCGGACACATCGACTGCTGTTTGGACGATATTTGGTCAGCGGCAAGATGGGGATGGGGGTAATAGAGCTGAGGCGCTCCACAGCACAGTAGGACGGCTCACCATTCTGCTTGAATTTTTCTTCAATGGACTTTAATTGAGCTATGCGCGTCTTGGTAGATGCCGAAGACAGGTCTGCCTTCGCAGCGACCAGATCGACCCTTGCCGGAGAAGCACCATTGGTGGTCGCTTCAGTCATTTTGAAGGTATAGTGAGAGATGGTGGGGAACATGGACATGCTAGGCCGCCCAGCAATTCCGGTGGTTGTGTAGAGAGTCGGCAATAACTGCAGTCCGGGTCGCAACATGTATTCGCATTAACTCTTCAAGGACAGGTGCGTAAGGGTAGCAGGAAAGCCCATAGACGAACAGGTAATGCTTCTCGGCCTGACGTCCCGTTGCACATTCAACACCAAAACCGCATCAATCGTAAAATGTGGACGAATGCGATGTCGATGTGGGGTGACATGGAAGAGCTGCTACCCGCAGAATCAAAAAATCAGCCCGGCGTGCTGTTTCTGGAAGGCGGTCACACTAACTAACGGCTGTGAAGTTCTTATTCTATAGTGCCAAGATTTCGGCGCATTGGCTCGCCTAAACCGGGCGCATCCTGAAGAACCTGAAGTACCTACATCCTACGCCTGATCTTTTATTCAATAACACCTGCTTGTGCCAGTGGATTTTAACAGGGCGGAGTCGGGTCACAGCCAAAACAACCAACTATGTAGGATATATATCAGCGATGTGATTATAGCTTCAAAAGAACTTATAGTCAGGATTTATACTATACATGTCAAACTTTCTTCAAGTGTCCGCATATCTACATATAATATTTGATTGCTGGAGCATTCTACAAGCGTTCGTGCTGGATCGTGCTGGCTGGCCCGAACCCTTGGAGTTTCCAGGGCTGTCAAAGGTGCTTCCGTCGGTACGTACCTACCCTTTATTCCGCCCTGCCAACCTGCCTGCTTGCCTGCTTGCCTGCTTGCCTGCCTGCCCCGTGCCCGTGCACGGTTCTCTCAACGCTGTAACTGCAAGGGGAAAATAATTTACCTCGAAACCAGCCTGCGGCTGACTGGCATTAGTCGTGCCATTAGTCGGAGATCGAACCGGTGATGTCAATTTGTGCCCCTCCATACACATCCACGCCTGGATGAAGCTTCATCCACTCACTAGCACTTCCTTTGGTCTATTCATGCGATGACTCTGTTCATTTGAACAACCAGACGACTACCAGGGAAAAGACACAATTTTCACATCGCGCGTCCATTTCTATCTATTGTCCGACCCTCTCCAGTTCATCCTACCATCGACTTCTTGCTTGCTTGCTGTTGTCGCCCAAGTCCACCCTCGTTCTTCTATTCCCGTGTCCTTTACATTGATTGCAGCGCCACCAAGTTCGACTGGAAACCGCGTCTTTATATTGATGGCAGCTCTGACCGGCTTCCTTACGGTGTGAGCGCATAGGCGCTCTACATCCAATCCTCTTCCACTTTTTGCTTGAGATCTTGACCGGGCATTCCCTCATTTCTATTCGATAAAGTATACCTACACTTCGTTCACGACTGCCAAGATGGCCCCAAAGAAGAAGAAGACGAAGGCCGCAGCCAATCCAGCACGAGGCTTTGCTACTACTTCTGTCGCATCGAAACCGGTCACTCGCATTGAACAGGCCGAAGAGGCGATTGCCACACCAAACGGCAAAGCCGCCACGCCCTTGTCTGCACAGGAAGGCAAAGCCGCCGGGGCGACATCCGAAAATGCAGCACTCGCACCGTCCGATCCTACCGTAGCCCGACCGACGAAGCCTGACTTGAGCCCCGAAGAGTTTGAGAAACAGCTCCTCGAGTCTGAACTGCAGCTCCTCGTCGAAAAGCACGCACAAAAGTCAAGCGCGATGCCCAGCGTCAAAAGACGCGCCTCGAGACGGATCGACGTTTGCTACGCGGACAGGCCGAGCCTGTGAATGTGCGAAAATGGCTACCGCAAGAGCTGATGGACCACATACTGGATTTGATCCAGGCCGAGCACCGGTTTGCGGCGTCTTCTCTTGGGCCCGACACCACTAGTTCTGGCAGACTGCTGCCCGAGGAAGAGCTCACCATGAAGCTCTGGACGCTTCAGCAGACGTTGGAAAGTGCTGGTTTCACCGAGGAGAAGGTTGCATCTGTATTGCAGTACATTCTGGAGATTGGTCCAAACATTGGCGGTACCACCAAGGAGAACATCTGGGGCCTGGAAGAGGCTTTGGACTGGCTCGCACGTGAATGCAGCCGGGATGAACTCCCCGACTACGACCAGAGGGGCAGAACATTTCCAAGGCTCGCCGACACCCCACAAGATAGTCCCTTGGCTTCTGGTGCCAACACGCCGCGACTATTAGAACCTAGTGGCACTGCTACTCCGGCGGCCAAGAATGGCTCTGCCAAATCTCGATCTTCTCGTGCTGCTTCCCCGAAGAAGCCTGCTCCCGCATTTGACAGTGACATTGAGCCTGATGATCTTGTCCCAGTCTACCTAGAAAGCAAAGCTAAGCTTTTCCACATTCAGCGGCCAAAGCAAGACGTCAAACAGACCAAGGCTGGCAAGGTTAAGGACGTCAATGGGTCGCAAACTGTGGACATGGAGGAAGCCAAGCTGTTGGCTAAAATCGAGCACATAGAACAGGATGTTCTTTTCGACAAAATTTCTGCTGAACAGACTTGGCGAAATGAGCGAGTCATTCTGGAGCGAGAGTATGCTGCGGCTAAAAAGCAGGAAGCCGAAGAATCGGAAGCCCGCGACGACAAACAGGACGACGCTTCAGATGATGAAGATGAGATTGCGAGAGAAGCCAAGAAGATGGCCACAGAAGTTCTCCAGCAAGACAGCGCCGATGACGAACAGTCTTTATCAGACCTGTTTGCCAGCCTTCCAGTCCAGGAAGTAGACCCTAGCACTGGGAAGACTGAAAATGTCATCAACAGTACAGATGGATCAAAAGTTTTCATCCGCAATTTTGGTAAATGGACTGGCGTCAGTCCCATGAGGGCGTTGGAAGAGACTTGTCGCTCAAGGGATCCGGCAGTGAAGCTGCAATACCGACTCATATCCGAAGCATCTTTCGCAAATAGGCATGTCGTCATTGTCTCTTGGTCGAAACCCCAAGAGCTTATTTCGACTGATATTGCTCACATTGAGAGCTATGCTTACCCGCATCAGTTCTCTTTCGGCATGGCTGATGTAGCAACTCCTGATAGCAAACAGTCAGAAGCCTATGTCGCCACGGCCGCGCTGTTTGCCATTTTCCATTCGACCAAAGAAGAGAAAGTGTTTATGCGCCTGCCAGCAGTATGGAAAGAGTTGTGGAACGAATTCGCCCAAGCCAGAAAGAGCCACAATGATGCTCAGGACCGCGCCTCGATCAAGGAGTTGCGGCGCATGGTTCGACAAAGGCAAGACCAGGAAGAGGAGGACGGTATTCTCCTCCAAGGCGCTTTTAGAGGCCGTAGAGCTAACCAGTCTCTGAATGATTCTGGTGATTCTGGCTCCGATAGAGAAAAGGGCCAATCCATAAACCCCGAATTCTACCAAAGAATATGGGCCAACAAGTGCGGGACACCTAGATACCAGGCCATGCTCGTAAGTCACTACCACACTCCCCCTATCTAACTTCCATGCTAACTAATCATTGTGCAGCAATCACGCATGCAGTTGCCAATGTGGCATTTCAAGCAGCAAGTCTTGGATAGCATTGAAAGGGAGCAAGTTGTCATCATCTGTGGTGAGACTGGCTGGTAAACAGGCTCTTTTCAACTCAAATGGCATATATACTGACGAAAATGATAGTGGCAAGAGTACTCAGGTACCCTCTTTCATCCTCGAGCATCAATTATCACTTGGTCGACCTTGCAAGATATACTGCACTGAACCTCGACGTATTTCTGCTCTCTCCTTGGCACGCCGAGTAAGCGAAGAGCTTGGCGAGGGCCGAAATGAATTGGGAACTTCCCGGTCTTTGGTTGGTTATTCGATCCGATTAGAGTCCAACACGTCTAAGGAAACGAGGCTGGTATACGCCACCACCGGTATCGTTATGCGAATGCTCGAAGGATCCAACGACCTTCGCGAGATCACTCATCTTGTTCTGGATGAAGTTCACGAGCGGACTATCGACTCTGACTTTTTATTGATTGTCCTAAAGAAGCTGCTTCTGCGCCGCAAGGAGTTAAAAGTTGTCCTGATGTCTGCAACAGTCGACGCGGAGAAATTCTCCAAATACATGGGCGGTGCGCCAGTGCTCAACGTACCTGGCCGAACCTTTCCTGTCCAGGTCCAGTATCTCGAGGATGCCTTGGAGCTTACTGGCTATAGTATCGACCAGAAGCATCCTGCGGAAAAGTCAATCGACCTGGACGATGACCCAACAGAGAATGACAAGGATGCAGGCTCAGCTAGGGATGCCGCAAAGGACCTACGACAGTATTCGGCAAAAACGAGGAACACGCTCGCACAGTTTGATGAGTATCAAATTGACCCGGAACTCATCGTGCAACTGATCGGGCGGATATCTGTCGACCCGCAGTATATCGATTACAGCAAAGCAATCCTCGTTTTCCTCCCAGGTATTGCGGAGATCCGGGCGTTAAACGACTTTCTTCTAGGAGAGCCCTTCTTCCAGAGAGACTGGGAGGTGTTCCCTCTTCACTCCACTATTGCTACTGAAGACCAGGAGCGGGCTTTCTTGTTCCCACCCCACGGCGTTCGAAAGATCGTTTTGGCAACCAATATTGCCGAAACTGGTATCACGATTCCCGATGTGACGTGCGTTATAGACACGGGAAAGCATCGTGAAATGCGATTTGATGAAAGGCGACAGTTGTCGCGACTGATCGATACTTTCATATCCAGAGCCAATGCGAAACAACGACGAGGTCGTGCTGGCAGAGTCCAGGAGGGACTCTGTTTTCACCTGTTCACGCGCCATCGCCATGATAACCTGATGGCCGACCAGCAAACACCAGAGATGCTGCGCTTGTCTTTGCAAGATCTCGCTATCCGCGTTAAGATCTGCAAGATTGGCGGCATTGAAGAGACTCTGGGAGAAGCTCTTGATCCACCTTCAGCAAAGAATATTCGCCGTGCTGTCGATGCTCTGGTTGATGTGCGAGCGCTCACTGCTGGCGAAGACTTGACCCCATTGGGCTTGCAGTTGGCTAAACTACCTCTGGATGTTTTCCTTGGTAAACTCATCCTTCAGGGTACCATTTTCAAATGCTTGGATATGGCCATCACGGTGGCCGCGATTCTATCCTCCAAGTCCCCGTTCTCGGCGGCCTTTGGACAACGCACGCAAGCTGATCAAGCGCGAAAGTCGTTCAAGAGAGGCGACTCAGACCTGCTCACCGTCTACAACGCATACTTGGCTTGGAAGAACGTTATACAGCAAGGCGCCCCTGTGTTCCAGTTCTGCAAGAAGAACTTCCTATCTCACCAGAACCTCTTGAACATCGAGGATCTGAAGGGCCAGCTCATCGCCTCTCTGGTCGACTCGGAGTTCCTCCAGTTAACGGATGAGGAGCGTCGCACGCTGAAACGTCTTCGACATTCGAACCGTCGGAGCCAGTTCTTCGACATGCCTCATCGGGTCAATATCAACAGTAACAACGATGTCATCATGTCCTCGGTTATTGCTTGGAGCTTTTATCCCAAGCTGCTGATGCGCGAGAACAAGGGCTTCCGCAATGTTGGCAACAACCAGAGTATCAGTCTGCACCCATCCAGCGTCAACAAAGGTAACATGGAGCTCAAATGGCTCTCATATTATCACATCATGCAATCGAAGCAGTAAGTTGTCCTTCCTCGTTTCCTTATGGAATCTGTTCTTCAGATCAGAGCTAATTATTCCTTTAGGTTCCTCAATGCACATGAGACAACTGCAGCCGAGGCGTTTGCCGTTGCCTTACTTTGCGGTGACGTGCGGATCGACATGTACTCTGGTGTGCTGGTTCTCGATGGCAATCGAGCTCGCTTCAGCGTGCCGGACTGGAAGACCATGCTGGTCATCAAAGTGCTGAGGGCACGGTTGCGAGATATTCTCAACCGCAGCTTTAAGATGCCAGGCAAACTCCTCACTGAACAACAGGAGAAGTGGATGGGAGTCTGGCAGAGGATATTTAGCCAGGACTTTGGAAAGAGTTAGGATTAAGACATCCAGCCATTCCAAGGCCAGCCAAATGTCACATTACTAGCCAGCGATCACATCACTGATGTTTCCGTTAATAGCCAATGGAATCATGTTACTGCCAATCATCCCGGCTGCTGTGTGTTGTGTGACTACCAATCCGTAGAGTTGACTACAGTTAGCTGTCACTGTCCTACCTTAATTCTCAAGTCTTGGTGCCACGACTACCTCCCCATTTTGACATGGTAATACTCGAACACAATCCGCCTGCCTTCCGGCAATGGTGATGGCCCTACCTATTGATTTTCCAATTTTCAATGTACGCATGCTGCATAAACCGCCTCGTAGCATTTCGAAATGTGCTCTCAATACTCCGAAATATATTTCCAGAGTTTTAGACGTGTCGTTTCCTACTGAATACCATGGCAGTTGGCTTGTCGGTAGGTAATGGGTTGTGGCACTTCACATCTCGGATGATATGGCCCGAGTTAGTCGAGAACTGCTTTTGTTGGCTCTTTGACGACGAAGATGATAAACCAGGGTACTTCTGTAGGTGCTGTGGAATAAGATCACGCACAAGAACGTTTAACCATGAAGTAGACGGCGCACACCGAAACACACATTGCGAAGGAAAATTGTGCAAGTGTGAGTCTGATAGGCGATGGCCTCGCACCAAATATGCATAAAACCATCTAATCAAGCAGAAGAAAGTGGCTGGATCTATATACCGGCTGCATTGAAGTATAGACTCCGCCGTGATGGGGAGCACATGAACAACCAGACTCGGGTCGAGACCGGAAGTTATAAGCGGATTGGCATTTTCATGTTAGCCCGTGGCGCTGAGCGACAGTGACCTCGACCAGCTTTCTGCACCACAAGATCACATAAGCTAATGAAAGTGAGAACTTCGGGATAGGTAGATGCCACCAACATCGGTTGCAGATTATTGTGAGGCACTCGCATGGGGGGAGGCAGGCTTTAGATTAGGTGGAGCTTGCTGCCTGGCATAACGAAGCAAACTCGCAAGCAAGGGGTACAGAAGATGTAATTTAGCCCCTCGCTCAGGTCTGTATAACATGGCTCTGCTTTGCTCAACTGTGGTACCGAGTTCACATCAGGAACGCCAGCACTTCACCCAAGCCCCGAGTATAGAAAAGCCTTCGGGAGCCTGAGTTCTGGCGTAACGACCAAACGGGACGGCATGAGAGCTAACAAAGAGCCCCACCACCAGATCGCTAGGAGTATTAGATACACTTCCGGTGACTTGTCGGATCATCAGCAACCTCGTTTCTCTTTCTCTTCTGAAAAAACAAAAGAGCCATTGATCCCAACAAGCTTGGTACTCTGTCATGACATTTGCTCCTTGTGCGAGTGCTCACCATGATCGCCTCTCGTCTCTTTCTTTGGGGCCTTGGGGTCCAGACCCTCTTGGCGAGTCCAAGTCGGGATCCGGACATGGACCTGACTGAGGAGATCATGCAGCTCCTTCTTGGGCCGAAAAACGAAGGAATTAGAGGGCAAATCCGTGAGGATGCGCTGGCAAGAGGCAACACCCCTACCAGCCGACCTCGCCTTGTCGCGACTGAGGAGACTATCGAGTTTGGGGATACCCTTTGGATCGGTACGTTATCCGATCTCTTTGTGTTGATCTAAGAGAAATATTCATGCCAGCTAATGGTTCCCCTGAAGTGGACCGTGTTCTTGAGCCGCAGACAATCATTCACTTCTTCGAGTTTACATGGAACGGCCGTCTGCCAAACGGCAAGTACACCGAGCTTCCCCTTCTTGGAGACGACATGGAGCTCGTCACGGAGCCCTACTCGGAGTGGGCCCCCGCGCCTTTCGACAAGCATCCGGAGCCGGCGGCTGTAGAGATCATGGCCCGCATCGGCTCTGGTCATGACAGCGGCAGGCTACAAATCATCAGCAAGGATCTCCACGCCATGAAGTCGAGGCTGTGGGAGGGCATCATGCCCCTGTCTCAGCGGCGACTGGACGAGCGAGGGGCGAACGACCTCCGGAACTTCACTTATACCTCGCAGCTTGTGACGCAAATCATCAACGTCTTCCACTACCTGAACGAGCCTGACGTTCGCTACGCCCTACGGGATACCTACAACCTCATCTACGACCACCTTGAGACCTTCGAGAAGGCGTTAAATGCCAAGAGAGCCCAGGAGTCGCTGCCCAGTATCTCGGTCACTGCGCTATGGGCCGAATATATGCGATCCCAGTACGAAGTAATAGAGAACAGGGCACATACATGGGTTTTGCAGGTCCTGCGCCCTCTCAAGAAGAAAGTTCTAGCAGCGCTGCGCGGCCACCAGCAAGACCAACTCATGGTGGCGGAATACGATGAGATACAGTGGAAGTTGACGAACATGTGGCAGGATCTTAGCGAGAACACTGCACACGCCGACTGGGGTATCTTCATCCCCATGGACGGGTACAAAGGCTGCACTTCGCCATCCGCGACCCCCGTAACGTCACCACCAAGAAGGACCCTGCCCCTGATGGCACGGAGCCAATCGCCTTCTCGCCAGACACAGACCGCCGGATGAGAGAGTACCACTTGCGGCGCCGACAGATCGACCTCGAGGCTTCGATGCAGAAATTCATGATGGATGCGTTCATGAAGGATATGACTGGAGATGCGGGCTCTTCAGAAGAGCGGCCCTTCAACGACCCTGAACGTTTCGGACCTACAATGATCATGCAAGCGAAGGCCCAGGCCGGGGCCCGCAAGGAGCTCCGCGGCCAGTCGATCATCTACGAGACGGAGCCCTGGACTGAGCACGTAGTACAGAAATCCGGATGGGGCTATGTGGTATACAAGGCCTCTCAGGCGACCTCTGACGCGCAGTGGTCGCAGTTCACTAAGAGGTTCGAGGCCGACACGGGTGATTGGGGACACGGTCTAGCTGACATCACCGCGCTCCATGATCAGTCAAAACTGCACTGGATCGACGGGAGCGATGTGGGAAAGGCCAATCCCAGCTTAGACGATTTGAAGAGGTGAGATTTATCCAATGGTCAAACTGACTGGTACTCCTTTGCTAGCACCAGCACCACATATATGGCTAACATGGCCTGATACAGTCATTTTGCTACTTACATCGAGTCTGCTTCATTCCCAGAAAACTGTTTCTCGGACGTTTTCCTGGTCGCTGATGAAGCGTCGGTGGCCTCATACCTGAACACTGCTCCTCAGGCCAACATTCCGCGTGGGGATATTGGCCCATTCATCACCGCCGTAGACGCGTTCTTCGACCCCAACGATCCCACTTTCCGTGCCGAGGAATCCCCCTTCTTTGATGGCACACTCCGAGTCCTGGGCAGCCTCGTCTGGGACGACGTTGGTGCTCTGCTCCTCACGCAGACGCAGGGTTTGGCGGAGTTGTGGCCGTTGGCCATGGAGCACCCGCTGGAGGTCTACGTTGGACCCACCGTCCAAGTGCAGACAAATGCGTGGAAGAGGGTGAGAAAGGCGGACAGGCAGGCCTTGGAGAAATGGATCAAGATGGTGCGAGAAGACGATAAGAAGAAGATTGCCCGCGATGAACTGTGAGGACAATATTGGTGGCAGGCATGTTGGCATGCCAGAGAGATTGCGCCTTCAGCTACGGACTTACATGATATGAGCAATTAAGCCACATTTCGTTCGTTGGACATATTGCAGCCTAGAAAACGGCGGGCCCGAGGACACCGAGAGACCAGTTTGGACAAGGTAGATTCAAGTCAGCTCACCCCTCGTATAGCCTTGCTCAAGCCCGTCTGCAGCCCCCTAGAAGGTGCAAAGGGATAGATCTCCAGGATACTGGCCACGTGAGACGGCTCGTTTGATTAGCTTCTCATTAGCAGCTGAGGTAGTCATGGCAAGCTGCCAGCGGAGATGTAGCCTCGAGCTGAGGGGGTGGTCTGGACACATTCTCTATAACCATGGTGCAATCCTACATTTGTTGGGCAGGCAGTTTGTCTGCTGTGACCCCTTCCCGAAAAACGAAGAGTTCGTGATGATGAACGACCAACGCATCGAAGCCAAAATGGACATCAGCACGTTCGTGACGCTCAGCTGTCTATGCATCGCCATTTATGCCTTCTCAGACCACCCACTACCGCCACCATATCGACTCATGCTAGCGACAGCAGCTTGTGTTTTGGTATGGAATGGGCTGCAGCTTGCATCCGTCCAAGTCGGAGCATTGGTCAACTCCAGAGCGTTCCGGAGGTTGATGCGCTTCATAGCCGGCTAGCTTGGCAGCTTGTGTGGATGGACTTGGGATTTGCAACTGCTAAAAAGAAAAGCTGGGGCCGAAACCGAGTAAGGAAAGCCACATCTCGATTCAATTGCGCTGTGGCTAAACTCGCATCTTGTGTGAGAAGCCCCACCTGTCAGTCAAGCCACAAAGAGGGCTCGACTAGCCCCAAAGCAAACTAGTTCCACACAATCTTGCTGGTTTGCTGCTGGGAAGGCACCACTTTCTGGTCGAAATTTCTCAATTACGCTTTGCCCGAAAGCCAAAGCCCCGAAACCACCAATTTCCGAGCGCTGTAGTTTAGTGAGAGGAAAGTCGTCCAGTTAGACCCCTCCCGCCTTTTTTTCTCTTCCTCTCAACCAAAGGAGACCTCGACAACCGACCATCTCACCGGATACCAGCAATCAAGATGTAAGTTGCCCAAACTCACTGTTCGTCTGCGTCCGCCGTTGCGACATTTTGATATTTCGATGGATTCGGCGGCTTTGGCGATGATGATGGATATGTACGGATCGTTTGGCGAGAGAGAGCACGAAACTTTTACACACACGCACACAAATCAGCCCTGACTCGAATATCGGCATCATCGATTTCTCCCCCGACCACAACATCACCACCAGCAATTGTCATGATCAATTCCGCCTGAGCAGCAACAGACTTCATCAATAACTCTCGCCCCCGTCTGCCGATCCGCTTGTCCATCGAAATATGTCGTTTCGGCATCCCATATTTTGCAAACTGTGTGGCCCTGGAACATGGAGACAAGTGGGCTAACTTTTGTTTCCTATGAAGGGTCAATCTGCGAACCCAGAAGCGCCTGGCCGCGTCGGTCATTGGCTGCGGTAAGAACAAGGTCTGGCTGGACCCCAACGAGGTCAGCGAGATCTCCAACGCCAACTCCCGCCAAACCATCCGCAAGCTCGTCAGCGATGGCCTCATCATCCGCAAGCCCGTCACCATGCACTCGCGATCGCGTGCCCGTGAGCTGAACGCCGCCCGCCGCATCGGTCGTCACCGAGGCTTCGGTAAGCGCAAGGGTACCGCCGATGCTCGTATGCCCGAGCAGGTCCTCTGGATGCGCCGCCTTCGTGTCCTCCGCCGCCTTCTGGTCAAGTACCGTGCCAGCGGCAAGATCGACAAGCACCTGTACCACGAGCTGTACCACTCCAGCAAGGGTAACGCCTTCAAGCACAAGCGTGCCCTCGTTGAGCACGTACGTTGAACCCCGACCCCCAGCTATCTATATATGTATATATCATATCCCTGGATACACCATACTGACTTTCGGCCACCAGATCCACCGTGCCAAGGCCGAGAAGGCTCGCGAGAGAGCTCTGAGAGACGAGATGGACGCCAAGCGCGCCAAGACCAAGGCTGCCCGCGAGCGCAAGCAGGAGCGTGTGGCGGCGAAGCGCAACGCCCTGATGGGCGAGGGCGAGGAGAGCAAGTGAACAAAATCACCTCCGGTATTCTGAGTTCCTTTATAACCACGGTATCTGAGAAACGGCTGCATTCGGAGTCATTGGTTTGGGTCACCTTTTTTTCTCGTCGCGCGTATCTGGAGGCTCGGAGGCATACCGTAAATAATGCGAATGAATCCATCGAGCTGTTTGCATCGGCATTGACGAATGAGAAGAAAATGGAAAGCACACGGTCTGGGTTTTGGTCTCCTGCTTGTGATGTGCCTATGTGACGAAGGGGTCAAGCTGACGATAACGGCGTCCTGGCTGTCGGCCTCGGAACATGATTTTACGCATGTTAAAGTTACATAGAAGAAGCCTTCCAATGTGATTGATGATACATCCTACCTTGCTATCTTCCTGTGCATCTCGTGCTGTCGTCCCCTTGTTCTATTCCAACCCATCTCGGGATGTACCGGTCAACACGTCATCAATGCGTTGGGAGTTCGGCACACTGAGTACCTACTATTCGCCGTTGTAGCAGCTCGCTATGCTGTGCGTACCCTACCACACCAAAGCACAAGCGGTGTCCATGAAGGGCCCGCTGCAGCCATTGGCATAGTTCAGTGTCTCTGGCGGTCTCCAGTCTGCGGCACAATTGACAGATGCTCGGTCATCTGGTGTTGAACCTACCTACGCATGCATGGGCCTAGCATCCCATCCCGTTGTCATCGATCACCCAGTTTTGGACTATGGCGTAATCAACAGTCTCCTATTTATTCAATTGGTGCCGTTAGTTGACTTTATGCTGGACAACATAGGTTATGGCAACAGAAGGAGCAAGCAAGCTACGAGAGCGTCGCTCTTTACCCATGTAGATTCCCTGCATTCTAGATCGATTGGACTTGACCGGATATTAATGTCCATTGAGCGAATTTCAATTGCTTTTGTTTTGTCACTAGATCTCTGCAAACAGCTGAATCCTGAATCCCGTTCTTAAACACCTCCTGCTCGCTGATACGCGAATGACCTACACCTATGCCGGAACCGAGGAGCCGCGTGCCGTTGCCGGTCGTGGACACCGGAGTCACCATCATTAGCATTGGCGCTACGTGAAAAGCATAAAGAAACAGGACGACAATAACAATGTCGTCTTGTTGAATCACGTCCGGGTCTCGACATCTGTTGGAGTCGCGGTACAGCCTGACCTTGAGGACCGAGTTGTCGGTCCTAGGCTGCTTGGCCACGTGGAGGTTGGCCTGATCCCGCCACTGGTCTAGAAGGACGGCAGGGGTAACGACGAGCGTAGGTCGTGCAGAGCCGCCGGTGTTGGCAACCTTATCGCTGACGATAAAGGAGATGAGAATCACGGTCTTGCCCAGATCCATTTCATAGGCCAAGATACCGCCACGAACGGCATCAGGTCGATTCTTTTGTGCTTCCTTGGTGCACACATTATAGTAAAATGTAAACGGGTTGTTGCCTTTGACTCGTACCCGCTCCCGCCACAGCAAGTAAGCCGGGGAGGGAAACATGAGCAGCCTGTCACAGAGATAGCGGAGACGAGATTAACCAAATGAAGTTGTCGCGCTCTACGAAACCCCCAATCCACACTCTACCATGCTTACCAACAAAGGAAGTCGCCGCACTACGAGCAGACCGAGACGGGCGGCGAGAGTTGCATCGATAGGCGCCGTGGCTTGATTGACCGACCGCCATAGATATTGCTCCCCGTTCTCGATTTATTGTACCATGATTGTCTGATTCGAAACTCCCTTTCCGTTTGCCGCTATGATGATCCCAGACACCCCAGACCAGCAGGTCAATGGGAATACAAGATCAAATACCATTACACCCCTCATTCGATCCGGCGTGGGTATGGTTAGGATAACCTCAAACTGGGTCCTTCAATCCTCAAGGACGTGGAAAACTCCAGAACAGGGTCCTTATGGCCATTTGACCTCTATAGAAGATACAATACTGAAACATGTATCCTATGTCTGTTGGAGGCAGTGAATACTTTATTGGAATACTTCTGGCATTAATCTGAGATGTGGTGATGCTTTGATACAATGCCCTCGCATGACTTACGGCTCTGGACTGTCGTTTCCTTCGACGGTTTTTGACTGTCGATGTCACAGCTCTCTGCCATCCTCTACTTCCCGGGGCGTCAGGGCTGTGGCTAAAGCTTCGGGCAGCCCCCGTAGACAAGAATCACAGCGCCGTGGCCAAACTGGTCCTCGGCATGGTCCGCACCTCGTCTCGGGTCTCGCTTCTTGAACATCTCAACTCGCGGGTGGATATCATCATCAATAGCGCGGTTTCACAGCAGGATGATTGGTCATGGTACCTCAAGACCTACGTCTACACCATTGCCCGCAAACGGTCATACCCACTTCGTTCTTGAGATTTATAGACAAGACCAGTCTCGCGGTCCTCGCTAGGCTTCTTTCAATGGTGCTGTGGTCGCTTCTTCAATCCAAGCCTTTGCTCCCTCTATGCCAACAAGCGGATGCGACGATCCAGACAGAAAATCGTAGACGTAATTCCCTGCTTTCTCGTCCAGGAGAGGGATCCAGAGGTGCAACTTCAGGATCTCTTGCAGGTCTTTCCACGCCATCGCTTGGCAGGTATTAAAGTGTTCTAGTAGGAAGTCTCGCAGCCAATCTTCTTCGGAGATAGTGAAGAGTGACACAGCTCCAATCATCAATAACCACACGACCTGTTGACATTCCATGACAGAATATCTGTCGATACGCCGCAGGGAAACCATGACGAGGAGGCTGGATGTCTCGCCACTGTAGAAAAAAAGTGATGGGTACAGACAAGGAGGCCAAGTCGCATGGTCTCATGCGACCGACCCGGCTTCGAAACTCATGTAGAATAGACGGTACATAGCCGCCCGGGAAGAAGCGGCGTATGCACCTGAAGCATTTCTTCGAAGTCGGCGTGATCCCGTCGGATAATGCCATCTGAAGTGCCGAGTGCTTCCACTTCCCTTCCTATAATGGCATGTCTCTTCCTATTTACTCCTTTCATTCTTACCGCGCATCACGTGGCTCCTGGTGAGCTTCCGGGTGGCCGGGCTGACCTTATTTCCGTTCGGGATGATGAAAGACATATTATCGGCAGGTGGTCCCGAAGCTGCAGTCGTCCTTCTCGATTCATCCGGTCCGGGCACCTTCAATAATTGTTACCGCTCTTCTTTGCTTCCCTAAAGACGTAAGTGGGTTTAGGGAAGGATAGATTACAAGTCCGAGGTGAGACTGCGGGAGGCTCACAGGCCCGATAGCGACGACTTGTGGAGCCCTCCTCGGTGCTAGAACATTTGATTGTTTCCCCTTTCCGGTATAGCGGCCGTCTAACGACAAGGGTCCAACACTATACTCCGTCTTAGACCCGGGCTAATTTGTACAAGGGCACTGGGCTTAGACTCGTGTTGATAGAAGGGCGCCGGTGACTTTTGCTGAGTAACAATCTGGTTCACCCGATCCATTGAACGTTTACGTGTCCGAGACAATTATTATTGCTGTGATTTTATCATCTACCCTCTATATAATGCTGGCTAGAAATTATGTCTTCTGGATAGTTGCATCAACCTCCTATCCCTAACCGCCATGTCAGCTTCCATACAAAAGTCCGTCCTCATCACCGGCTGCTCCGATGGCGGCATCGGTTCGGCCCTGGCCGAGACCTTCCTGGAGCGCGGGTACCACGTCTTCGCCACCCTCCGGAATCTCTCCAAGGTGTCGTCCCGTCTCTCCGCCGAGGCCGCAAAGCCCAAAGGGAACAACAACGTGACGATCCTCCAGCTCGATGTGCTTTCCCCGGACTCCATGGCCGCCGCGGTCGCGAGCGTCAAGGCGGCGACGGGCGACCGTGGCCTCGACATACTCGTCAACAACAGCGGCCAGGCCCAGATCCTCCCGGCCCTCGACACGGATATCGACGAGGCCCGCAAGTTGTTCGATTTGAACTTTTGGGCGCCTCTGGCCATGGTCCAGGCGTTTACGCCGCTTCTGATTGAGGCGAGAGGGTGTCTGGTCAACAACGCGTCGGTCAGCGCTTATGTGCCGATGCCTTTCAGCGGTACGTGATCTCTCCCCACTGCCTATCATAACATCGTCCACCAACAATAATTGGTTCATCTACAGGCACCTACGGCGCCTCTAAAGCCGCCCTAGTCCTGGCGAGCAACACATGGCAGCGAGAGCTCGCGCCCCTGGGGATCCGGACCATGACACTCATCACGTGCGGCGTCAAGACCAAGGCGTTCGACAGCGTCGAGGCTCCCCAACTACCCACAAGCTCGTACTACCACGCCATCCGCGACTACCTGGCGCAACTCACCGACGGCCGGCTCCAGAACGACGCGATGGACGCGCACCGGTACGCCCGCGACGTCGTGCGGGCCGTGGAGCGGGGCGCCCTGGGCGAGGTCTGGGTCGGGCAGAATGCGTTTGCGAGTCGGATGGCTTGGTTGCTCTTGCCGTGGTCGATTATTGTGAGTTTGTCTTGACTTTTTACTCTTTCCTGGCCGTTAAGTGGCCAGTCCTGAGAAGCTCTGTACCACATGGAGAAGAGCCAGATTTACTTCGGGGTGTTTGGTTTTTATTTCGTCCTTGACTGACCCAAAAGTGCAGGACAGGATATTGGAGGGTGTCTCGCATGTTTCTCCCGAGCTGATCAAAGTTAAGCAAGAGTTGGAAGCGAGGAAAAGAAAATAGCGTCACCCCTTACCGGCTACAACCAGGGATTCGCCACTGGTGTTGGGTTTCTATTCATTTGGGGACTTCCTTCTTCAGTCACTCTAACGCATATCTTGTACTACAACATGTATATCTTGAGAACACATGTTACATTATATCAATGTGTTGATCTGCTTCTCGAAGAGATCGAGGTACACGGCAAACTCCGTAGTTGTATCAACAGCATTTGACACTGGAACGCAGGGACCAGAAAAGAACAGCAGAAGCAGAAGCAAAACAGAGACATATAAGGCGCTTGTGATGGAATAAATAGATGAAACAAAATGATACTGTAGATCAAATAATCCTATATTGAAAGTTCTCGTATTTTCGGTTTATACGGTTTGGTTAGACTCGCCCGCTCCTGATCCTAGGATGTAGCGTCGAAAAGGGGCAATTGAGTTTGGACTAAAGCGCTTCCGCATGCATTAGCACCAATACAAAACCTCGGGAGACCCGGGATCCGGCGTCATAAACTTCCAGTGTCCAAGCGATAAGAGTTGGGAAGTCGACTGAATTCGTTCTTCTGTTCGGGATTGTGATGAAAAAGGACCCCTCAAAAATGGCTTCAATTACGCAAATCATATCCTGGATCGTCCAAGACATCTATCATGGCTGGAGTCCTCTCCCCCTTCCGCCCGCCGGTTCCTTCGCCGGCCAGACTGTCTGCGTTGTCGGTGGCTCGACGGGGCTCGGCCTTGCGGCGGCGGAGCACTGCGTGAACCTGGGCGCGGCCGAGGTCATCATCACGAGCCGCGACAACCGTCGGGCGAATGTGGCAAAGGAGCATCTGGAAAGAAAAGCAGCTAGAGCCGCTGCAATAACAACAACAGCAGCGGCAGCGGAGAGTTCACCGCCGAAAACGGAATGTCGCGTGAGGGCCATGATCCTCGACATGAACCGGTACAGCTCCGTGGTGGCCTTTGCCAACGACCTGAAGCAAATTCGCAAGGGACAGGGCGGCATCGACTTCATCCTTCTCAACGCGGCCGTCATCCAATCGCGTTACTTACAGAGTCCCGAAGGCTGGCAGGAAGAGCTACAGGTCAACACGCTGAGCAACGTCCTATTGACGCTGCTGCTTCTGCCCTGGCTGCGGGCGGAGCGCAAGAACCGGTCCTCGCCAGCCCACCTCGCCTTCACCACCTCGACAGCGTCGATAGCAACAGATGTCTCCAAATGGGAGGACTGGTCGACCTCGGGAGAGGGGATTCTGAACCATTGGAACAAGAAGGAGAACTGGCCGTCGGGCCTGTCGGGTGGATATCCTGTCTCCAAGGCCTTGTTGATGTACGCGGACAGGGAACTCAACAAGTTGGTCGTGGGACCTGATGGAAAGTAAGTTTCCCTATCGTGTAATATACCCTTCACATCGCCTCACCAAGAAGATAGAAATTCATTTTTCTACTTCTGTTACCCTTATTGCTACTTCCACATTGTATAAGAAACTGACGGATGACTAATACGATGTAGACCTTGGGTGATCATCAACAGCATGGAACCCGGCATGGTGAAGACGGAAATCCAACGACACGTACTCGAGAACTCGCCCTTTCTCCAGTTTCTGGCGCCCATTATCATCCCTGCCATCTTCAAGACCTCGGAAAATGGTGCCAGGATTCTGATCATGGGAGGATTGACCACTGAGGAAGAGCATGTAAGTCCTAGCAGTGGCTCGTCAAGGGCCCACCAAGTCGCTTACCCCTTGCCAATTAGCCGTGGATACGTTGAAAATAGGCATAGAATGGTGGATAAGCTGACCCCTTGGCCTGAATATAGGGACACCGTCTATCCAGGGTTATATCCCATGAAGAATACAGAAAGTGAGTCCACTCTTTCAACAGGGGGGCCATGGCAAGCCCCAGGCTCCAAACGTTTGATTAAGTAGCTGACAAAGAATGTTCTGAATTATAGTATGCCCGTAGTCGCCAGCCCAATGGCGAAGAGACTACAGAAGATCGTTTGGGACGAGATCACCGACGTCCTAGTCAAAGCCGTCCCGGAGGCCAAAGACGCATTTGATGAGTTGGGTAGACAGTAAACAACAGACTGTTTCTATATCCCTCATTACGCTGGTATATTCTGGGGATGGTTAACAAGGGGACAACATGTGTTTTCTAACAAACTGCCTCAACTTCGAAATTTGAGTTCAGCCACACTCGGGGACTTCGGAAGAACAACAAGAGCAAGAGACACCCGTCTCAGGGCTTAACTACCATTTTAATACCTTGCTCCATCGCCCGGGCCGGGGTAGCCCAGCGGTAGTAGTCTTATTCCTATACTTAGGGGCAAGAGGGTTCAACTCCCTCTGCGGGCAATTTCTTTTTTTCTTTTTCTCTTCTTTTTCCCCCACGCTTTCTTACTCCCCATTTTAGCCCCCATCTTTCTGCCGGCAACTCTATAACTGCGAACGAATTATTCTAGTCTATTTCTTTTACTGGAAAATGACCGTTCTTTTTTAATACGAAGAAAAATAAAAATTTACCTACCGTACTGGCATTTCCCCGGCGTAGAACAGGTATGAATACAAGGCTCGTGGGTAAATGACCAGACTGATTATTGCCTCTGGCAAGTGTAACCTGGTGGTCACCTGATGCTCTCGTATCTCCGGGACTCCCATGGCTGTCATCATTAAATGCTAGCCAAAATCACCCCGGGGTTGGCCTCTCGGGTCCGTCTTCTCGGGTCCGAGCGGCGAGCGGCGGCCGACGCAACGGCCGCGATCACGGCCGTGGCTTATAGCTTGCGCATTATCAAATGACCAGCAGTATTTAGGAGAGAGCATTCACCTCTTCCTATAGTATTAGATGCGATCACTTCTTATTCATAAGCCAAGGTTATCTATCTACCTTATTTCCCCTCACGCATTGTTGTACCACCCAGTTTTCATGGTCTTTACGGAACTCCCTTGTATTTTGCGCCAGTGCAGACATACCAAACTCCCCGTATTATGGTAGCACATGTCCTTATCAACCCATCAGCTCCCACCATGCCTCTCAACATTCTCATCGTCGGTGCCGGTGTGTGCGGGCCCGCTCTCGCGACCCTCTTGATGTACGCCGACCCTCAGCACAAGATCACCGTCGTGGAGCGCGCACCCTCGTTACGAGTTTCAGGGCAACAGCTCGACGTCAAAGCCCAAGGTCTGCCTATCCTCAACAAGATGGGCCTGCAAGACACCATCAAGCCGCTACTGGTCGCGGAGACGGGGCTGCAGTTCGTTGATACCAAGGGCAAGTCGATCGCCGAGTTCGGTGTGACGACTGGCGGGAAGCGCAACTACTCGTTGACGACGGACCGCGAGATTATGCGCAGCGATCTGGTTAACATGCTGTACGAGGCCAGCTTGAAGCGGAGGAAAGAGATCGACGACTCGGCTGGGTCTGGAAAGGCCGGGGGGCAGCCTGAAGTACGAGTTCGGCAAGAGCGTCACAGAGCTCTCGCAGGATGACGATGGCGTCGACTTCAAGCTATCGAGCGGCGAGACGGGCCGTTACGATCTGGTCGTCGGGGCAGACGGCCAGGGCTCGCGTACCAGACGCCTTGCCTGGGGCGCAGAAGCCAGCGCTGCCGCATTCCACCCCTTGGGGATCCACGCGGCCTATTACAGCATTCCGCGCGCGGAGGGGGAGGATGGCATGGCGAAGTGGTTCAACGCCTCCGAAAGCCGGACGATCCTGATGCGAAACGGCGACCGCCCGATGACGCAGGTGTACCTATTCGCCCGAAAGAACGCAGAGCTGTTTCGGCAGGCGTACAAGGAGCCCATCGCGATGCAGAAGGAGGCGTTTCGTCAAGTGTATGCCGGCGCCGGCTGGGAAACCGACAGATTCCTCAAGGGCATGGACGTGTGTGACGACTTCTACGCCCACGAAATCGGGCAGATCAAGATGGACACGCTCCATAAGGGGCGAGTGGTCCTCGTGGGAGATGCTGGATACTGCCCCGCGCCCTTCACGGGTATGGGTACGACGCTCTCTCTCATCGGGGCGTATGTCCTGGCGGGCGAGCTGGCGAAGCACAAGAACGATATCGGTCCGGCGCTGAAAGCGTACAGCGAGGTTGTCCGGCCTCCGGTCGACGAGTACCAGAAACTGCCCCCGGCCACTCTGAGTGCCATCTTTCCCTCGTCAAAGTTTGGGGTCTGGGTGCTGCAGAACATCGCTTGGGCGTTGGGCAGTCTCAAGGTCGATCAGTTGGTGCACAAGGTTTTACCTGCGGAAAATAGTGACGGGAGGTGGCCGATCCCGGAATACCCAGAGCTGAACTTGCCTGTATCATAGATTGGGCCTGGGCTTCTGTTTTAAACAGGAAAGGTTGCAATGGACAATTTGTAGCCGGTTGTATTATCTTGATTTGTGGCTGGATCAGACATCATCAGGCTTGGAAAATGGGAAGGGAGGTGTATAACAAGGGACTCTACTCATCGTAATTGTTGAACAAAATACTGAAATATATATAAGGCATCAAGTTGCTCGAGATAAGGAACTCCACGTGGTTGCAAACGGCCATGCATTTTCGACAGCAGGTAGTGGAGCTTACCTATCTGGATGGAGTGTTTGTACATAAGTGAGCAGTGTAGATAGGGGAGGCACCACACACATCCAGCACAAACAGCGTACCTTCCCCCGTTTGCATGTCAACTTATGCCTTACCAACACTTAGGCACCTCCCCTGATAAGTCCAAACAACACCAGGAATTCCCATCAGCAGCTATTCCACTCATAAATCCCGTATCGTCCAGTGGTTAGGATATTGGATTTTCATCTCATACTGAATACTCCAAAGGCCCGGGTTCGAATCCTGGTGCGGGAACATGTTTCTTTTTGCCGTTATCTCCTCTTTATTTTATTTATTTACCCAAGTCACCACGGCATCTTGCATTTACGTACCATTCACGTACGAACCCTTGCTGGCCAACATCATGATATGATGACGACGTTCGAGAAGGCCTTCGCCGCGTGGAAACCAAGCTTAAGCCCTAGTTACGTAGCCAACGTCCATAACGAGATGGCTTGGTCCTCCTTGACGCACAATAAATCACCAAAACCCTGTCCGGCTACATGAGCAACCGTATTTCCTTATGACTGGGCATCCATCCCCCTTTCCAATAACCTGTGAACGCCTCTCCCCACTAGGAGGAAAGGGGCAAATATACGAAGTTGAGGGTGTCCGGCCTGTCACTATTAGATTAATGCAACTACTTAAGAGCGATGTAAAGATGATTGGTCTGCATTTGCTCTCTCGACGGAAATATCTTATGCCTACATGCATCATGAAATCTTATGCAAAAGCGGATTGCCCATCCCCTAGCCAGCATGGGATATAGAAATGTCTTCTTACCAACACACAGAATGTTATCATTTGCCGCCTGTAACATTGCCCCAGGCAATTTTAGAATGTATTCAAACGTCAACTGCTTATTGATCCAAGACTGCTATTCAAAGGCGCCCATGTTGGCAAATGCTTTGTCGAGGTTACTGGTTTCTCCGCCACGCGAATCTGGGAAGGACTCAACTGGCGGGAACGGCTGTAAGTACGTCAAGATTGATCAAGGCCTACGCCAGCCAGACCAAGGGAGATCACGGATATTCCATGCCTGTCCTGGCCATGCTCCAGGAGCTCCAGGAGCTCCAGCAGACATCTCGGGATGGTCTAGTGACGGAGGCCCGGGTCTGGGCCGGGCTTCATGGCATGGGTCGTGGAGAAGTCAAGGCCCGCAAAATGCACAACCAACCCACCGACAACTTATCATCAAACTCCAAGTATTCAACTTACTTCGCTTGTCATATATGATCAAAGGGTTGCAGCAGGTGCAAGGCTCGAACGGGGAGACAGTTTGTCATCAAGGTCTTGGGCTGCGCGTTGATGGGCGCCGACGTACACCCTTCGTTGGCAAGGCCATGTCCAAATGACGACAAAACAATTTCATCCACAAAAAGACGGAGTATTTTCTTGACCAAGCCAGAAAGAGAACACAGTTGGTATGTTTCACGGTGGGAGACAACCCTGGCTCAGCTTCTCCGGACATGCATAGGAAGGACAACCATATCAATGGAAGTAACCAAAGCACAAACATGACGAGGTACTGTCTTCAACCTGATCGCATCTCTAATACTAATTCTAGAACTAAATATGTGAATACACACTGGGCCAGAACACTTGTCCAGGGACAGCCCATGTGGTGTTTGCGGGGGATCATGAGCAGGAGTGTGCAAAGAGTGCTGCTGCTCACAGGCAAAGGCAGCCAAGAAAAATGAACAACATGAATTGGATCAGATGGTTTCAAATTGACCCTAGGGTGGTGAGTTGCCGCCGGGCCATATCAGCTAGACTCCCGCACGAAGCGGAAGGACAGCTGCTTGGTAATTCACGGCCTCGTCACTTCCAATTTTAGTTGTAAGGAAGGAAAGGGAGAAACGGTCAAATTGCCCGCGCCCACGATCGCGTTTTCACTTGTGAGCTCCTATCTAATCGGCACGTGACTGGCTTGCTCCAGTGGTTCGTTGACCTGACCTGACCTGTGCTGAGCGTCAATTGCAACTGCTGAGCTTGTCCGAGCTCCCCTGCTCCCCCTCAGTTCCCCCGCTAACCCGATGGCTCATTGTCGGCAAGGCGGCCAATGCTGAAGCTCCTCCTCCACCAAAAAGCTGCACTAATAAGCACCTCGCCGGAGCAAGCGTAATCGGTGACTCCATTAATAGCTCGTTCATGAGCTTCTAATACGGCCGACGTCGCTGCCACTCGATTAGCCCGTGGATCTACTTTTCTGCGAAAGCACCCGATAAGCCGCAGCATGGCATGGTGATTGATTCCTGACCCTTGTAAGATAAAGCAGCTGCTTGCTCCTCCTGTCTCCTGTCATGCCATCTTGATCTCGGTCGAACGACGAACTGTAGCTGACTCCAGAGCCCCTCGTTGGTTTGTGATTCGCAGGTAGCAATGTCTCTTCCGTCTTTCCGAGGCACTCGATGTGCCCTCCGCACACTGCCCAGATGGACAGCCGCGACCAGGACCGCAGCGGCAGCAGCAGCCCGTAACCCGAGCGCTGCTTGCCGCGCCCAGTCGTCGGTCTCGCTGGACGGGCAGCAAAGTGTACGACACATTTCCGCTACTACTACTGCATCTGCACCGGGCGATAACTCTGGAGATCATGCTATCGTTGGAAGACAAGATACTGACGCTGCTATCAAGTTACTCGCGGCCCACCTGCAGAAAGCCGATCCCGCGGTCTACGATATCATCGAGAAGGAGAAGAAGCGCCAGAAGCACTTCGTTAACCTGATCCCCTCCGAGAACTTTACATCCCAAGCCGTCCTCGATGCCCTCGGCAGCCCTATGCAAAGTAAGATACATTGACAGGGGAAACTGCTCAATTGAATCGTTTGGCTGATGCCACATGCAGATAAATATTCCGAGGGATACCCTGGTGCAAGATATTACGGCGGCAACGAGTTCATCGACCAAGCAGAAAGGCTATGCCAACAACGTGCGCTCGAAGCGTTCGGGTTGGACGAGAAGGAATGGGGAGTCAACGTGCAATGTAGGTGGTCCAAACAAGATGGCCGACTCGCTCGGTTTGAGTATTCAGCAGCAGACTGACATGCCGAATAGCTCTGTCCGGAGCACCGGCCAACCTTTATGTCTACTCGGCCCTCATGAACACCCATGACCGACTGATGGGCTTGGACCTCCCTCATGGTGGTCATCTGTCTCATGGGTACCAAACACCTACAAAGAAAATATCCGCCATTTCCAAGTATTTCGAAACATTGCCGTACAGGCTGGACGAGGAGACTGGCCTCATAGATTACGAGAAGCTGGATGAGATGGCTCAACTCTACCGCCCCAAGATCATTGTTGCTGGCGCCAGTGCCTACAGCAGGTTCATTGACTACAAGAAGATGAAAGACACTTGCGATAAGGTCGACGCCTATCTCCTTGCCGACATGGCTCATATCTCGGGAATGGTGGCCGCCAAGGTGGTTCCGAGCCCGTTTACCTTCGCGGATATTGTTACTACGACTAGCCACAAGAGTTTGCGCGGACCCCGTGGGGCTATGATCTTCTACCGCAAGGGTGTGCGCAAGGTCAACAAGAAGAAGCAGGAGGTTATGTACGACTTGGAGGGTCCCATCAACTCTTCCGTCTTCCCTGGCCACCAAGGAGGACCTCACAACCACACCATTACTGCATTGGCTGTTGCGCTCAAGCAAGCAACAACCCCGGAGTTCCGTGCTTACCAAGAGCAGGTCCTGGTGAACGCACAGTCTCTTGCTAACCGACTAGGAGAGTCCAAGAGCAATGGAGGTCTTGGCTACAAGATTGTCAGCGGCGGCACAGATAACCATTTGGTTCTGGTTGACCTCAAGCCTCAGCAAATCGACGGCGCACGAGTAGAGCGTGTATTGGAACTCGTCGGCGTAGCGAGCAACAAGAACACGGTACCAGGTGATAAATCTGCCTTGATGCCTGGTGGGCTTCGCATGGGCACACCCGCCATGACGACTCGCGGTTTCAACGCTGACGACTTTGTGCGAGTTGCTGATATTGTCGACCGGGCAGTCACCATTGCGTCGAGAGTGGACAAGGCTGCGCGAAAGGCTGCCGAAGACCAGGGTGAGAAGTACAAGCTGCGCTCCTTCTTCGACTACTTGGGCACTGGCGAGGATGATTCAGAGATTGTCCAGCTGCGGTCAGAAGTCGCCGACTGGGTCGGTACCTATGCCTTGCCATGGGATGAGTCCCCGTAAAGAGAGACCCCATTCTGTGGATAGGTGACATAGTGAGCGTTTTTGTTTTGGATCCGTATAGGGGGTTTCGTCATTGCGATTCCGGGAAGTGTATTTACCTACTATAGGACACGAAGGGTTTCAACACCATTGAGGCCTTCGCGTGTGAGCTCAGCCCATCATCCGTGTCGTGTCGCAACGCCACATGCGACGGCAAGGTTGTGGGAGTGGGTTACCTCGGAGGAACTTGTATCGTACATAATTGATGCCGGAGTCTGGCTTTGGGCGTTGCTCCCTCCTTTCACGCGCATGTCCTGTTTCTGTTGACCTGCTGCCACCTTAGCGATGTCATCGTACTTTCCATCACGCCTGGCACCCGGTCCTTGGACGGTCGGAGGATTAGGATGTAGCTTTCTTTCGCGTCAAGCGGGAGGCGGAGAAATCACATCATCGACATGGAATATGAACAAAGTATATACATGTTGATGTTGGCTAGCCTCCATCTACCGAGCCAATTTATGGTGGTGACACAGCAGTAGGATGAGGCGCCGGCAAGGCAGCCAAGAGGCCGGGCGGCTCTGTCTAATGTGAGGTGACGCACAGATCGCACGATGTTCCACGACAGACAGTTGGCTGTGAGCTCTTCCTGTCTACCTACGAATGAATCCTTATGGCTGACTGGCTGTCCGTTCTTCTGGGCCGTTAGCCAAGGCAGGCCGTATTGCACGGTGATCCGGCACCTGGATATCTATCTGCGTTACTCACTTATAAACCCTAGCACTTTCCTGCCTTAACTTTCCTGTCAACGCCCGACAATCTGGAACCCAATCGAATCCGGGGTATTCCACATTGGAAAGTTCAACCTTGCCGACAGTGTCTCCCTGCTTGTTTGGGAAGCATGTCAAATACAGTGGTGTCCACAGAATGTTTGCGCTTCAGCCTCAAAAAGACGTTTCATGGTTTGGAGTTTGGTTGCGGCATTTGTAGATCAACATTTTACATCCGGTCTATAAGGCATAAAAGCCGGTTGGTCCGCCATGAATAGATTCCAAATCCTATTTCGGGCGCGATCCGTGATTATCAGGAACAAGGGGACTCCGGCCCGGGTCCAAAGTCCCTCACGTCTTCAATCCTTGTCTTGGTTAGGTTGGAGTACTAGCAGAAATCGTATTCCCACATGCACATGCCGCGGCCGTCTTCGTCCTTTGATCGTTTCCGATGATAATACGTTGCAGATGAATTTTTATTGCCGCACCGTCACATCCTCGACCGGTTTGGGATCTCTGCATGTTGGAGTGAGATCCTAGCAAGTTTTCCGCCCGACCCAAGCAATCAGGATATGCTGGTATGCATGGCCGGAAATGAACCCTCTGTTGTTGTTTGGGCTGCTTGACTGCAGCTACTATGCAACAACTGACTGCTATGCAATGTATGTCATGTATGTGATTGTGCCAACCACCAGCCATACATATCCATCAACCCAACGACCTCGATGCCGGATGAGGTCAGAACGTGGTAGCATGCGCCGCAGTCATACTATTTGCAACGTAGGCCCCGTTATCAAGCCAATGACAACTGTCTCGGTCGCCATACCGCTTCGCAAGCTGTGACTGGAATCATATGTATGTGATAAGAGACAGATATACGGTGCTGGGTGGTGGATAGAAGGTCCGAAACCCAGGAGGCTCATGTAATATATTTGTCTGCCATGCCATGTCAGCATGCAATTGCAGCCACGAACAGTTAGTCAGTAAAGTAAGTGCATTCCCTGCCCTGTCAGACTTTACTCTTGACGGCATGCTGGCATGAGGTTGATTGCTGGACTCTGACTGGCTGCCCGGCTCTACGCCCGGCACACACACTTATTACTGATGCGGCGTATGGGTCGTGGAAACGTGTACCGGGCGGGCAAAGACGGCGGGTTCTTTTTTCCTGTCAGTTTCTGTCTTCCACGCTCCCAAGGATCTTTTCGGCTTGTGAAAACGCGATCATTGCCTCTTTCGGGATATGCTGCTGATAGCCTCGCATTGCCTCTTTCAGCCAACCAATGCTTGGCTGTTGTGTTTGGGTTTTCGAGCGGCCATATCTGCGAGCTGCCTCCTTACTTGTCTTGTCCGTCCGTCAATGGTTGGTCTTCCCTCTACTTCTATGCGCGCACCCGTTCCTTCTCGAAGACTGGGGACGGAGCCGAGCGCACCGCCAGTTGGTGATCAGCAGTCTTGCAGTGCGGGCGCCCACCACCACCAGCCATGTGGCTGAGTCCTGTTTCCTTGTTCTTGTTCTCTTGAGATGTACCCATGCTTGGATCACAATGAGCTGTGCAAACAAATGAAACACCACAAAAATGTCAACTTTCGTAAAATGACTTTTATTGCTTCATAGGTGTGTCGCAATTCCGGAGAAACGGCGGTGATTGACTGCGCGCAATGCTCCAGAGTCTGCCAGTTACGTCATCGCCACCCACCTCGTTTATCGTAGACGCCCACCAAAAAACATGGGAAAGTAGAAACCGGAGCAAACATAACGGTAACACATTGAAATCCTGATACGGTCTTCTAACAACTGGATGTAAGAAAGAATCAAAGACGTAGACAGGACAGCTGGCAGGTGAGGTAGATCACTTACGGTGGAAAAAAAAGGCCCGATAACAACCAAATATTTTTGATGGTGGCAGGCCGTAGAGTTCAAACGCTCTAACGCCCTCCTGTGATGCCATCACGGCCCATCATTTTCCCATGCTGGGCTGGCAGTGGGTGCATGGTGATTTCTCTCCGGCGAATGTGGGACCTGGGGATATAAGCGTACATCGAGATGGATGGTGTGAGATCGAGAGTAATGTATGTAATCGATTGTGATTGTCGAACTTATCCACTCCCCATACATACATCATGTACAAGTATGTACGTTAAGACACCCATAATAAATGGTTCTCTTCTTCTCCAGTCAGTTACCCAGTTCTTCGCTCTTGTGGAGATGGGGGAGCGGCTGTTGTCCGTTAGGATCTGCTATCTGCTTACCCCGTATCAGCTATGTAGGTCAAGGACTGCTTCGTGTTCGCATTGCCAAACCGACGATAGTGGCACATATCTAGCTGAAGGTGTTGATCATTAATCGGCCTTTATCCGTATCTGATCCGTGAGCGGCTCTGCGGGCCTTTTCTCTCTCAGGATTTGGTAACGACGATCCGTGGCATGTGGCTGAGACAGGCACACCGTAGCAAACGGCCAAGTGCGTCCGAGATTTACGGCTTGACGGTTGAGTGCGCCCTGCCGCCCAGGATTCGCGATTGAAAACGACTGACTGGATGCGCAAGGTATCATTCAAATCAATTGGTGCAAGATGTACAGGAACCCGTACAGAACCGTATGAAGCCGCCGCAAGTTTGCTTGGCTGTCAGCAAACGGATACGCACCGATATTACTTGCAGCAGCAGCCCCCACTAAACGTCGCCTAACCCATCTATTTCCTCAGCGCTGTTTCGCTGCCACCCTTGCACCTTTTCTGTGATAAGATCGTCACCAGGCAGCCGGAGGACCCTTATCACATGCAACCTCATATGCCCATACCCTCCAATCCAAACCACCATGGAACGCGCACAGCAGGAGTACGCTCGCATCTGTTTACATTTCCGGACTTCCTCACGTTTCGCTTCAGCACTGTATATTAGGATTGTATCGACAGGTATGTCGGTCTGTACCTTTACCTCTGGCAAGAGAGGATGTACAAGCGGCATTGAATCATATCATCTTCGCCTCTGTCGGGTACTACTACTGTCCATCGGCTGGATAGCACCATGGGACAAGTAATTACACATAGGGCTCGTCGCATGTAGCGAGGTCCCTGAGACTCAGGCATGTAAATGATACAGGAAACAGGGGAGGACGACAGAAATAGGCCCGTCGATGTGAGGCGCAACAACTTTGATGCTCATCGCCACATTGAATGTCGTGAGACCTGGCCCTTATTAGGGTCCAAGGGGTTTCTTATCAAGGGTTCCCCGTTCAGTTTATTCGGACGACAAGCGTGCAAGCCTAGGGTCCAGCTACACCCCCCTTTGGCGGTCCGCGGTATCACAAACAAGTCATGTTCACATCAGAGGTTTGTCATTGTCGTTTGGTGTACGACAACGGGATATGCGACTGGGCAGATCGCATTTGGTACGACAGAGCGACAGAGCTGGTGCCGCCGACGGCAGTACCCTTGCAGCACAGCATCTTCCTCGTCCTACTTATTGCGCTAGTAGCATCTGGGTGGTGCAGGTTCACCACCTTATCCCCCTTCCGGCCAATGGTGGGTAAGCTTCACCGGCCATGGACGTTTTCGCCGCGCCGCATGGATGATAAGGCGCGTTGAATGACTTGGAAAGGTTTTCTTACTCATCAGGGATTTGCCAAACGATCTACAATTGTGGCAGTCTTGCGGTGAGACGGAGCAGACAGTACCGCCCTGTTGACTGTAAGCTCTAATCGCGTCAACGGGATCTCGCACCGTCTAGCAGCGGAAAAGCCTGCTCCAGAACCTCGATAACATGACAGGACTCTCGAGTCATATACTGACAGTGACAAGTAACAACGACAGAAAGACGCAAGCGGCGTATTGCCATCATTGGATTGTTTTCTAGACCTCTTCCAGTCCCTAGAGCACGTGTCGGGGGTTTTCCACGGCCTGGGGTATCGGATCGGTTATGTCGGTCGTTTCGCTTTATTCATATTGACAAATCCATGTTGGTCGTCCTGACTTTGATTGTGCCGTTCCAGCCGCGGATAATAGAACAGGTAAGCAAGGGACCGGGACCGACCGACCGAGAGGCCGATGCCCTTCCCCAAAACCGCTACCCGCCGGCGGTATAGATGGGGACAGGAATAGCAGCAGCTGCCGGGTGGAGTGCTTTCTCAAGTGCCAAATGGCGTGGATGGTAGGCTGAAGAAGACGATGGATGTGACGGCGGCCGGCGGCCTGTAACGACATGCTGCAGGGGGTGTTCAATCGGGAGGGGCAGGCAGTAAGCAGGCAGTAGGCAGGCATCAGTGAGGGGTTATTCTGGGCAACCCCTCGCTTGCTCCAGACTTTTGTTGCTCACGTCTCTCGGCCTCTCCAACACGCAACACGCCTGGCATGGATGCCAATGCCAGCCTCCCCAGAGGCCGTGCCCCGTAATGCAGTCGGCTTTGCGGAGTGCGTTTTAGTGGTGACAGAGCACTCCAACTAGTGAGATGTAACAACAAGGGTACGTTGCCTACGGAAAGAAAAGGGCAGGTACTTTACTGGACTTGGGCCTTGGCTAGCTTGGAGGTCCCATCGCATGGGATTCTGCGTGCGGCCTGCTTGGGCCTGTTGTCACAACCCCACCACCACCACCCAATCTATCCCCAACCCCACCAAGCTGCTCTGGCTAAGGACTATTTGACGTCATATCTCCTGCAACGGCCCATTGTTTTCTCCGACCAGGCATGCATCTCTTCCATGGCTCCGCCGCCGGTTTCGAGCAGCATCCAGGAATCAATACTTCCCGAGATCGACCACCAACACAGGGCAAGAGTACGCCGAGGTACATACAGTCAGATGGCATTTGACTGTCCTGGCCCGAGAATGCCATCAATGATTGGTCTGACCAAACACGCCATACATGGTTTCGTACAGCCTCAAGGTCCCTTAGCGCCACCAAGGGACCGAAAATTTTCTTTTGATATTTGGCTACCGCTTTGCTTAGAGCCGTTCCTTGTCTGCTGGTGATGGCGAGCGGTCGACGGCCTGGATTGCAGAAGCCCGCAGCATCGTCGATCAAGTTATCACAGCGTCATGGGAGGGGCGTCAATTCGCAAGCAGTTACGAATAGAATCGATCTATGGAATCGCTCCAACACGTCCAACTTGCTATGTACGGCATGGGCAAAGCCATTGCCTGGACTCTGGAGGGCCCTTCTTTATGACATGACCGCTGCAGGGCCCAGGGGTTCATGGAAAACTGGCGCCAAGTCTGCCGGCTGGACCACTCACACTCGGTCTCCTGCTCAGTTGGGTTATGGTGTCATCTTACATGTGGCCGAGTCATTCTCTAGCAAGCCACTCGAGCCGTACCCGACGAATACATCTCGGAGCTAGTACTGATTGACCCATAGATTAGCGACAGGCTAAGGGGAGCCTTGCATGCCACACTCAATCACTGATTATCAGCGGCAATTTGAAAATTCAGGATACACTCGGTCGACAAGTAGTTGACCCGACTGCCGCTTGCTTCTCGGCCAGGCGAATACTCGAATACGGCTGGATCCTGCGAGGTTTGGCTGGCCGGCCCTTGAACCTACATGGCGTACGGCCGAAGTACAACCTACGTTCCCATGTCGAATCCGAATGAAGTCTAACGGCCCTGGTATGAATCAGACCAGGGTGGATGTACACGGCGTCCTTCTTTGGTTCAGATACATGTACTCTTACACAAGGCGACTCCACTGCGGTTCCACGCTGGCAACGCAGGTTTGCATGTTTACCTTGGGTATCTCTGGTTTCTGATCTCACTGCGCGTCGCCGATTAGAAAGAATACACAGCTACAACTGCTTGCCATCCATGAACCGCGTATCCACCGTTTTCAAGACTACCGACTACCCACCCGTTCCCACTCTTTCCAACTCCCAAGGTGTTGATCGATAGATATATAATGGAGTCTCCCCGGACCTTCAGATGGATCTGTCTGTATACTCATTCTCCAGTCCATTCCGCATATCTCTCTACACCTCCCGACTTCATCGTCGTGAATGCTAGCCTAGAGTTTATACCAATCACCAACAACCTCATCTTTTGATTTACCTGCGTGTCGAGTTCGTTCATTACCCAAAACTCAAACCCTCATCATGTCTCTAGCACCCGATTCCCAGCACTACAAGCCCTCGTTCCACCGAGGAAGCTTTGTCGACGAGTTGGAAAATGCCCGAGGCGCGCTATCCAAGAAGATGCTCCGCGAAGACCAAGCCAGGCCTAGCTCTTCCGACTCGGCCCCGTCTCTGAGCCCGACTCACAGCGCAACCCCGTCTACTCCCCCGTCCGAGCCCATTTCGCCAAATGAGGATGGCGACCTCGTTGCAGACAGCTTCGCCTTCGCCTTCGATATTGACGGTGTCCTCATTCGGGGCGGCCGTGCGATTCCGGAGGCCGTCGAAGCCATGAAGGTGCTGAACGGCAAGAACGAGTACGGAATTAAGATGTAAACTCTTCTCGCACACCGGCTTCAAGCTTATCATATCAATACTAACCTATCACTTTTAACAGTCCCTACATCTTTTTGACCAACGGTGGCGGTAAATCGGAGGCTGAAAGATGCGCCGACCTTTCCCGTCAGATGGAGATCGACATCTCACCCGCCCAGTTCATCTGTGGACACACCCCCATGTCCGAGATGTCAACCAAGTACAAGACTGTACTAGTTGTTGGCGGTGAGGGTGAGAAGTGTCGTCAAGTTGCCGAGTCATACGGCTTCGCAGACGTCGTTACCCCAGGAGACATCATCAAGCACAACAGTGCTACTACCCCCTTCCGTAAGCTCACCCCTGAAGAGCTTGCCAACTCTCGTCAGCGTGACTTCAGCGAGACTACCATCGAGGCCGTCTTTGTCTTCGCGGATTCTCGTGACTGGGCTGGCGATCTGCAGATCATCCTTGATGTCGCCATGTCTAAGGGCGGCCGTCTTGGCACCATGTCGGAGACCTTCGATGAGGGCCCACCCATTTTCTTCTCTCACAACGACGTCCTTTGGTCGGCTGCCCATGACGACCCACGCCTTGGCATGGGCGCTCTCCGTGGCATTGTCGAATACACCTTCAAGGAAGTCACCAAGGGAAAGACCCTTACCACTCAGGCGTTTGGCAAGCCCCAGATTGGCACCTTCGAGTTCGCTACCCGTCTCCTGAAGAAGTGGCGCAAGAGCGCCCACGGCCTGGACTCGCCGCCCGAGACAGTCTACTTTGTCGGCGACACACCCGAGAGTGACATCCGCGGCACCAACCAGTTCAACACCAAGGCCGAGAACGACTGGTACAGCATCCTTGTCAAGACCGGTATCTACCAAGACGGTACCGAGCCATCTTACAAGCCCCGCACCACTGTCCCCAACGTCCTTGATGCTGTCAACTTCGGTCTCAAGCGCGAGATGGAGCGCCGCGAGAGGAAGCAACTGTCCAACAGCGAGCAGTATGCCACCACTAAGCAGAAGCCACAATTGACCGACCTGCCCAACTGGCTTTTGGACAGCTCGGACTGCGCCGTCCTGAGTCCTTCTGAGGAGCGCGCGCTCTCATGGGTCGCATGAGCAATTCCACCAATGCGACCAACACGAATTCACGATTTAACTGTTTTATGATACCAACCCTGTTATTTTTCTTTATATTTATTCTTATTAAACCCCGCCAACATTCTGTTTCACGTCTAAATTTCATAGAGCGCCTACGGCTAGACCAGATCATCGCGCTTTTTTATGTTTTCACAACTGGCGCAACTTGGGGCAATTTATTGTTACGGATTTCCATCATTGGCATCAGGATCAATCTGAGTCTATTTGGCAGTTACTACAAGTATTGTGACAATCATTGGGCGGAGTTCTACTTCCTTTACTCTCTTCTGTCAAGGCGTGAGAAGCGCCAATTCGTCCTACAGTCATGCTGTCCATTACGAGAAAGGAAGGACATGGGAAACTTGAGGGAGTGAGCTAGATAGCGAAATGAAAAAAAGTAAATGAACTTAAAAATGGCCTAATGTTTTTGTGATGCATTCTTGTAGACTTGTCTCTACTCAGTATTGACCACATCGGGTAACGATGTTTGGTGACAACGCAGAAGCTACGGCAAGAGCTTTCGACTCGCAAGCGCCGCATTTCGCCGGTCGGATTCTTGTCAGATATTGAGCGAGGCCTCCACGCCAACCAAAGAGAGATACGCCGAGTCGAAATTCCAAGGTTCTTTTACTTTTGCTCGTCTCGGACACATGGCCACTAATCAACCCTGCGTAAGATCGCCGACTTTGCCGGCTGCGCCCGGCATGGTTGTATCAAACGACGGTCTGATATTGAGCGTGTTAGCTTGTTAGGTAGGCAAGTAGGTAGGTAGGGGGAGAGCCACAATTTCCGTCGAGGGACCGGAGAAACTTGCTTTTCTTGCATGGCCTGCATGAGTAGTGGGACCGTCCGTCTCTAAACCGAAACTGCCGCCGTCTCCTTCTTTCATATTGTGATGGGCAGGGCAACCTCCGCAAGGCTATCATCAAGTCTATTCACTACAAGAGTCAACAACCCCGTCCGTCCATCGCTACCCCGTACCCACACATGATGGGGGATGGGGGATGGGGGATGGGGCTATGCACTTATGTGCAAGGACGACTCCTCCGCGTTTACCGCGTCCGTGGATAAGGATGCTGGGATGGGTGTAAGTAAGTCTGGATGTACCATGTAATGTATGGGAAACTCCGCACCATCATCCCTTGGTTCACCGTACCGCCGTCGACTCCTTGTCCGTCCGTCGTCGTCTCCTGGCGAATGAAACTCACGCCATTCCCCACGAAAATGCGGACTCGACTGCGCTGATTTTCCAGCAAGAGTACCAAGTTGATGTAAGATAGATATGTACATTGGCCCGGGATCAGCAACCACCTACCCACTCTCCCCCCTCTTTCGTCTCCTCCTCCGCATTATCTGTGCTGGTGATATCCGGGGTTGGGGTCTCTCCTCGGGACCACCTCTGTCGCGCCAAGATGAACCGGCATCGAGTAAAGCAGCCACCCACCCACCCGTAAAGCCCGCCCGGCCGGCTCAGGCTGGGGGCAGGCAGACCCAGTGTCCGTGTATATCCATACCTAGCACAGGGTAATAGACATACACACTCCATAGCAAGGCAAAGGGATGGATGTACACACGTACATGCAACGAATCGAGATCACCAACGCGAATTCAGCCCATCATGCTGGTACTATGCTGATGCTTACTCCGCTATAAGACATGAAAATGGAGTAGTAGAAAGAGTACTGCATGTAAAGTGGCCTCGAAACGCCAAACACCCCTGATCCTCGAGAGTCTGCTCGCTCGCTCGTATTTCGCTGCGCCTCGCTACTTCTCTCTCTCTCTCTCTCTCCTGCCTACTTTACTGCAAATTGACAAACAGCCCCCATCCACCAGCAGCTGCGCCCCCGTCACGTACCCGCTCAGCTCCTCGCACGCCAAGAAGACGGCCGGGCCGGCCATGTCGCGGGGCTCGCCGGTGCGGCCGAGGGGGATGCGGCCCTCCATGTAGGCGCGCTTGGCGTCGTCGCTGAGGTCCGCGTCGTTGAGCTGGGTCCGGATGGTGCCGGGCAGCAGCGCGTTGCAGCGGATGCCGTGCTTGCCGAGTGCGACGGCGCAGCTTTGCATCAGCGACAGCACGCCCGCCTTCGTGGGCGTGTAGTGCGTCTGCTGGCCCCCGCCCACGAGGGCCGAGATGCTCGAGACGCCGAGGATGCTGCTGCGGGAGGTCGAGTCCTGGTCGTGTTGGGCCGCCATTTGGCGCGCGGCGGCTTGAACGACGTAGAAGGCGCCGTCGAGGTTGGTCCGGACCGTGCGCGTGAAGAGGTCCGGCGTCAGGTCCAGGAACTCGGCGAACGTGCAGATGCCCGCGTTGGAGACGCAGATGTCGAGGCGGCCGAACTTGGAGACGGCGTGCTCGACCAGCTTCCGGCCCGTCTCCGGGTCCGTGACGTCGCCGGGGAGGTGGTCGAGCTCGCCTACCGTCACGCCTTCTGGAGTTCCTGCGGCTTTGAGGGACGCGGCTTCCGACAGCAGCGCGTCTAGGTGTGTCGAGTCCCGCGGCAGGTCCAAGTGGTTGACGACGACGTTGCAGCCTTGGCGCAGGTACTCAAGGGCGATGGCGCGGCCGATGCCCGTGGTACCGCCCGTGATGATGGCGGTCTTGCCGGCGAGGAGGTTCGTGGCGGGCATTTTGTCTGTCTTCTTAAGGTCTTCTCCTCTTGGTCTTTGATATTGCGACCGCTTGCTTGCCTTTCTTTTTCGTTATTCCTTCTCTTTGCTGGCTAAAAAGCCTGGAGCCGAGAAAGATGAAGTAGAAGGGAGACGAATATGCAGAGATACTAGTCAGAAGACCACCGCACGAAAGCTATCGAGTTCAGTGCCAATGAAGATGAAGAAGAACAGAGAAAACTGAGTGAGTGATGATGGGAATTCTGTAGAAGCCCGCTCTCTTCGTCCTATAACACGCGGTAGGTACGGACTGCTAGCTCCGGGGAGGGAATTGACCACCAAGATGGCCGGGGGTCACGATGATGCAGCGAAGACAGCTTCAGGCGCTCAACCACGGCTCTGCAGATGGGCTTGGCTCACAGTACGGTGATTTGGGTGGTGGTAGTATTCGGGACCCAGTCAATTTTGACTGCATAAAATCTGCACCGTACTTAGTCCGTTATCAACGACAAAAGATCTCGTCGTTCTCAGGGCACAGCTTCTTGAGCGAGTCGCTGCAAAGCAAGCTTCGTTCTGCCCCGCGTTTCGGGTTAGTGGAAACCGAATGGAGGGGTCTTTCTATGACGAAGTTGGTGGGGGCAGATTGGGGATTGAAAGTAAACAAATTCACCGTAAATAACTCGGGAAACTGACATGAAGCATGGGATGCGATAACTTGGCATAATTGAGCGGTCAATTGGCAAGCAGTCACTCGGGATCCTAAGCGGAATTTGTACGACGTTCACAGTAGCATTGATGTGAGTATGAAACTTGTATACATTGATCCTCCGAAGATACAGGCAGTCTGGTTTTCAGGTACGGTAGCTAGCTAAGGCAGTGGCAACATGTTCGTTTAAATTTCGAATCCGAGCATATCACTAAATAACCATCTTCCTCTGAGCTCCAGGTTCTCCAAACAAGCAGAAAACTGTCCTCAGAATCAGAACTTGACTTATAGCCCGCCATCGAATCCCCAAACTATGTAGATGCAGACGGCGCGGCTTCAGTCTCAGTGGCCTCGGCAGGTTCCAATGCCCTCATGGGTGGTGGGTTAAGAAGGTAAGCAGACGAGATCAGTTTCGACCTCGCCGCAGGGTTGATCGTCAAGCCGAACCCGGGCTTGTCCAGGTCCGCCGACGTCAAGAAGCCCTTGGTCGGGATGGGCTCGTCCATGAAGAGGTCACCGAAAACCGGGAGGACGCTCTTGCCGTCGGGCGAGTTGGCCAGGTACTCCTGGAACGGCGTGTTGGGCTGCGATATGACAAAGTGGTAGCTGTACGGGCCGCTAGCGTGCGGCACCACGGGGATATCGTATGCCGCCGCGTGCGAGGCCACCTTGAGCAGCTCCGTCATGCCGCCGAGCCACATGACGTCGGGCTGGATGATGTCGAGGTTGCGGTTCTCGATGAGCTTGCGGAAGCCGTAGCGCGAGTACTCGTGCTCGCCCGTCGTGAACTTGACGGTCGGGTGCGCCCGCTTGATCTGCTCGAAGCCGTCCGTGTCGTCGGGCGTCAGGCACTCCTCCCACCAGCTGATGCGCAGGTCCTTGCACGCCTCCACGATCTCGATCGTGTACGACACGTTCAGGCTCATGTAGCAGTCCACCATGATGGGGAAGTCCGGGCCCACGCTCTCGCGGTGCTTGCGCAGGAAGGCGATGTTCTTCCGCAGGCCCTCGTGCCCGTCCGCCGGGCAGTAGGGCAGCGGCACCTTGGCGCCCCAGAAGCCCATGTCCTTGGCCGCGGTCGGCTCGGGGCCGGTGCAGTAGAAGTCGATCTTCTCGCGGGCGGCGCCGCCGATGAGCCGGTAGACGGGCTCGTTGCGCAGCTTGCCGAGCAGGTCCCAGATGGCCAGGTCGATGACGGAGATGACGGCGACGGGCAGCCCCTTGCGGCCGTAGAACATCGAGGCTCGGTACATCTGCTCAAATAGGAGATTCGTGTTGCGGGGGTCGGCGCCAATGAGGAAGCGTTCGAAATGCTGGTGGACCAGCCAACACCCCGGCGGGCCTAGAGTCATGACCAGATGAATATCGACGGTACCAACCCGGGCTGCATAAGAGAATATCACTTACCACCGAATCCTGTGGCAAATCCTACAGTGCCATCAGTGGCTTCTATCTCTACCAGGAACGAGCCCAGGACGTTGATGCCCCAGCTTGTGCGAGACTTCTTGTACTGGTCCCAGATTGAGCATGGTGTAGAGATATCGGTGTCGATCAACCTAATGAATGGCAAATATAGTTAGAATAAGGTCAGATGTATTGATTCAATGAGAGGGATATACTCACCAATGCCCTCCTTTGACGTTGTGATAATCGCCGCCTATATGGAGGTCAGTACTTGATGGCCAGGAGCTACATGACTCTAGAACGTACCTGAGCCAACACCTCCGATGATGAAGGTCCGAATGGCCTTGATAGTGGGGAAGTTCCTCACCGAGGAAGACATGATGTGTGATAATTATGTGTAATTATGAAGTGTAATACCTGACCTGGCTGATGACGGTTGTGGTAAGATGCTTGAAAAATGAGCAAGTTGAGTGCGTTACAAGTATAGAAAAGCTTCGCCTCCAAATCAGAGTCGATAGATAACTACAAGTCAAATCATTGAAGGTCATATAACACGATATGTAGGCAGAAATGCGCATGTAGTGAGTCGTTCCCGGCCATCACAAGTCCCGTGTGGCCGAACGAATGCGCTTTCTTTGGGCAAGGCCGAGGTGACGTGCGGCTCGTGATCGGTTCGAGATGACCCGACCTACTTTTACTACTGGCACCTTGCTACTGCACTGGCTGGGCCAATGGCGTCTTCTCCACCTCTCGGGAGGGCAGAATTATCTACTGGCTGACTGGCGCAGGTCTACTTAAAGTTGCAATACATAGGGAGCAGTCCGGCTATTCGAGCGACCCCATAGTGGGCGTTTTAATGGAGTCGACGACTCTGAGTAGTGGGCATCATCCGAGTTGTGAGACGTCGACCGTTGAAGATACCAAACCAGTGAGTATACTGTGCTGATGCTGCATGCCCGAAGTTGGTAACTTGTGAGGTAGAGTTACTCAAAGGGAGAAATTGAGCCTGGTGAGGAATTGCCTGCAGTTGACATGGTGGTTGCAGATGACTTTGCTGCAGTTTATGAAGTTCAAATTCGACTACCGGTGGTTGATTGGTCAATCAGCTTCGAGATGTGGCACTGCACCTGCGCCTTAATAAGGCCTACAGTACCTACCTCTCAGTAGGCTACCTGCTGTCAATGGCGAGCAGCACCGCGTGATCGAGAGCCGAGTTTAGTCTCCAGCGACCATGTTGGTGCGTACCTGAATAAGAGAGCGGAACCGATATATACTTGCACGTTTAATCCCTATGCTTCTACTCATATGCCAATTGCTTCTCATTGCGCTGTTCAGTTTCTTCGATGTCCAAGTACATATTCATGTGATCGCCAATTATGGCGTTTCCTCTGCATGATGCAGACGTAGAGGTGCTCGTGACACATGCTTAGAAAACAAGGATATTGCTTTTGTTCACCCCACATTTTCATCGCGGGGAGCTATCGCTGGCAGGCTGGGGTAGCTCCAAATCCATGCTCGCTCTTTTTATTCTGAGGGGAGGTACGCCAGGTCAGATCTCAGCCCTTCATTCGAATGGAACTTAGAATCTGCCCTCATTCATTTCATTTTTAGGTATCATAATATCTGAAGAATTTAATGGAGTTGTGAGTGACCCCATCCTCAGACCCCGAGTGCCATGTTGTAATCATGAGATTCAGCGAACTGGAGTTTGGAGAAATGCCTCTGCGTTTCCCCACCCAGCAGGCAGGCAGATTTAGCGGGCTCCGGGCTGTACAACGTTTCCGTGCCAAGGGCCAGCCAATTTATTAATTGCCTTTGCATATTGGAATTCGCAAGTCTGACATGCATGCCGTGTGTACTGATGTAAGAAGCCATGATGAATGAGCATAGCATCCTGTATGCACGGCGGAACCTGACAACTGCCGGATGCTTCAGGGCCTATGAGGTCCATCCTCGGGGTTGGGCCTCGTTCTTTTTGGGGTGACACCCGCACTACCTACATCGCCTACGATGCACTAACTAGCCGGTCGACACGAACACCTCTTTCGTCCCCCAGTCTCCAGATCCCGAGACGGGCACCAAAGCCGCTGCCCGCTGTGCCGCTGTCTGCCAGTCTTACCCTCTCCCCGCTCCCTTCTCCCCCAATTTGCCCACAATAAAATTCCCCGGGGCCCAGAACCGCTCCATCTAATCATTACATTCTGCTCAACATTACCCCGAGCTTATCACAACCCATCGGCCCATACCGTTCGCTTTTCCATAGTCAGTCGCGGGCTGTGCTTCTGAATGCGAGAGACTCAAATCGGACTGGGAACATGCCGCTGCTTCATTATACCGAGAAGAGACCCTATCTTTGAGTCCGTCCACCGACCGAACTAGGCCATACTCCGGGGGTGTATGTACCCTATATACTATATTGTCCTAGAGCGCACCGCCTCCGCCTCCGCATTCGAGAAGAAAAGCCATGCCGGCCGACAGCGGAACCCAGCCACATCATCTTGTCTCGCCGCCACTGCACCACCGCGATAAAGCAGAGCCCGAAAGCGACGATGGGAACGGCCTTCACAGCGGGGACGATATAGATCCCGATGATGATCAGTATGAGGCCGAGTCCGCAAGAGCCGGCGGCAAACGCAAAAGGCCGCTCTCTGTCTCGTATGTTGGATCTCACTTTTGGTGTTTACAGGGGCCCGGATGGCCTCCTGGCTCGGACCGGATAGTTCCGGTACATTGCCAGGCATGATGGTCCCATGCTTTCTTATAAGACAGACGCCCCCAAGTTCACCAGTTTCGTTATTTCATTAGCTCTGGAATGAAAACTGTATCAAATATTCTCTCTGTCTTTTCGGATACCCCTTACAAGAACAGTACCAATGGACTGGGTGGCGGATCGCATGCTTAAAATTATGAAGGAACACGTACTAACATAAACTCTTTGCCAAGGTGTGAGCTATGCAAGCAGAGAAAGGTAAGGCAGCTCGGCGCTCTGCCTTCTTCTTCTTCTTCATGAATGCAGTTACTAAACAAGAGGGTAGGTGAAATGTGACCGTGGCCAGCCGTCTTGCGGCTGGTGCAAGCGCAACTCGGTCTACTGCGAGTACCGAGAAAGGAAGAAACCAGGCTTGAGAGCGGGCTACGGCAGGGAGTTGGAGCAGCGGCTCGACAAGCTGGAGGAGATATTACGATCACATTCGGAGATCTTGCAGAACTCGTATCTCCACCATCCACATCCTCCTGCGCCGCCGAGCGCTCCCAGTGTTCGGAACAGCAACGCGAGCGTGCCCAGTGACCATGGAACACCCAGAGATCCAGCGCCCATGTTCCGGCAGAACGAGACCCTTCGTACACCTCAGGCAGAAACGGCCTTGTTCCTTCAGAAGCCTTCGACATACCCCGCCGTCACACAGAGTGTCGACTTCGGGATGCCGCCGCAAACCCCGTCAATGCATTCGGCGCACGACGGCTTCCAGCCCCGCTGCATCTATCCGGCATATCACCCACTAATCAAGTGTCTAGTATGCCGGTTAGCTCCTCGACACAAGATTACTACAGTAGCAGCCACTCTCTCCAATCACCTGGGTTGAGCGTCGCACAGAGTCAAACCCATCTCTCATCAGATCAGGACTTACCTCCTTATGACTTACTGTATGCCCTCGCAGATCTATACTTCAAACACATCAACACTTGGTGTCCAATACTGCATCGCAAAACAACGCTGGATGCTTTATTTGGGCCATCGGCACTAGACGAGACGGATAGGATCTTGCTCCATGCTATTGTCGCGACGACCCTGCGATATTCCACAGACGCTCGGCTGACCGATGAGAGGAGGCAGCATTATCACGATGTGTCCAAGAATAGAGTCTTGCTATACGGATTAGAACACTCCTCTGTCAAGGTTCTCCAAGCGCTTGTCATCTTTGCTCTCGACTTGTGCGGCAGTGGCAATGGCCCTCCGGGATGGAACATCATGGCTCTCATCACGCGATCCGTCGTGCAGCTGGGACTAGCCGTGGAGAGCAACTCGTTCTCGGTTTCCCCGAGCTTTTCGTCCATTTACACACTTCGTGCCATGCTTCTACCTGAGCCCCGGGACTTCGTGGAGGACGAGTCGCGGCGGAGACTGTTCTGGATGATCTACCTGCTGGATCGCTATGCGACCATCGCGACGGCCTTTGAGTTCGCCTTGGACGACAAGGAAATCGACAGGACCCTCCCCTTGTCGCGACGACCTATGGATGAAGAACCAGAAAGTGGACACGCGATGGTTCCAGACGCAGGACTACCCATCCGACCTGCCGGACCACGATACCAACCGGCCGGAGAACCTGGGGGCGTTCTCGTACTACATCGAGATACTCGGGATCCTATCCAAGATCCACAAGTTCCTAAAACAACCCGTCGACATCAGCGCCCTGAGCGACGTAGAGCAGTGGCAGATGCGCTACAAGCAGCTCGACAACCTCCTCACCTCCTGGAAGTTCGGCCTCCCCGGCGACTTCGGCAACATGGCGAAGCTGTACCAGCCCAACTGCAGCAAGACCCTCAACTGCGCCTGGGTCATGCTCCACGCCACCTACCACACCGCCGTCATCCGCCTGCACTCCTCGGCCGCCTACCCGACCACGCGCTCCCCCATCTTCACCCCCTCCCTCATCGCGAGCCAGCACTGCCACGGCGCCGTCGAGAACATCGCCGCCCTCGGCGAGTTCGTCGTCCAGAACGGCCTGCTCAACAAGCTCGGCCCGCCCTTCGCCTTCACGCTCTGGGTCGCCGCCCGCCTCCTGCTCGTCCACGGCTCCACTGTCGAGCACAAGCTCTCGCCCCAGATCGCTTTTCTCGTCGACACCCTCCGCGACATGGGCCGGTACTGGCCCGTCGCGGCCCGCTACTGCGAGCTCCTGCAGCGTGTCCTGGACGAGCACGCCGACAGCGAGCGGGCGCTCGGCACGACGGGCGAACGGATCACGCCGTCCTCGGTCAAGATCCTTGCAGACATGCGGCGCACCGCGTTCGACTTGGATATCCTTATCAGCCGCCAGCCGCGCCATCCCGCCGGTGGCGGGGGTGGTGGTGCGCCGAGTCGGTTACCCAGCGTGACGCCAGCCCGTACGCCGGCGCCAAACGAGCTCGAGTATCTCGACGTCTTTGACTTCTTCAACGTGCCTCGCCTGCCGTTCAGCAGCGAAGCGACGCCGGCGAATGGGGGGTCACCAGAACGGTAGCGGTGGGGTAAACGGCAGCGGAACAGAGATGAAGGCGGAGATACCACCAAATCAAAGTGGACTGAATGGGACTAACGGTAGTAATGGAGGAGGCGGGACGAGTGGTGGTGGTGTGTCGAACGAGTTTAATATCACCAATTTCATGGTAGATGCGAATAGCGACTGGCTATTCCGCCAATCATAACATATAACGGACATATATGGAACGGGGTAACATAAAGAATATTACAACGCCAAGGCAGGGATTACGGCACATCTATGACGAAATTCATGAGTAAATACACATATACACACACACACTTCTGCAATCATGCTGCTACTGTTCCAGTATCTATAACTTCGTGCCTTCACTAGTACTAGGCTTTGTTCTGGACGTCTCCGAGCTCCCCCAAGCCCTTCAACGCCTCGCACGCATTCGCCCAGGCCGTATCGCCCTCATAGAGCTGGCTCCGCAGATACGCCCACGTCATGCGCTGCACGGTTCCCAGCCGCTGCGGATCCGTGTCAGGCGTGCCGATGGCGTCCCAGCCGTCGACACCCCCAAGACAGTGCAGCCCGCCCTTCAGGGTCAAGAGATCCTTGGAACCCGGCGCCAAAGTGTACGCATCCATGTGAAACTCCGGCCCCCTCGTCGTCAGGTGCATGCTCGTGTCACTATCGCCCGCGACGACGAGCGTGGGCGCGCTGAGTTTGGTGAAGTCGGGCCCGTAGAAGGGCAAGATCTTCCGTCCGGTCTCTGTATCCAGCGGGCCAGCTCCCGCACCGGCCATCAGCACGCCAGCCTTGATACGGTCGTCGCGTCCGCCGAATGTCCTCGCGTCGGAGCCGGAGGGGGAAACGGGGGTCGGTGTTGACGACCCCAAGGAGCAAGTTGGCGATGGCGGCGCCGAACGAGTGTCCGACGATCCCGATCCTCTCCCGATCCAAGCGCCCAGGACGAAGACCGGGCACCGCGTCCTCGATCTCGTCGAGACGGTCGAGGATGGTCCTCAGGTCCCGGGCGCCTGTCTTCCAGTGGTACTCGTTCCCCTCCTCCGGTGTGACTTTGGCAGGGTCGTAGAACTTGGAGCACAGAAACGTCGGCTGGATCACGGCGAAGCCGCGGCCCGCGAGGAAGTCGGCAAGGGCGCGTACCCCTCGTGGGACGAGAGGAAACTGCTGGGACCGAGGCCGTGGGCGAGCAGGATGATGGGCAAAGCAGGTTCATCAGTAGCCGAGGCAGGAGAAGGAGTACATGGGATGGAGACCCGCATCTGCAAGGACGCGGGGCGATTGGGGATATCGTCAAGGACGATAGGGCTGTAGGAGAGGAC